>NC_054402.1:3832830-4139080 GCF_017976425.1 Toxotes jaculatrix
GTGGAGGATGTTTACAGTAATAGGTCAAAAACTGAGAGTGAGCTTCATTAAAACACAGAACATCATAATTTGGGCTGATTGCAACTGCACAGTGAGGACTGTGTTTGGAGACAACAGTGGCATTCTGCTGCCCCCCTGTGGTCCACTTAAATAACTGCTGTTTTATGTTTTATGTGTATACAGTATGTGTTCAAACTTATAATGTTTGAAACGTTCATGCTTACATCAGCTGTTGTACCAAACAGTGAGCTGTTTTAACTCCTCAAACCTCGACGGGTCAGCAATTACAAACTCATGTTGTGCAGCTTAACAATGTTTAATTTTTATTTTATCTAAAACTCTTGTGAACATCCTTAAGTTTCAAGCACACATCTGAGGTATCGGCACTGTGCTTGTATTTTCATTTCATCCTACTTTCTACTTCTACCCCGCTACATTTCAGAGGGTAATATCATACCTTTCACTTCACTGCACTCAGTTTACAGCTATGAGTGTTTTGTTCATAAGATTTTATGAACAAACTTCTAACTCAGCCAGTGACAACATTAAAACATGACTCACACAGTGAGTCAGTGCGTCAGTGCTACTTTTACTCAACAAAGATTTTGAATGCACTACTTTTCCTTGTAATGGAATATTTTTGGAGTGTGGCAACGTTGGCAATGTTGTTTTTACGTAAGCAAATGAGTTGAATAGTTGAGAGTATCAACGAACCTGCTGAACATCCCAGTCGTAACTAAAAGCAAGAAGCTACTAAACTGGAATAGAATTAAACTTCATCACCTTTTGATATTTGCTTTGGATTGTACAGAGTTGAGAAGGACACTACAGTAAAGGTTACCCTCTACATGCATAAAACATCTCAGTGTGCCCCAAGAACCAGTCAGGGAAGTTTTGGTACAGCTGTTTCAAATATAAAGCAGTGTTTAAGACAATGTCTGTCATTTTCTATGATAGGGTGAATTTTGTCTTCAGTATCATCACATAGTACCAGGATGTATTAGCAGCTTCTATAAGGAAAACAAGGCAATAAACACAAAAATATTCTGTGGTTTTACAGACAAAGACAACGCGTCTCAGTCAGAGGCAAAATGAGGTTTCAGTGAACTGTTTCTGCAGACGTGATGTTTTGCAATGCAATGACAGCAAAATCCATCACTTTCTGATCTGCCTTTTAGACTGAATACATTTTTGGAAAGACACCATTAGAGTAAATGTCTGTGTCTATGAGTCTCACAGACTCATCTGCATAAAGTGTCTTATAAGAAACAAGACAGTCGCTTGTCAAATTCTTGGGTTACATTTTTCCACCTTCATAGAATAAAATGTCTCTGCGTCGCGTATTCTGGAGAGTTCTGGTTGACAGAAAGTCAGGCACCATTTCAGCCTCCACAAAGTCACTTTTGGAAAATCTCCGGGTGAATTTTCCCCTGAACATTTGTCAGATCCAGGCGTGTGAAGTGGATATAAAATATCCATGTAAAATCTCTCATCTGTTGACATTTCTGAGTGCAGCAGTCTGAAGTAAAATCAAGTTATCTTTAGTGAGCTGAAAAAAAAGCAAAATCCATCACTTCTTTATATCCCATATCTTTATATCTTCTTTGGATTGAATAGATTTTTACACAATTAAAGTTTACTGTCTATATTTTTATATGAATTATTTTCATATCCAGACATTTTATCTTGAATTTTTTTTTATCCTTTGTCTTTTTTCCCCCCAAATACTTGTTTTTAACACTATTCATGTAGCACATCCTTAAGCACATGCCACATTACATTTCACTACATGTTGTTTGTGTATGTGATAAATAAAGCTTTTAAAAACTCTGTGTAGAATCAACAGGAGATTTTGGTTTGGTTGTTTCAGAGAGCTACGTCCAACTGTTTAAGCCCCTAACTTGTTCATTTTCGGAAATTGTCTCATTTGTTCTCTTATTTTTCTCTTAATTTCCATTTCACATTAGTTTCTAAATGAGTGAGTCACTAAATAAAATGATATGAAACGACACAGATACTGAATTTGCCTTCTAACATATCCATCTCCATGACAAATGAACAGACTCCATCTGCTGATGAAGTGAACGGTGTGATAACAGTTGAAAGCTCAGGGGGGAAAAAAAGCTTGTGAATGGACACTTGGATTGTTTTGTCAGAACAAAGTATTTACGGTCTTGAAGGTTAATTTTAATATGTGGTCCCCTCTACAAATATCACACAGTAAACCTGAGGCTTTTGCAGCCCTTAGGACCTCGGGCCCCAGGCCAGGGCCTGGACATGCTCTTTTAGATTGTTTACATTTATAAAAAAAAAAAAACAATATGAAAACTCATTAATGTGGATCTGAGAATCAAAGAGGAAACAGAGAGAAGTCTTGTTCACTCTTCACTCTGTCAGGCCTGTTGCAGCCTGTGTCCACTGCTCAATCACCACAGGCTTCATCCTCTCATCCAGGCCTCCCGTGATTGAGCATTCGTGCGTTTCTCTCCCCCAGCTGGACTGCGGTCAGTTGGCGTACACCTGCGCCACAGCGGACCTTATAGGGAGTCAGCGGTGTATCATCTGATTCAGGGTCCGCGGGGCGGTGTTTTCAGCCTTTTTCTCCCCGAGAGCTGAGCAGTGCGAGGCCCGCCATTTCCCCTCCTCAGTGGTCTTTTTCTTTCATAGCGCTTTAAAGCCGAAACAGCGGCGGCAGCGGCAGCGGCAGGAGGCGGTGGAGGAGGAGGAGCAGGAGCAGCGGCGGCGACGGCGGCGGCGGCAGTGGTGGTGGCAGGCGAGGAGAGGAGAGGAGAGGAGACGCAGGGATCCGGTGTGCCACATCGGGATGAGAGCGAGACAGAGACCCGGGTCGGATGAGTCAGCGAGCGGACTCTGCAGTCACGGCATCCCTGAAATCTGAATGAATCAGAAGCGGAAGCGCAACAAGAAAGATACAAATTAACATTTTTTGATTGTTGTTGTTGTTGTTAGATTCCGCTCCTCTTTATTCCGCCCTCCCCTGGTCCGCGTCTGTCATAGCCTAGTTGTGATTTTTTTTTTTTTTTAATTTCCACCAAGGTGGGAAAAAACGGGGGGCTCCGGCAAGGTTGCGGAGGAGGTGGAGGTTTTTATTTTATTTATCTGAAGCCCATAACCGAAGGCAGACCGAGGGGAAGCTTACATTTTTTTTAAAGCCTTTTGTTGCACCGAATGAGCGAAGATGTCGGGGCAGAGCATTACGGACAGGATAACCGCAGCCCAGCACAGTGTAACAGGATCCGCCGTGTCGAAAACTGTCTGCAAGGCCACCACTCACGAAATTATGGGCCCGAAAAAGAAACATTTGGATTGTGAGTATCTCCAGACAGCGCACAAGCGTTCCAGTTAAACCTCGGCCGGCTCCTGTCGGCCAAGCGCCGCTGAACAGGCTGAGCTATGGCGATGGTGGAGCTACAAGGCCTCAAAGCCTCAGGATAGGCTATATGCTACTGCTTTCTCATGTCGGGGAGATTATATTGTTTTAACATCGAGGACAGGCCCTGTTGACATAGTGCTATACATAATTAAGAAGTATTTAAAGATAGAGCAGCCTTTATAAAAGCTTAAAATTGTTCTATTTTTATTTTATTGACCCTCAGTTGCTGTCAAACTAGCTTGTCTGGCTCTGGTTTTGTTCAATCGGCTCTCTTGTCTTTCTGTTTCTCATATTTAACCACTGAGTTATAGCTTTATCCTACAGAGCAGCTCATCAGGATCAATGTGTGTTTGACAGGGAAACCTTAAAAAATCAGCCTGAGCGAGTGGGGGCCCATCACTAACAGGCCCCTGAGTCAACATTTACAGGAATGCTTGCAATCCAATTTCATCTCCCATCTTAGTGGTGCACCTGCAGCCGGACAAGTGTCTGTTTCAGCTCAGTTCCTTCACTGTGGTGAAGTGATTGAGTAATGTGATACCTGCGGCTGTTTCTCCTGGTGGGGTCATGGTGCTTCAGACACAGAGAGGTGATGCTGTAAAAGGCAAAAAACAAAAACCCAATCACAGTTTGTGACTGAGCAGTGCTCAGGGCATGAAACAGACGGCCACATCTATATCCTGACGTAAGCATAAGAGCTTAAATCCTTGTCTGATGCACTCATAGTCAGAGGAGTCTGTGTCTGTCTGTACTTAGAGGTGCAGTGCTAGATTTTCTACGTATCGATCTACACTTGGAAATGCATGATGGCAGTAATGAAAGTGGTTTTATGAAGGCCCTGCGTCATCAGAAGAGTTCAGTGTCAGTCCAAGAAAAAGGTGTATACTGCGTCTTCAGGCCCCGGACTCATTGTAATGATCCGTGGGGATGAAATGTGGTTAAAAATGGGATTGCTTAGCTGGTAGTTTTGGTTACTTGTGGTGAATAGGTTTGGCCTGATGTTAAAGTTGCAGACTCTGCACCTGTTGTGCTGCTCCTGCGACCTGCCCCCCACCTGAGGTGAGATGAGTGGAAGTTGGCAGAGGTGGTAGCCAGAGATCCAGCGTGACTGACTGATGTGTCTCAGTGCACACGGAACGGACAGCCTACAAGCTCATAGGAAAAAAAAACAAAACAGTGTTTTCTTGTTTTATGTTGAAACATAAGGGAGGGTTTCCGGTTGGAGTGACAGCCAGGAGGAAGCAAGCACAGCAGCAAGTTTGTTTCATAAGTTTAGATGGATTTTTTTTTTTTGGATTAATGTTTTCTCAGCCTTATCTTCATGTCCCATTCTGACACAATGGAAGCAATTATTTCTCCATAGTATATTATGCAGGGATTGTATGCATTTTATTAGAGGAGAGGACAACACTGGAAGTGAAGGCAGGCAGATTTTTTTTATTATTGATCAATTAATTAATCCTCCAATAATTTTCTTGATTTTTTTATTTTTTTTTTTAGTTTATAAAATGTCATAAAATAGTGGAAAAATTTCCCACAGACCGTCACCTCAGTCTGTGGGAAGTATAAGATATTCAGTTTAAAATAAGCTATGACAAAATAAGAATGAAATCCTTACATTTGAGATCTGAGAGTCGGTACCAAACAGTACCCGCCTCGTTACATTTCTTTGAGAAATATATAAACAAATATTTGTTCAGAAAACCTAAATGAATAACTGTGAAAGACCGAGTAAACAAGTTTATGGATTTTACTTCAGTTTTTGATCATCAGTCCTGTGCACATTTGGCTCTGAACCAAAAACAGTGTGATATCCAGCCCCAGGATTAGTGCTGCTGGGGGATAAAGAAATATTATAATGATACTGTCATATACTAATGGTCATTAATATCTTAGTAAACTTCGTTTTCTGTTGTGCCTTTTCAAAACCAGAGTTACAAGGTGCTTCACAATATAGTAGGAATCTCAGGGAGTGGACAAACAGAGAGAGTAGTCAAAGATAGAAAAATAAAATATAAAAAAACATAAAAGCTTTAATATCATAAAAGACAGTAAAATTACCATCTATACAAGGCTTTTTTTTTTTTTTTTTTTTTTATAAATTCATTTATTAATGTGGCTCTGACTCAGCTGATCTAATACTGAGGGGGAGTTTGTTCCACAGCATTGGAGCCAAAACAGTAAAAGCATGATGGCCCTTTGTCTTCAGCCTGGACTGTGGAACTTTAATCAGAATTTGGTTCTCACATCTGACGGATCTTGGTTCAGAATTCAGGGTTAAAAGTTCTCAAATATATATCAAAGGCACAGATCATGTCAAACATTATCCAAAAAAAAACATAATCTAAAGTGCATTTCATTTTTCAGCGCACAGTTTAGCAACATCACGCTTCGTCATGGCTGTTACACGAATACATTTGTGTCTAATGAACTGATTCAATAAGAAATCATTAATGTCAGCCAACGTGAATATTTAGCAGGCTGACTGTAATATGACAGTGCTGTCAGTTCATCCTCCTCCCCCATATTCCTCCTCCTCCTCCTCCTCCCTTCTTGTGTCCTCTCCGTCGTCTTCTTCTCTGGGCAGTTCAGCCACCCATGCTAACTACTGCTGCTGCTGCTGCTTCTCTGGAAGGTTGTCCTGTCCTACTTAAAGAGTCCCCCGCCTTTTGAAAAGTCAAATATAGGACAGAAAGGGAGGCCCAGTTACCCCGTCAGTCTGATCACTGCTGTGAATGGCAGGGCCGTTAGCACTGACGGGCTCGGCTGCTTTGATGAGCATCATTCAACCGGCACATGGATGTGAGATGAACATATGAGCAGAGGAAGTGGGACAGAACATGTGTGGTTAACATGTTAACGCTCTGCGCTTCGTCTCAGTCTCTTGCAAGGATGTTCTGTTGCACATTACTAATTACAATGAACAGTGTCAGCCTCTGCTTCTGCTGCTGAGATCCCTGCTCGCATTGGCACCACAAGATGATGAAGATTTTACTGTTTATTCTGTTTTTGTGTTGAAAACATCCGTGTTTAGCCGTATTTGCTGCATTTTACTCAGTGCTTTAGAGTATTTTGAATAGAATGGTGGTATGGTTATATCTCAGGTATTCAGTGTATAGTAGGGATTCCACTAAAAATCATTTTCATTATCAATTAATCTTACGATTATTTGTTTGATTGGTTGATTATAAGTTGTCTAGGCTATAAAATATCAGAGACAAGCAGCGAACACTCACATTTAGGCAGCAAAGCTTTGGCATTTGTGCTTGATAAATGACTTAAGCAATTAAAAGATTATCAAAATAGTCGCAGTGAAATTGTTTCAGCCCTAATTTAGTGCAGTTTTAAGTATTCCATTAAACTGATTATGCCGTGTGTTGGATCAGACCAGCCGCACTGAGGGTTCCCAGTTATTTTGGTAGGGATGGGATGTTCTTTAGATCGCTTTGAGTCTGCACTGAAACAGTTTCCATTCAGCGTTTTCAGTTTTATCTCGACCGGCGCGCCTCTTTGAAAAAACCTCAGCAGTGAGAGGTGGCCTGTGTATTTGTTGTCTCTGCTTACAGGTTAACAAACTGAACAAAATGCACATACGTGACCTGCTGCCAAGGACATAAGCATGAGTCACACCAGAGTCTGTTTTTCCTCCAAAAACTAGTAGTAGGCAGCAGCAGGTGTTTGTCTGTTCACCAGCTCAACATGAGGCCTGTTTGACAATAAAATCACAGCACATGGGGTTATCTATGACTAACTCTATCCTTATGGATGAAAAGTGCTTTTTAAAAGTTTTAATTTTTTTTTTTGTTTGTTTGTTTTGTTTCAGATTTGATCCACTGCACCAACGAGATGAACGTGAACATTCCCCAGCTGGCTGACTCGCTGTTTGAGAGGACCACCAACACCAGCTGGGTGGTTGTGTTTAAGTCACTCATCACCACACACCACCTCATGGTCTATGGCAACGAGGTCAGATGCAAGTGCAGTGGTTAAACCGTATCATTTAAAGTTAAATAACCTCACATCAGTTTTTTTATTTTTAGGTTAAATGTGTTGTTAATGAATGAACCTTGGTGTTATTTAAACATTTTGTCCTTCATGCAGCGTTTTGTCCAGTACTTGGCTTCAAGGAATACACTTTTCAACCTCAGTAATTTTTTGGACAAAAGTGGGTTACAAGGTAAGAAGCTGATTGTGGCTCCTGTTGATTTCTGTTCTAAGCCATTCTGAATTTATTTCTTTTTATTTCTTTTAATTTAAAATCAGAAAAGTGCTTACTTCTATGTTTTTTTTTTTTTACCCCAGGTTATGACATGTCCACATTTATCAGGAGGTATAGTCGATACCTGAACGAGAAAGCTGTGTCATACAGACAGGTTGCCTTTGACTTCACTAAAGTGAAACGTGGGTAAGGACTTGAAACCATTTTTGGATCAAAGCTGAAAACATATTTTTTATTTATGTGAAAAAGATGCTCATGGCTTATGTCCAGTTCATTGTTTCCCTTCCTTATATGAATTCTCCCTTATTTATATGGTTTTATATGATCAATAAATGAATGATTTAGTCTAATTTTATAAGTTAATGGAAAATGCCCATCACAATTTTCCAGAGCTCAAAGTGATTTCTTCAAATAACTTATTTTTTTAACCATAGTTCAAAATCCAGAAGATATTCAGTTTACAGTGACACAGCAAATATATTATGAGAAACCTGAAAGAGCAAGTATTCTCACTTGTGTTTCTTTCCCCGTCTTCCCCTCTCTCCTCTGTGTCCCCTCCTGCTCCAACTCTCCATGTGTCCACACAGAGTGGACGGCGTGATGAGGACCATGAATACAGAGAAGCTGCTCAAGACTATCCCCATTATTCAGAACCAGATGGACGCCCTTCTCGATTTCAATGTGAGTTTGAGGTGAAGCCTCCCGTTGCTCTGCAGCTCGAGTGTGCAGATTGCGCTGAGGCTGCTGCAAACAAAGTCAGATGCAATATCTGAGTTCACATATACAGCCTTTTTCTTTTTTTTTTTTGTATTTCAACAAATCGGTGTAGGGTAAATGTCTTTACTGTCTTCCCTCAGGTCAATGCCAATGAGCTGACTAATGGAGTCATCAATGCAGCCTTCATGCTCCTCTTCAAAGACTCCATCAGGCTCTTTGCTGCTTACAATGAAGGCATTATTAACCTGCTTGGTAAGACCTTCAGGAGTCACTTTCAGTTTCAGCCTTCTTTTTGTCTTCAGTTGATTTTTGTCCCAGTATTTTGTGGTTGTCCATTTGGAATTTAAATCTATTTCTTTGTCACCAAACAGAGAAATACTTTGACATGAAGAAGACTCAGTGTAAAGAAGGTTTGGACATTTACAAGAAGTTTCTCACCCGAATGACCCGGATATCAGAGTTCCTCAAAGTAGCAGAGGTAATTTCCACTAAATACTTGTCTCTTTTTTTTTTTTTTTTTTTTTTATTATTTATTTTTCTCTCACGGATGTTGTGAATGAGATTGTTCAGTCAGTGTGTCAAGTAAATTGCTCGCCTAAACAGAGCAGAGACATGATTGTCAGTTTTTTTTTTCCCTAACAGCAGGTGGGGATTGATCGAGGTGACATTCCAGACCTTTCACAGGTGAGCAAAGCCTTCTGAAAACACAGGATTCCTGCTCTGAACAGGAAGTCTGTCTTTGTTTTCTTTTCTAACTGCTCTTTTTTCATTAGCATCGTCTTTGTCCAACTGAAAGTATTGTACATCCAACACAAATGTTTTGTAAAACGAGACACGTTGCATGATTTCCTTCTCGAGCGCATGTATGCCAGAGGAGGTGCTCTTCTTCTCCTGTTTCCTGTTTCTTCTTCTGCCTCTCCTCCTTTTCTTCTTACCCTTACCTTCTTCTTCTCCTTCTTTCTACAGTAAATAAAGGTGTAAAGTCCACACTAAGTGCTTTAAAATTGCAAACCACTGAGTAAATGTGCACAGTGACAGTTAGATGTTTCCTAATTAAAAAAAAAAAAAAAAAAGTTGCACATACTATTGTGCTGTGCTGTGGGGACCAATATTTGCATCAGTGTTTTTAGCCCCCTGAGAGCTGCAGCTAAAATGCATTCCCCTCTGACTGTCACCACCTTTATATTCTGTATTTTCCCCTTATCTTTCCACTTTAGTTCACAGTTTGTGTAAGTACTATCATTTCACTCTTCTTCTATGTCCGTGACTTGCCTCAGTGTTGTCTTTTTGCATGCCTCTGCTCTGACTCTTGTCTCCTACATCGTGGTGAAAAACAGTTGAAGGAAAAAACACTCGCTGTGGTAAAATTCTCTTCACTTTGCTCACATTATTGAGGTGTAAATCCGGTGTAGCTCATCTACTGTCAAATGGTTGCCCCGTTGTGCTTAGACAAGACCAATTCAACAACGCCCCCGGGTTGTTGAAAGTGCCGTGGTGCAATACGTCATCCCTCACAGATGTTGATCTCATCCAGAGTAGCTTTTCGGCTGGAATGCAGTCATCGATCAGTGGTGGGTAACTAATAGCCTAAAGCTGGTAGTTCACCTCTTGTGGAGCAAAATTAAAACTCCTGATGAGAGACAGAAATTGGCTGGTCTGTAAACACCTGGGATTAACTGTTGTGGCGTATTTAAAGGTGTGTATTGTTTTCCTCTCTAACTTGGTTGCCCACCACTGTCCATTATGGTCTTGATGTCCATACAGACCACATTTCCTGTGTCTCGGGAACTTGCTCACTGTGTGTTTTCTGTCACGACAGGCTCCCAGTAGCCTTCTCGAAGCTCTGGAGCAGCACTTGGCCTCTTTAGAGGGCAAGAAAGTCAAAGACTCCACTGCAGCCAGCAGGTACGTTAATCCTCCCATCACTGTTTCTGAATTCCTCTCATCTTTTCATTGAGTGTCAGAGTCTGCCTTTCTTTCTCTCTACATGGCTCGAAGATGTGAAGCGTTATTAGGTCAGTAACACAGTAGCTTCACCTGCGCTGCATCTCGTGTGAATTTGCGTTTTTCTCTGAAGGGCCAGCACTCTGTCAAATGCTGTCTCATCGCTGGCCAGCACGGGGATGTCTTTCACTAAAGTGGACGAGCGGGAGAAGCAGGCGGCTCTCGAGGAGGAACAGGCCCGACTCAAGGCTCTGAAGGTTAGCGTGCTATTTGAAAAAAGCTTTACAGATAACATTCAGTGAATGAACGTGATTGCAGTGTCTTGGTCGCCTGTATATTTCATCTGGACTTCCTTATTTATTCAGGAACAAAGGCTTAAAGAGCTCTCCAAGAGGCCCTCCTTCGCCACCACTGATACATCGCCTATCTCCACCACTGGGGGCACGATCAGCACAGCACCAGCCATCGACCTCTTCTCTACACCCAGCTGCTCAAATGGGTACTGACTGGGTCTACAGCATATCCCCTGCTTAGTGAATATTAAGAAAGAAAAGAGCATTGAGGAAAGTTCCCATGAGGCTTTTCCTCCTGTTTTAGTTTAACTGTTTTCTAGTCCCTTAAATGTCCAGTGTTCCCTGTTTAAAAATCATATTTCTTCACATAATTTGTAAGTTCCATGTTCAGTCGTTGAGGATATAAGCTGAAACGGTAGATTTTCATGTCATGTCATCATCTGCCGCTTATCTGGGTCCAGGCCCTGGTCGCGGGGACAACTCCCGCCCAATTCACAATGCACCGAAGTCCTATGGCACCTCCACAGGTGGTGAGCCCATGGGAGACGGTAGATTTTATCAATAGTAATTTTGATAAATGTGATTAATTGTTAAAGTAATTCACTGGTTACATGTTCTCAAATGTGTCTTGTACGATTCAAAATGAATCATCTTTGGGTTTTGGACTGATTCAGAACAAGAATTTCAAAGATGTCACGTTCTGCTCACAGTTTCCTGGTTTCCTTAGCAGAGTAATTTATAATGAAAATAATCACAGTTAGTGAAATGGTAAAATGGTGTCTGTGGGGGGTGGGTGGAAGGCACGGTAGTGCAGTGGTTAGTACTCTCGCCTCACAGCAAGAGGGTTCTAGGTTCGAACCCCGGCCTGGGCCTCTCTGTGTGGAGTTTGCATGTTCTCCACATGCACATTAGGTTAATTGGCTGCTCTAAATTGCCTCCAGGTGTGTGTGTGTGAGTGGTTGTCTGTCGAAGATGAATGAGTCTTTGGTATTTTCAGAAACTTCATGCTAGATTTTTGTGAGTGTGTGTCGTAAGCTAATGAAAAAATGTACTGTTTGAACATACAAACCCGTGACGCTACATGTTTTTAACATTTTAAGAAAAAAAAAAAAAAATTTGTGCACAAAAAGCCTTGTGCTTGTCAAGTTTTTAAAATGAGTTGTTGTTGTTGTTGTTGTTTTCTCTGCCTGCAGTGCAGTGAAGATGGATAGTGACCTTTTTGACCTGCAGTCAACCTTCCAGCCCTCCATGCAATCAGGCTCAACAGGGCTTCCAGTGGCAACAGCGTGGGCAGGTGAGGAGCTGCTTCTCCAGCCCGACTTCTGTGTTTTCTTGACTTGGGTGACCTGTTCTGCATGCTCTCCTTCTCTTGTTGTTGTTGTCTGACTCTGATACCCACCTCTTCCTCTCCACTCTTCTTCTGCCTTCTTCTGTTCTCCCTGTCTCTTTTTCCTCTGCCTGCCTAGATCCTTTCACCTCTGCTGAAGCTGGGGATGATTCCATGCCAAACCTCAACCCTTTCCTCTCAAATCTCGTTGTCGATGCCACTCACTTACCTGTCGTGTCTTCAGACGGTGTTAGCTTTTCCTCTAGGACATCTGGTCATGAAATGTTTGGTGGTAACAACTCATTTTGTTTCTCCTCCAAAAGTCTCGTCGCTCTTGTTCATTTTCTCTGTAGTCACGTAAGCGCATGATTAGTTTGCATGTTTCTGTGCTGCTGTAGTCTGAATGTTGATTATCTGTCTGTGCAGATGTCTAAATTATCTTTCTTTTGCCTTTCTGTAAAATGCACCTCATTGCAGTTCATGTTAAGCTGAAATGATGTTGTTTTTATAGTGACAACAACCCTTATCTCTTCTTATGCACCCTCCATGTCCCACTGTAGAGGCCATACACCCATGTTGCTTTCCAGTTACCTTTCATCCTCTCTTTTACTCAACAGTTTGGTGTTGTACTGTAATACAAACATGCAGTAGAGCTTTAAGTTGAAACCTGTTCTTCTTTTACCGACACTATTTTTGATTCTCCAGATCGTTACAATCCCTTTATTGACACAAACTCATCCGTTTCAACCAATTACAAACGCACAGTGCGGATAGAACACTCCATCTCAGGTACTATGATGGCTCACCATCTCAGCCTATGTTTCCTGAGCCCTGGCAAACATAGGATCCTATGAAATACCCCCAGGGCCATTACTTTGAGATTTACGATAGAAATGTGGACATAAACTGATACTGAAGGAAGAGTTTGGCATTTTGGAAAATGTGCTTATTGGCTTTCTTGCCAAAAGTTAGATGAGAAGATTGACTCAGTTCTGTTCATAAATATAAAGGTGCGGCCTGCAGCCGGTTAGCTTAGCTTAGCATAAAGACTGGAAACAGGGGGAAACAGCTAGCCTGACTCTGTTGAAAGGTTAAAAAAAAAAATCTGCCTACCAACAACTCTAAAGCTTGTTAATTATGTCTTGTTTGTTTACTCTGTACAAAAAGCAAAGAGTTAAAATGTTATATTATATTATGTTATATTATATTATGTTATGTTATATTCCAGCTATTTTTAAAATCCCCAAACTACAAACACATTATTTTGCTCGTAGTTTATGGCTGACCATAATCAGGATGGAGCTGCCAAAGGGATTTTGAAAACAGATGGATGTGAAAGGCAGCTGTCGCACTTTTGATACGTCAGCAGACCGATCGGTTTATTTTTCTGAGACTGTGCGCCTCGCTGTGGAAACGCAAATCTCCCCCAGGGAAAGTTCCTGGACATTTATTCCAGACATAAGTCCTCAGACTCATGAATCCTGTGCTTAAACCGACCATCCTGGATTTTATTTCATGTTTCACTGGTACCAGAAGCAACATCCCTCCACCAGTGGAGCTCACGCCTTGTTTTGACTCGGGGTTGTTTTTGGCCCGCGTTAGCTTATTGTTTATTGCACAGAGAGGAGAGTGGTATCAATCTTCTTTTTTGGCAAGTAAGCAAAAAAGTGTATATCCCAAAATGTTAATCTATTCCTTCACTCCCTGCCTCAGAGTTTCTATAACGCTCTGCACTATTTTAACCTTCTACAACTCTTAAATTGTTTTAAACACTTAGTAACAGCTACAAAAAGTCTTATATGTGTTTGTTGTCTTCTTCCTGCCTGTATTGCTGTCATTTCCCACCTGTCTCTCTCTCTGGCCTTGAAATACCTTCTCCTTTTGCTCTCTTTCTTCCTCTCTTTCTCTTCTTTGTCTTCCTCTTCCTGCTTCCTGTGGCGTGTCAGACTCCTTCTGTGGTCCAGTGTCCATTGCCCAGCACCTCCCACACCAGGCTCCCTTCCCCTCTGAGCCCTCTACTGTAGCAGGTCTATTCAGAGGTAGAGTACTGAAGCACATTCGGCAGTAGATGCCAATGCCAGTAGTTTTCTATTCTGTAGAGAAGCTTGTGGTGCTCGGCAGGAGTATCCAGTGTTTGATATATGGACACTGTACACAGGCCAGTGCAGAAACCAAAAGTCCAAGCAGTGGTCAGTTCTCAGTAATTTCACATCATGTAACTCTGTAACGGCATCTGTCCTGTTTCTCATCTCGTATGAAGGATACTCAACGCCACAGGCCCCTCCACAGCAGTCAGCAGGGGGACTCCAAGTGGACTTTGAGTCGGTGTTTGGAGCCAAAGCCACAGGAAGCAACAGCGTCAGCTCTGATGGTGAGGATTTCACCTTTGCGAATAAGTAAACATGCAGTAGGTGTCTGTGTTTTTAGTAAGATCGACGAGTTTAATTGTAGTTTTTCGGAGGAGGATTTGAAGGCCGTTCTTGAAGCTGTCCTCTGTGTTTGGCACAAAACAGACTCCAAACAAAAGTCACTCAGCTGAAAAACCGAGTCGTGCAGAAAACAAGACAAACATGAAAGTTTAAAGAAAAAGAGGCGGCATTATCTCAAAGGCCTTTTTAGGACGGTCCACTGATTTTTTTGCACCAGCTTTTGACGGATCACCTCCTGGCTATGGCAGACTGAACAAATACCGGGGAAGAGATGATAGCAGTGGCACACCAAGTATGTCATTTGTTTCAGTGGGCTGCGTCTGCTCCTGACACAAGATACCTCTGAGACACCTGCAACAGCTTGACCCTATCATACAAGTCAACAGTACAAGAACGTGTGGTTGTCTTCTCTGCACTATTTTTACCAAACACTGTTAGTATCTGCGACCAGCCCAGAAGTACAGAATGTCACTCTGCTCTTGTGTTGACAGAAAATGAGCCTCAATCTGTTGTTACATTACAGAAAAATCTTTTCACCATGTGCAGGGTATTATTAAATCCCTGAAGCGTCTGCCAATTAAATGGAAGGTATTGTTTGTTAATACTCAAGCTCATTTCACAAAAATTAAAATCTTAAAACAAGGGAAACTGCCATTCTTTTTCATTTTTTATAAAACAAAAGACTGAAGACTGATCCGCATCCAGTTTCTCTGATACTCAGCACAATGCTCTGTCATGTGATCCATTTATCACCTCTGATTCTGTATACACAACACATCATAATCATCCTTTTATTCAAAAATATTATTTACAGAATATCAGCAGCAAATCCTAGAACCAACACATTTTTTCTCTTTTATGTTTTTGAAAAATGATGGAAACGATGAATCAGTCATGGAAATACCTCCCGATTCATTTTCATTGTAGCTCTGCTTGTCTTGTCAGATATTACCGGGGGCATCCTGAAACCTACCCTTGCCGGCTCCAGCCAGCCGTCCAGTCAGCAGCCAGAGAAGCTGGTGTCCGATGACCTTGACTCCTCCCTGGCCAACCTTGTCGGCAGTGAGTAGGCTGCTTTGCTTTGCAGCCGCACTAATTAAACGCCATGTTCATAAAGGCACAAAGATGACATCCAACACCGACTGTTTGAATTTTCTTTTCAGACCTCGGCATTGGAAACGGCACAATGAAAAAGTAAGTGGTGGATCATCGCTCAGTGTACAGACGCAGCGGCAGCTCTGTGCTTTCAGGGCACTTACAAGCTGGGGCTAACATCAACTGTCTTAATCTGCAGTGACATCCACTGGAGCCAGCCGGGGGAGAAGAGGATGACCGGCGGCACCAACTGGCAGCCCAAGGCAGCGCCGACCACGACCTGGAACCCTGTTTCCATGGTGATACACATAGACTTTTCTCTGTAGTGCTCACGATAACGGTTTCTGCTTTATCCCCGTCTTATGTTACCGCCAGATATGTGATTGTTGTAATGTTATGCTGTTTTGCACATATTTGTAATTGATTTTGAGGTAATTGGTGTTATAAATTCTTACTGGTCTGTTTGTGTCTCTCTCCAGCCACCATCAGTCATGGCCTTCCCTGCCACCACACCCACAGGCATGATGGGATATGGCATGGTCAGTATTACAAATATATAATATACAGTATGTTTAGATTTAGCAGAATATTAGCTTCTGTTTAATTCTCTTCTGTTTTGAAGTCACATAATGACTCAGATGTTACATTTAATATTGTTTAAATAGTTGATACCAGGCTGGATTTCCACACACTCCAAACTGGGAACTGTTCAGAGGCCCTGGACCATGTATGGGAGAATCTAGTAAATGGACCTAGAGTGGGGATTGTTTTGTCAAACTATATTTTCAAGGTCAAGAATAATCTTTCATGCTGATTTAAATTAGTTTATATTGTACTCATGTGGTGCATGTTCCTAAATTATTCAGAGCTGTGGGGTCTTTAGGGGCCCAGCAGCAATTTTTTTTGCCCCGGGGCACCTGATGATTAATTAATCTTAAGGCATTTAAGTAAATGCCTTTGGGTTTTTTTTTTTTTGTTGTTTTTTTTTACCTGCTCCTTTTCATTAAGATAATTAATTAAATGTAGTTAAACTGGGTCAAGTGAGCCATTGTGAATATTCTCTTAAGTTTTGTAAATAAAATGAGGATTCTCAGTAGTTTTTATGTTAAGCACACTCAGTTTATAAATATTTAATTGTCTTTATTCTCCTTTTTTTCCCCTTGGGAATTAAAATAAGAAACAGTTTTTTTCTTTGCAGTTTTGTTTTTTGTTTTTTTTAAATCACAGAAAGTAAACAGATTATTAAGATGCTGTCTTGCTGATCCACCCATGGTGAGATTGAGCAGTTGAAGTATAATCTCACCTCAGGGTCCATGTGACCACGTGAGCTTCATCAGAAGACAGTTTGTACTGTGTTGTCATGAAATGCTGACGTGGATGAGAAGCCCTCAAAGCAGAATTAAAAAAAAAAAAAAGCAACTAGGTAAACTGATGGAGATCATGTGATATGATCGAAAGCTCCAGAGCAGGTACAAAATGAACCTGAAGTTGAGATTCCTTTGTCAATATTGTCTTTAAAACTGTAAAGCCAACGACTGAACTACTGTATTACTGGGAAAAAAAAAACCTTGATCTCTGTGTAACACGCTGCAGCCTCCACAAATGGGCTCTATGGGGATGATGAATCCTCCCACCATGATGTACACCCAGCCCGCGATGAGGCCGCCCAACCCCTTTGGCTCTGTGTCCAGTGCTCAGGTGGGTTCATGGCAGACGGACTGCTGCGCCGAGCTGATCCACAGTGAAGTCAGTATCTGTTTGCACAGTTATCAGGTTGAGTAAATAGGTGTATCCATTGTGCTGTGACGTGTACCATAGTTAGTCACTGTGTAAGCCTTGTTGTCAGTGTGAACACTGATGAAGATGATGACAGTTTTAACAATGGTCCCTTCACTCTCTCGAGCTGAAAGGGACAAAACTGTTAATCATCTCCCTCGTTCTGACTCCCTGTTTTCCCCCTACAACTACTTTTTATTAACCCGTCTTTCATACATCACAGCTTCTCCAGACTAATCTCATCCCTCCTGCAGTCTCTGTACTGACTCTCTGACTTCTCCTCTGGTCCTCCTACTTCCTGTATTTCTTCCTGAAATAGCCCTCCGCAGCCTCTAGTCCTTCCAGCCAGAGTCCTCTCCGAGCCCCTGGACAGGACCCGTTTGCACACCTCTCTCTCAAGGATTTCTTGTAGAGCATCTCTTTAGGTACAGCATGCTCTTTGCTTGCGGATGCACCTGCATGCATCGCATGCCCAGTGCTAATACCATTTTGTTTCTTTTGTTATATTTTCATACTTGATATCCATCTGATTAGATTCCACTTGTATTTTTCTCATTTGTTCCATTTTAAATTGGCCTTTGTTGCTTGGATTTCTTGCCTGTTTTGATGGATTTTACTGCATCTGTAACACAGCCAGACTCATCCTGACCCTTTGTTCTTCCGCTGTCATCACATATTGCTCAAACCTGTTTTCTCTGAGCCTTGTGGGCCATTGCTGAAGTTAACTAATTAACTGTTCACTTAGCTCTGCCTACCTAAAGGCCAATTTGCACTTCTGCGCTGAATGAACAGTGTTGGTATGGCGTAGCCGTGTACCGTGATGTGTATCTCCCTAGAAATGGAAAATCAGGTATCCAGATGTTTATCACACCTAGTTGATGTTTGCTAAGCTCTGACTGGACAGTGCTGTACTGAGGAGGGGTTTAGTGAACGGTCAGTTGACTTAACAGTTATTTCTATTTACATTTTAGCCTCTTGCTAACATTGTCTGTTGCCCTTCTTGCAGATGCAGTTCATGTAATTTGAAGAAAAGTGTCTCTCGGAAGATGAAGCACTTAGCAGCAAAGCTTTGTCCTCGTTGCAGTCTAACTCTTCAGAGAAACATTCACACACCCCCAAATACAGACATGTCAAGAACACAATGGTGCAACGACTGTCAGAAACCATGGTAACCATGTCCAAATGACGTTTGGCGATAGCTCACACCCATTATTCTGTAACTTGTCCGAGACGTCGAGTGATGCTGCTGTCTAACCCCCCCCTTAAGAGGATTCCTTATCCGTTTTACAGTGTAATCTGTAAAGATAGTTATGGGTGCTGAGAAACTTCGATGTTATGTATTTGGAAATACTGTGGTTGGATGTAAAGGCTTGATGTTCAGCGGGGAGGTGGTGGAAGAAAAAGGAGAGCGGTCCTTCCCTTTCTTGATCCGATCATCAGTCATCCATTCCCTACAGTTATTTAACTGTCACTAAGTAGTGATGCTAATGACGTTTACACCTGTTTAGTTTTTGTCTTTTTTACCGTGTTTACAGTAGACATTCCTTGTGTGTTGTTTGTATTTATTTATGATTATTGGTTTAAGATTGGGGAAAAATAATAATGTAAAATCTACAGTACATTGAACACCTGTGGGAGTGCTTCAGCATTAAACAAGGATCTCTGACTATCACTGAGAGGTAGAGTAAAAAAAAAAAAAAAAAAAAAATAGCTATTATATAAAATTACACCTATTAAGCGGAATGATAGAGCACTAAATATTCTCTGAGTTTTGTGTTAAGAAATTTTTTACTAGATGAAAGATTTCACAATCTCCATTGTACTTAAAGTGCAGGGGTTAGAGTATGAGTCAGTTAACAGTATATAGTCGATTCTGTGCCTAGGGTTTTTTGCAATGGATCAGTTTCCTGTCTAGTTGAAAAACACTTCATCCACGAATCTGAAGCGTCGCACTGGGTGGTGGGCTCCATTTGCTTTAAGCTTGGCATGCCATTGACTCACTGACCGTATTCAAGGCTGCCTTTACTCTGAATGTGAAAGAGTTGTCTTCATGTTGCACACATCTTTCCACACTACAGTTCCTCAGTGGGAGTTTGGGTGGGGGGGTGTCGGGGTGGGGCGGGGCACTATGAGAGGACGGAGTGTGTCTGCTTGCTGGTTAGCTAGTCGCTACGCTAATGGGATGAGGGTCACAGATTTGATGTAAATTAATTGTATAAAAGATCCAGAGGACCGGGGTGGAGCGGAGGAGCGCTGTTGATCGGTGCTCTGTGTATATAAAAACCGACTGTTCTTTGAGTGCAAAAGTGAAAGATGTATGAAATATGAAAGCAATTCAATCAAATTTGACTCTACCTAAGTTTGATTCAGGATATTCTCTGCGTTTGTCTCCGCAGATATTTTCTTTATGTAATTAGAACGTGTAGCAGACAATGACTGAAGTCTTTTCTTTCTTTTACAAATAAAGAGCAGCTTCCACAGCCCGTTGTATATTTTGTGTCACGGTGCATGTAATAACTTGTATAACTGAACCGGAGGCAACGAGGCAGATTTAAAAGTATTATGTGAATCTAAAGATACACTTTGGTCCTGTATTGAACATCATGAAGTCAGGGAGTCTTTACCTGTTTTTTAATCACCTGCTCAATCAGCCAGCAACATAATTCATGGTTTACTCATCCTTAAGGTAAACAAACGCCTGGAAAAGAATTTAGGAGAGTAACACATCCCAGAAATGTTTTTTTCCAGCCACTGTCACAGTCTGGTTTCCAGCTGTTTCCTGTGCCTTCTGTCTGGCAACAAACCAGGTGAGATAATCAGGTGTTAAATCCATGGAGGAGCCCTGGAACTCATGGAAACACACCACTGTCTGTATGAAGTGACTTTTGATATTTCTTGTTTGGAAACGTTCGGGCAGGGGGTCCTGCCTGTGGGGTGGTGGGGGTGCCTTTTACTTGTCTGTGCCCTATGGGCCCATTTTCTCATAATCCGCCCATGGCTGTGGGAACTACCTCAGGTTCTCCTGGCCTTGTCTGCCTCAGGGGGATGTTCACACCCTTTTGTCAAACAGGTTGTTATCAACGTGTGGAAACTGGGGACACCTGCTGGACGCCGCCTGCTATTACAGCACAGATGGATCAACACGTCCAATCCTCCGATTTCACACAAGAAGCTCCGTTTGATATAATGTTCGCCTTTAATGTCTCCTCACAAGCATCTTCACCAGCCACATATCAAACGGCGGATACACAGTAAAGTGCTGCCTAGTGCCGTCGCCTCTCGCCGGGTGATGCAGATGTCGGTTCCTCCCCATCTGTCCACACGGAGTCCGCCCTCCTGTCCTCACCGCCTGTCCTGTCCGGAGACTCCAGCGCATCCAGCAGCAGGAGCAGCAGCAGGAGACCTGTGGAGGAGGTAATAACTCTTTAACCTTTTATATTTTTTAACCACTACATGAAGATGGGAATTACAGGAGCGATTTAAGAGGAGCCTGCAGGTGTTTTGTAAGGTAGGACCCACGTCAGGTACCTGTAGTCAGAAAGTAAACGATACAAGGCAAGAAGTCTCCGAAGCTACTGAGAGCAAGAATTTAAAGAAGGAACTGGTAAACTTATGTTACTTTTATGAAGGTTTGCATACATTTTAATATATTAATAAATAAGGCCATAAAAACACTTTTTGTTAGTTCAAAAATATCCCAGAAAATGCCATCTGTCACATGATTTAATCATCTATAGCCCTGACGTTTGACAATATGTTGTCTGCAGAATCTTACTATTTTTATAGTTTAAGGCAGAGATGATTTGAAATTGACAGTTCTGGACACTGGTTAAAAAACAAAAAAAAAAAACCTGCAATGTGTTTCCCCTGAAGCCAGATTTAACATTAGGAAACGTCATTATCAAATAAATCAAATTTAACAATTTAACAACAACAAAAGAATATTTTCTGCCACGTGTCCTCAGTTTTTTTCACTTTTGTCTCAGAATCTGCAGCTGCACAGTGACATGCATGACTTTTATTATTTTATCATTAACAAAGTCAGTGCTGTATCTTTCAAAAACAATAAATGCCACAACGGTGACTGAGTTTGTCTTTTAGCCAGACTTATTACCTGTTGTGTCAACAACTATTTTCCTGAATAAACATTTCAATTTTACATGGTGAAGAACCAGTTGTGAAAGAAGTATTCACTTAGTAAAAGTGCTCTATTACAAGTAAACGCCAGTGGTTTCTAACCAAGGGGTCGGGCCCCTCCCAACTGTCATAAGATAAATGCGAGGGGTTGTGAGACGATGAAAGGTGCTGGAATGAAGAAAAAACTTTTTTAACTGTAATCTTATTACTATGTATTTGATAAGCTTATCATGATTTTTTTTTTACCTATAGTATGGTATATCTGCATCCTAACTAGTAACTACAGTGTGTAAAATGGATAAAGTTCTTCTAAAAAGGCCATTTCACTTCTTTTTGTTCTTTCAGCAAGGGTAGATTATGGAACTAGGGAGCAAACACATTTGTATTTATTTATTTATTTTTTTTAAAGGATGAAACAATATGAATTTCTTGTCGCATGTTTTATCTGACAGTGACAGATCCAGCTGGTTGTCGTTTCCTGCTGCCGAGTGTTTCCACATCTGCGCGCTGAGAGAAGCAGGAGAAGGAACCATGATCGACCTGAGCTACCTGACGGAGGAGGAGCAGGGGATGATAATGACAGTGCTGAAGAGGGATGCTGAACTGAAGAAGGCCGAGGAGGAACGAATCAGGTAGAAATACGTGACTTTCAGCCAAGCTTTCGTCAAAGAACTAAAGAATCATACTCTGAGCAACTGTTTCTTATCTGCTCAACTTGTTGTACATGAGCTGAAATGTTGTGCACAAACATTTGAGCTAATGTCATGTTATTCAGCTAATTTCATTTTATGTATTTAATACAACCAAGTGCCTCCATTGCCTGTTATGTGAGACGACGTCTTTGTGGGACAGTAAACATGCCAGTCATGATACTTGTCTGGCCATAATAGAGTAACACAATAACAGCTTGGCCGGATACAGAAGTTGCCTCCATCTCTGAGAAGCCTCAGTGTGAGATGAGCAATTTGATTACAGTCGAGTTGGCGTCCACACACAGGACACGATCATGCTGCTCTGACAGACAGGAATAGAAACCCTTAAAGGCATGATGGTGAGAGGTACCTCACCTGTGAAGAGCCTGATGACCGCACAGTTGAAATTAGCAATAGTGCATCCTGACAAGGCCTCCTGTCAGCTGGGAGTTAAAGGGAAATGTTAAACATTGCAGCTTAAACTCAAAATCAGCTGTTCCCAAGCTTTTTATTGAATCACTGGGAGGGGTCAGACATTCCTCGCAGTGTATGTTCAAAGTCACGTTAAGACAAACAACAGTTCTCCTGTGGGCTCAAACAGCGTTCTTCATCATCAGTCATAATACATTTAAACTAACAGAAAAACCCCAAATTTACCCTCAGATGTACTGCGTTCAGTTTCAAGAGTCAAGAATGTCAGGAAACAATGTGCTTTTCATTGTGAGTTTAATGGAATTGGCCGCTGACTTTTTCATCACGGCGAGGCTGAATGCTCGCTGTGTCCCGACCAGTCTAGTGTAAAAGGATTAAGCCAGCAGCCTGTAATAATGTGCTACCCTTTTTTCACATGACCGTTGTGGTTCAAGAGGAAAGATGAGTTGGTGTGGTCATTTTAAGGCGCAGGAATTTTTCTTTTGACTCTGTAATTCAATTTTACCTTGATGGAAATGTTTTCCAAATTCCTTTATTTAGATGGATCATGTGGAAATGTTATATAATGCTGATAATGAAGCAGTGAATAGTAGAAAAGAATACACCGTAAATGTCAAATACAGCAATAGAAGCTGTTAGTTTCTTAAAATGAGTGCATAAAGTGCTTTGGGAGGAGAGATTAAAGTTTAAGGTAAAATAAATCAGTGAGAGAATTGAGACAGTCCTAATAAAATCATGAAATAGGGTGAAACCAAATAAGGTAGGCTTGTTTCCAACCATCTCCAGTTGAGCAGAAACTCATTCATGCATGTGGCGTGAACAACTTCAAAACACCCTGTGGTGGTTTGTCTCTTCTTTGTCTGTCCTTGGCTTTAAATTTCACCTCGTATTTGGAGATTAGCGCTGCACAAACTGAATCAAACTGGTGTCAGATTCTCCATTCAGAGCAGCTTAAAGCAAGTGTTGTCTTGTATTTATTCACTGACAATAGAGTGCCTTCTTGTGTCTCTGTAGCCGCTGTGCTAGAGAAGCACAATGTCCTGTGTACCCTTTTTTTTTTTTTTTTATAACTTTCTTTCAGAGTGAAATGGCACTCAGCTTGGACTAACACAATACATAAAAGAACTATAAACAGCCGCTTCGCTTAAGCATTAGTACATGTTTCCTTTGTGGTTTTCCAACAGGAAACTGGAGCAAATACTGAACAGCAGCTCACAGTCAGACAGCAATCTGAAGTACCTGACCGGAGAGTGGTTTTACGAGGCCAAGTCTCGCAGACACATGGACAAGATACATGGCTCGGAAATCATCCTGGCCTCCATGAAACAGAAGAAAACTCCTGGTCTGGGTGTGTTGATTCTCCACTGTTGATGGTTCCATTGGTGACTTCAGCTCTCACGGCTCAGTCAAAAGATGTTATTTATTTATTTATTTACCTGTTATCCAGCAGCAGGTTATGTCTTCAGAGGTATTTTCATGACTCCGCAGATGTCTGCTTTCTGCCCAGAAGGGTAACATGTTGCCCGGAGCAAAACCAGGACTTAAATCCAACCTTCTCTGAGACTGTGTCAGCCAGTGCTGATGCCTGCACAGTGGATTTAACAAATGCTACAGCGGAGAAGAAGACCTGAGTAAAGCTGCACTGTAGTTGAGAATGTTGGATTTAAATGTTGGTTTCACCCTGAGCAAACGTTTTATCCTTTGGTGGGAGACCGTAGTCAACTGTGGGATCATAAAAACACCTTGGAGGATACAACCCACTGCTGGATAACAGGTGAATAAATAAATAAATGAACAAACATTTCCTTAATCTCCCGTATACTCAGCTCAGCCTTCCTCTTTCTCTTGCAGATCGGTCTCTCAGAACCGAAAGATCCAGAACAACAAACAGTCGAGGCTCAGACATTGCTGCTCCGCCAAAACCTGCCAGATGTTTGGAGGCACTACAGCCACGGGAGATAAAGTACACATTCCTTTCTTATTCATAGGTTTCATGGCCAGCCTATTAACGAGGTTTCAAGATGTGGCGACTCACATGTACATGTAAACATTTCAATGATTGGACCAGCACATATCGCACCACGCTTAATTAACTCTTGTATGTGTGTTTCTGCTGTGTGAAGACTTAGGTCACAAGATACAGCCTGGTCGAGTTATTAGAATCATACATTCTCACGCAGACATTATGAATTATCTGCTTGTCTCCCTTAAAGATTCTGCTGAAAGTACCTTTTCAAATTACATTAACTCAGTCAGTTTGAAATACTGGAGCAGCTCCCCTCTGCCTCTTTCTCACTCTATCGGTGCGCGCGCAGTGTGTGTAGTGTCTTGTGACTCAGCCTGTGTAAACATAGGTGGTGCTGACTGGGAATGTGCCTGTTTTATAGGCCCAGCAGCAGCCACTGTGGTGTACTGCTCACAGCACTACAGGATGTGGTCTGTGACATGTGAAGGGAAAACAGATTGACAGTTTAGCAAAGTGTTTAACGTAAGAAAGCTCTGGGCATAATAACTCCAAACGAGAAGTGACTGTTAGTGTTACTATCCTGTGGCTGCGATTTCGGTAATACCAGTTGATTTCTGCCTGTGATGATATTTTTATTCTTTGGTTTTTGAGAGTAACTGGATTACAACCAAACTGTAAATTTACAGCATGCAACTTACTGCAACGGAGGATGCTTTCGCTATTTTGACTGAAACTTGGCAAACAACACAGAATGTATGTGTAATTACGTAACTTCGTGCCTCAGCAGGGACACATAATATTCCTCTGTAATGGTATTGTCAATATTTGGCTTTGCCAAGGCTCTGTACTTTGTGCAGAGGGATACAAATTCCCTAAACACACAAGACCCAAGAATGTAATTGCCTAAACCCTATTTGCAGTCTGATAATGATAGGTTATGCAATGTAATTCCTATGTTTTATTCCGGCATCAAATGTATTTTAAATGCAGTCACTAAATTAATTAACAATAGTCTTTTCCTGTAAAATGAATCCTCTTCTTCCTTCACAAAATGCCAGTTATTGTGAGTTTATCTTTTAGAGTCTTCTCTCATACTTTTGGAGCTGCTTTGACATTTTGGCTAGATTGCTTGGGCAGATATTTTTCTCCATGATATCAGGATTATTTACGAGCCAAAAAGCCCCAGTCATGCATATGAGTATACCTTTGAGCAGCAGACACATCTTGTTAAAATGCACTTCATCTGTGTAACCTCATCTGACAGTCTGTAGAGTTTGTATTTCTTTTAAATTGACTTTTCTCCACTAAACACAACACTAAACATTTTATTTTTTTTGTCCAGTGATGCTGAAAAAGAGAATCTAAGTTCAGCAGTCCGCTCTCCAAGAACAGTAGGTGTATGTGTGTAACAGATCGGCCTTTTTCACTCCATTTTTCCTTTCTTTGGTGCAAACTTGTTCTAGTCATATTGTAGCGATTGTGATGTAAAACATTAAATATATTCATTTTCCTTCTAGCCAAGACACAACCCTTTCAACCATGCATCTCTCATTATTGTTGAGCCACCCGAAAATAATAATGGCATGTCGGCCAGCCGGGCTCAGGAGTCATCTGAGACAGGTGAGAATCAAAATTGAAAACAGATAAACACATTTTTAGGGAATGACTACAAACAAGTGACACAACGACCCTGTTGTCTTTCTTCTGTGTTTCCCTCAGAGCCCATATCTCCACTGAAGAGTCACCCAGCAGGAGAGGCCAGTCAGACTTCAGGGGGCTCCCTCACATCAGAGGGCTCTTCTGTAGGTTTCAGACCAGTGCCAAAGAAAAGGACGTTTCTCTCAAGACGTACCTGCAGCCAGTCAGAAAGCAATGGCCTGGGTTTAGATGCTCAGGTAGGGTCTTCTGGGATCGTTCCTGCCCCAAGACGAAGCCTCCCGCGTGGGTCCAGTGGGAGCTCTAACCAGTCGTGCCTGAAAGGCCAAGACGAAATGTCTCAGAAAAGTTCAGCTGCAGTGTCTAATGAGGTGTCTCTGCCTGCTCGGCCTTCCGGCTCTGCAGATGAAACCTCCCAGCAGCTACTGTGTGATGTATCTCAGGTTTCCTCTAATTCCAGTCAGGAGAGAGAGAGAAACCCACCTTCCGTACCACAAGACAGGTCAGTGGAAAATTCCCTGTACAACTATTACCCATATCTCCAAGTAAGACTCATTAACATTACCTGTGCAATTTCAGACCGGCTACATACGTCAGACGTGATGTCCCAACCGAGAGAGAAACCCCACAGAAGAGCAACGAAAGAGATGATCAGACCCGAAGAGAACACGCAGGGGTGAATGCTGCCTTCCTGCACAGCAGCAGCGTTCAGGACTCAGACAGAGAAAACAGCAGCAGTGTGGGAACAGCAACAAGGAAGGAGGAGCTGAGTTTGACCCAAAGCACTGTGGGTAAGTTCAGTCGCAGTCAGACTCCGCTAACTCGTGAGAGAGTGAGAAAAAAAGTTAGGCGTAATTTAGTGTAGTGCATCGACAGCTATGCAAGCGGCTCTGTGGCTTTAGCACAGCAGTGCTTTTACCTAAACATCGACATGCTGATATTAAATCACAGTGTGGCCATGCTACCATGTCAGTGTCAACAAAACAAAAAGTTTGACCTGGTGATGGCAAGAGATGGAAATACAAGAAGTCTGTAGGATTCATCCTCTGGGGACCATGAATTTGTGTGGACCAAATGAGAGACAGACCCTGTTATCCCTACAGCAATGCTGCTTATGTGTGCCTGAAAATGTAAAAGAATACAAGCTGTGTTTTAGATGATATTTTAAGTTAGTGCAACAATTTGTCTATGAGCTGTTGCTTCTGTTTTTTTTTTATTTAAAAGAAGTGACCAAACCTACTGTAGGACTGACTACAGGTAATAGCTCTCTGACTTTATCCTGGCAGGTATCTTATTCTCTTTTTGTGCCTTTCTTTTCAGGTCCAGAACCTCCTGTATCTTATGATCTCAACTTCATAGATAAGTCTGATCAGCAGTCACAGAAGAAATCAAATCAGAAACACGTGTTCAAGTTATCCACTCAGGCGACCAGTCCCACCGGAGAGGAGGAGGACTCCATTGCGAAGGTGCTGGACTGGTTCAGCCGCAGCACAGACAGCAGCGATTGGCTAAATACGGATGACGGTCCAGAGGACAAACATGTAGACACCAGCAAATTAAGAAGCAAAGATTCAGTGAGAAAGGATGCTGGGAATTTTACAAGTGATAGAAAGAAGGAGACTGCTGAAATGAAGAGAAGTCATTTACAAAGACAGACGAATGAAGCTGAAGAGCTGAGAGCAACAGACAGGACAGACAATGAGGAAGTGACTGAAACACAAGAAGAGGTGCAGAAGGATGCCAGAGAAAGAATCCGGTCCCAGGAAGTCAAAGATAGTGACAATGAAAGCCAGCCACCCAAGATCTCTCATCTGAAGTCATTCTGGGAGAAAAACAACATGGGCCCTAAAATACTTATCAACAAAGGACAAAAACATGTTAACCTCTCAGCAGAGAAAGACGAGGGGACCGTGAGCAAACCCCTCACAGTGTCTGATATGTCCTCTGCTCCTGGAATATACAGTGGGAAGGGGACTTATGATGAGTACGCCACAAATCATGAGGATGAAAGAGAAAAACAGCTGGTAATCAGTCCACAGAAAGATGTCAGAGACAATGAAAACTTAAATGACAACCAGAAGGTAGATCGTCTGGTTATAAATAACGACCCAACATACACCTCAGACTATTTAAAGTTGCCATCCAGCCCCCAAGTGGCGGACAGAAGAGGCTCAGACACTGAGGTTTTATGTGTAACCGCGCTCAGTTCGCAGCCGAGGACAGCCATCCAGTCTACACTCAGTCCAGAGTCTGAGAGTGTCTCTTCAGTCAAACCAAATCCACAACTTGACAGTATTTCCCAATCAAGAGAAACTCCAATGCAGGAAGAGCTGTCAAAAACTGTGCCTGTTTCTCAGGTGGATACTGATGTCCAAACAAGGGACACTCCGGACTCTGAGAAGCTCTCTTTATCCAGAGACATGGACTTCAGGCAAGGTGGGAATGATGTGCAAATCACCTCTAAAGCACAACTTCGCAGAGGTTCATGTGAAGACGTGAGGAGGAGGGACAGTGACGATAAAAGCATGCAATCAAGCATGTCTCCTAAAAGAAAAGAGGATGTGTCTAATAAAGACAGAACTAATAGCCCTCGTTTGACACATCAAGAAAGTACAACAGAGAGGATCAAGCAGCTTAAATCTTTCTGGGAGCAGGAGAGGAACAAGCCCATGTTTTACACCGGCAAAGCTAAAACTCTTGGGGAAGGTAGAGTCGCCCGTGGTGCAAATCAGGCAAAGCTGAATAAAAGATTTACAAAGTCAGAGTACGATCTGAGGTCAATTGGAAACAATTCAGGCAGCGATGAGGAAGACTCCAATAGAAATCATCATAATTTTACTGTTCTTCCTTTGAATCAGAGAATAGAAAAGTCGTCCCCGAGCCTCAGCACGAGCCGAACACAGTTCAACACCCTGCGCGAGTTCTGGGACGAGGCCACGTCCGATACCAAGGGATCATTTTCCTCTGACAAACCCAAATGCCCTAAAAGGAAAGAGGCAATGAGTGGCCAGCTTCCATCTCAGGAGTTAAAGAGCGCTGACCCAGAGATTTACCGTTTGTCCTCCACTGTCGAAAAAACAAGACCAGCTGTCCTGAAATCATCTTCATCTCCGCAGAGCAGATCAAAGTCGCCACATGATAGACAGATGGGGTCTGGGCCAAGAGCAGTGAACGACAGCAAAAACAGCCTGTCTAATTATACGACAGCTGAGTCCAGAAGGAGCTCAAAAGACTCCGGTAGAGAGGAGAAATCCACAAAACCACAGAGCAGCTCAGGAAAAGAGACTCGCTCTCCAAAAAGCAGAAAAGACAGCTTTAGCAATTCAAGCAGTCGTGGAAATTCTTTGCGTCGCGCCACTAGCATGTTCGCTCTGAGTTTTCCTGATGAAAACGATCAAGGCCAGCTTAAAATAGATATCAGCCCTGTCCACTCCCAGAGCAGGAAGCAGAGGCAGGCCACTGAAAAAGGCCCCACGCTGAGAAGATCATCAGAAGAAACTGAGACTCTGACTCCCCGAGCACGAGCATTTGTTCCCAGAGACTACCGTCATTACCTGGGCATGACCGATAAGACCAGCGTCCACACCTCACTCGCCCCAGCTGTAAACGACGAGGGGTCAGAGGGCAAGACCGGGTATGAATTTGACCTGAACGGGCCAGTGAGAACCAGCACCCCAGTGGGCTCAGAGGAGCGTTACAGCAGGAAGGGTAACAAAACTAATCAGCGCCCCCAGTGGGCAACCTACAGCAGTTCAGACACGGGCCAGGAGTCGTCTGTGAGCAGTACATCAGAAACCTGGTCCAACTCGAGGATCAGTTCAAACCGTGAGCACCAACTTTTTTTTTTTGTTAGAGTCTAATAGAACAGTCAACAGTCTGATGTAACTCAAAGAACAGAATTCCCTCTAAAGATGCAGTTTACATGTCAACATGCTGTCACTGCATCCGTAACAGGCTAATATTTGAATATGAGATGTACTGTCACACCTCAAAACGTTCATTCTTGACTTTGGAAACAGGAAACTAAGAGTTGGCATTGAAATTAATATGAAATTCAAATTTATTCAGTCAACATTGAACAGAAGACTTTTATCTTTACATTATTCTCTCAGTGTACTGAAAATAAAGCAGTTTTTAATGCATGTTTTGAAGTGGACCAACTCTAGCTGTTTGCATAGTTGTGGACAGTTTATTATCACTACGGGTTGTTTCCAGCAATATCCTTGATGTCAAGTCCGTGTTGGATTAAATGTGTTGGCAGAAGCAAACCTCTGTAAACAGTGTGTGTACCTGTGATCAGCTGCCCATGTTTAGTTTGTGGGCTGGGTGATACAAAGCTTTACTGCCACCACACAGAAAAAGAAATGTTTTGCCAAAACCACCACTTCAGCAGTTTAATGACAGCGTTGTTCCACAGTTGTTTCGTCTTCATTCTCTGTTAAACATACTGTCTGTTCAGTGTCCTTGTTTTCTGTCATGTCAGTAGTTACAGCTGATTTCTAGCATGAAAAACTTACGCCAGCAAACAAATGTTTGCCAGTTAATCCGAGCTTTTTCTTCCCCCAATACGTACTGTAGGTGAAAATGATGATGAGGCCCAAAACCCTGTGAGGAAAGCTCTGAGGCGAGCAGAAGCACGGCCTAAAAATCTGGCTAAAAGTATAGAGGACATCACAGCATCCTTATCACCATGTAAGCATGTCACCAACTTTTGAATCTGAATGTTGCCACTGACAATTTTGGGTGACAGAGATTCCTGTGATTGTTTCTCACAGGGCAAGAAAGAAGACAAGACCCAGCTGCTGACCTCAGACGCATTAGCGATGGTAAAAATTGCCTGATCCTTTTCATGATGGGCATTTTTCTGGTGGTGGTTTAGTCAAGATGTTATATCTTCTGCCTTCCGTTCAACTTCTCTTCAGTTTCGTCCATCCCGTCGCCCTCCTCATCCTTATTTTCGGATCCGGACCACCTGAAAAAGATGAGCAAATCAGTTCCTTCGTTCTTACAGAAGGAGGTAAAACCACCGCTACATGTTTTAGTCCAGTAGGTCAAAGCCTGCTCTGCATCCCTGTGCACAGAGCTCTCTGTGCCTGCTGTCTGTGTTGCAGGACGTTGGCAGGGACACTGACTCCACCTTCGAGGATAGTTACCACCGAGGAAGACTAATGACGGGCAGCTCGATGACTAACCTCACCAGCTCCTCTGGCATGGCGTCTGTGTCCTCTGTATGTTCACTCGCAGCAGCATGCACCACTAACACATGAGCATGCTTCACACTCAGACACTCCTCTCTGAAACTGCACTGCTTGTTCGCTTTTAAGCTCAAGTTCTGATTTGCATCAGTTTGTTTTTTGTAAAAGTGGTATCACCGCTTCTGTCAACAAGACGCGGGCTATACTTCCATCGCCATCAGACTCGTGGTAGTGAGACGATGGTGATAGAAAAGCTCCAGTAAGCAGCTGTGTACTGGGAGGTTAGCAAGATGAACAGTTGTAAAACCAACCAGTTTGTCCTCATCCTTAGCTTTTCTCTTGCAAAACTGAAAAATTCAGTTTGAAAAGCATAAATCTTGCCTTTGTTGTTGTCGCCCTGGTGTTGGAAGTGTGGAATAGACTCACTGTTGCCCCTTGTGGCTGTTGGCTGTCATCTATAAGTGTTTTTTTCTCCTCATGCTTCGTATGGGGCAGTAATGAGTTCATCAGCATCACAATGAGGTGAAGAAGAGGCTGTGCTAGGATACTTACTGGGCCCAGTGACACAAAAGTAAGATTTATGCTTTATCAAAAGTGTTTTTAAGCAGGTTATGTAAGAGAAAAGGCTTTGAGGACAACGAATGACTTGTTTTTGCAAATGTAAATATTTTTAACTGCCACAGCTCAAACAGTACACGGTCTCTTACTGGAGTTTTTCTATGGGAAAAACAGGGCCAGATGGTCAGCTCTGTCCTTGAATTTCAGAAAACACACAAGCCACAAATTGCCCAATAAAAATATTTCTGTAATGACTACAGTCATCATTGATAATGTAAAATGTTGGGTTGCTTGTTTGTGTGTGCTCCCAGCTGAGTGGAAGTGTAATGACCATGTACAGCGGGGACTTTGGGAATGTGGAGGTTCAGGGAAATATCCAGTTTTCCATCAACTACGTTCAGAGGCTCAGAGAGTTTCACATCTTTGTGGCTGAGTGCCGGGACTTGGCTGCAGTCGACCCAAAGAGGGGTCGCTCAGATCCGTGAGTAGTGTACCTGAAGTCCTTAGTGAGCAAGTTCTCAGATGTTTTCATATTGTATGTAGTGTTCATTCTCTGATTCTCTCTCTCTTTTTCAACGATAACTCTGAGGTTGCTTATTTAGCAACAACAATTTATTCATGAATAAGTTTTCAAGGGCCTTAAGTTACTGTACTGGTGTAAGAAGACGCTTTATTCTGAGGAAGGCAGAGTGCCAAGATGTTGAGTTATGAGTGCGCAGCTTTTATTCCTTCCTTTTATTCTCTAAGCAGCCTAAATAACTGTGACTGCTCAGGTTTCTGAAATTTAACAACCACTGAATAACAGTCTCTGGAAAAATTCATTTGTGGGGGATAAATCAATGAAGGACCTGCAATGATCTATGAACTTTCTTTTGTATTTAAACTCTACTACTATAAAACAAGAGTTATGTAGACTTACATTTTATTAAATAAGTACAGTCTAATGAATGTAATGGTTATTTTAGTTTATCAGTTGTTGACATGTGAGTCAAAAAGTAAATGTTGGTCTCTAACTGTGACTGTTTTTTTTCCTACTTTTTAAGCTATGTCAAAAGCTACTTGGTACCTGACAAAGCTAATCTGGGAAAGAGGAAAACATCTGTAAAGAAGAAGACACTGAATCCAACTTTCAATGAGATCCTCAGAGTAAGAATCCACAGATGCTGTGAAATGCCAGTATTGTGCTAAACGCACACAGATACTTTCTCACACTGTCACGCTTAATACTCGCCGTGTCTGAAAATCAACAAACAAAAGCAGCTCCCTCGTCTCTGTCCTTACAGTATCGTGTTCGCATGGAGTACCTCAGAACTCAGACGCTCATTCTCTCGGTTTGGCATCACGACACCTTTGGCAGGAACAGTTTCCTCGGCGAGGTAGACGTGGACCTCTCCAAGTGGGACTTTGATCACACCCAGATGAACTACTTAGCCCTGAAAGCAAGGGTAAGAAGAAATACACACACACAAACAGGCTGCTTTAGCCATTGTACTAGTTTTCTCATCAGAAAACAACAGTTTATCTAAGAATGTGGTCGGCCTGCTCATTTCCCCAGAGTCTATTTGAGCTGGGTATATCACATGCACCGCGGACATTGTGTAACCTGTGTACAAAGGAATTCTGGAGCTTCATGATGGATTTTTGGATGCACTATTTATGTAACGTGTCTTGTGTAAAACATTTCAGACTACACCCACTCTAGCGCCATCAAACGGCCGAGGAGAGATGAGACTAGCCATACGCTACCTGCCACAGATCACCCACAGTGAAGGTCAACATGCAGTCTTGCTGTACTATTTTAAAAAGTATATTATATCCAAATATTAATCCAAAATAGATTTTTTGGATTGATTAATACTTAATCAATCCAAAAAGTAAACAAATGAGAAAGTGTCGTTAAATTCAGCAGGAGTTAGGCTGAGGTGTTTTCTCCAGTGTGACTTGGTTTAGCTAGCTTAATGCCTTATTGAGTTATGTGGAATTACACACTGAACTGAACCAATATATAATTTCATCAAGTTTTCAATTACAGGTAACAGCTATGGAAATATTCATTTAGTGCATTGTACTAGTGCAGTAAGCCAGAGTGTTTTTACTAAAGAAAAACAGAATGTTTAGCAGCCAAAGGACTGTTACTACTTTTTGATTCAGTCTGGTTTTCTAACTGTATATATGGTAAAAAAAAAAGTCAGATTCTTAACTCTTGATTAAGCAAAAATTTTGTTATTGAGTTTCGGCTTCATGGCCTAATCACACATACACCTTTCTTCTTTAAAGGTGTAACTAAAGACGGTCCCAACACCGGAGAGGTTCACATCTGGGTGAAAGAATGCAAGAACCTGCCTCTGATCAGGGCCACCATTGACCCATATGTTAAGTGGTATGCATAAAACATTCTTCACAGGTGCGGCTGTCAACCGAAGTTTTCTGCTGGAACAATCAACATGTTTCCTTTTCCCCATCATCTCAAGCTTCGTGCTGCCAGACACGAGCAGGAAGAGTCGGCAGAAAACACGTGTGCTGCGGAGGACAGCAGATCCGGTGTTTAACCACACGATGGTGTACGATGGCATCAGAGAGCCTGATCTAATGGAGGCCTGCGTGGAGCTCACTGTCTGGGACCGAGACAGGCTAGCAAGCAACCTGCTGGGGGGCCTGAGGCTCGGAGTTGGGACAGGTATTGGTGGTTGGGAGAGGTCTATGTAATTCTCCAGCATTTCCAGCAACTGTAAAATAATCTAGGTGATACTTCTTATGTAGATATATCTCAAAAAACAGAAATCTTAGATCTTAGATTTTTACATTAAGTTGCAACAATGGTGGCTGAGCATGCTGATATGTTGTGTATAGATTGATCACATACAAAGGGTAGTAACCTGTTTAGTAGTAACAGAATAAAAGCTATGAAAACACAGGGTATGAGTGAATAGATGTGTTCTTAATACTTTGATTTGTCTGTGTGTGTCTCTGTAGGCAAAAGTTATGGAGCAGTGGTGGATTGGATGGACTCAACGCCCTACGAGGTGGCCCTGTGGGAGCGGATGATGGCTTCCCCTAATGAATGGGTGGAGGACGTACTCCCGTTAAGAATGGTGAACTCTCTTACTAAAAAGTAAAAACACAGTAAAGTAATTGTTTTAAAGATCATGTGTCCTGATTCAAATTCAGTCAGGAAAAGCTTTATAAGGATTTTAAAAAATTGCTAATCAATCATTTGGCAGTAATTTTACAGCAATGTGATGCCAGGCTTTTTAAGAATGTCACCAGACAAAAAAAAAAACTGCATAAACAGAAGTCATTCATCAATCACACTCCAATAAACACACACAAAAAAATTTAAAAACTGAATTACATATAAATAACGTAACAAAATACAAAAAGAAACAGGTAATTCAGTCAGAGCATCTGTATAGCTGTAATTAATAACCACACTAAGCATTTTCTTGACTACATTGTCCTATATTCTCCATTACTTCTCTTTCTCTGGTGGTATTCATGTTGAATGCCTTGAAGGAGGCGAAAGCCAAACCCTTATGGTGTTTAAAGTGCGCATTGGCCTCTTGAATAAAGGCTTCATTCACACTCTTGGCTTTCCAGAGGTGTAAGGATCCACTCTTTTGTTTTCTAAAGCAGTGTCTTAGTTGCTCCCAGTGTGCAGCACACCTCGTCACTACCCAAATATATAGACAGCTAATCGCAGTTATCTTGTTGTAAGGCCAATATTAACTTATTAGCCTTAAAAATTATTCATGTTTATTTATTTAAGTTTCTCAAGGGATTGAACTAAAATGTCCACAATAACAACTGTAAAAATGTTCAGGGGAACTTTTTTTAAGAGAAAAAGTTAATTTCTGCACAAAATCAGTCTATCAGATTAGTGATTTTTTTTTTTTTTTTTTTAAATCCCAGCACTGTATAGCTTTGGTCTAGTGAGCTGTATATCCCTCTTAAGTATCTTTACTTTGACATGTCTTTTATAAAGCAATGCTAAAACACTGGGTAATGTACTTTTTCATGCACCGGACCTTTAAGAAACCAACCCTAACAGTATATACTGTATCTGCCTTATGTCACCTCAAACTGTTCTCACAGCCTTTTATTCACTTAAGCATCTGTACCTTCTGAAAACATAATTTCTTAGACTAACACATATTCTGACAGTATTGTTATAGATGTAATTTTAATAAGGAAGCATATCTGACATATGACGAACTATTGCACTTAAATGTATTAACCACAAGTGGGATTAAAGAAATTAAACACAGGACAACTTTCGCGAATTTTTTTTATAATTCTAAATTATTAAAATTCAGCCCAAAGCCAGTTAGCTTAGCTTAGCCTTTTGTTTTAAGTGAAGAGATGTAAATACACTGAATAAACAGATATTAGAATGAGCCTTTCTGCTAAATCACTTCTTTACATCATTTTCTTTACATATATATTTACATAAGTTATTCGGGGGACTCACCTGTAAGTCTTCATCTTGTGTCTGTTATTTTTTTCCTGAGCTCTCCTTTTATAAAAGCCACCAAATAACAAAAAGGTAAGAACTTCTCACACAATAGAGTAACATTAGCTGGGTGTCATCATCCAATATGCACAAGTTACTCAACAAAAAAATGTACATGCCCACTGACATTTTTTATGTGTGAACATAATTCATCTTTTTGAATATTGGCTGGAACATTTCCAGTAGCTTGACATTTTTGAGGTGTAAACTATAATGCTAACTCATTGAAACACAAGGGTATATTGAAAAAGTGGAGGTGATATAAAGAGGAAAGTGTTGTAATAAGATTCTTACTAGAATCAGAGCTGGGAACCAGCTCTAACCCTAGCTAAGGACATGGGATACTACAGCGTCTGACTTTCACAATAGCAGGAAACCCTAGTACAAATAGGTTTTTTATATATATAGCAGTTATGACAGCCCTAACCTTGTGTGTGCCAGTTTCACAGTTTATTTAGGTTTCTTTGATGTTGTTGTTGACGACTCTCATAGTTTTTACTGTTTACGGATTTTGTGCCATTTCACTGAAAGGGACGCAGCTGTGAGATGGTGGGTGGAATACATTCTAAATACAGACTGCTGGGGTTAAGACATTTTAGTGCACTGAGTAAGGCTTGAGGCTGACTTGTTTCTGCTGTCTTTATTCCCCTTATGATGATAAATACACACACTGGTAAGAACAGTATTCACCACACCAGACCTGTGTGACCAGGTGTGTGTGCATGCTGCTGTTTTGCCAAAAGTGAATATCTTGTTTGAAATCCAGAACACCAGGAAATTAAACCTACTGAATTTGGTGATCCCCTGATTTTTCCTTTAGTATCACCAGCAAGTTGACATTTTTGGTTTTTGTTTACTTTGTTGATCCGCTGATTTCCCATCTTCCACCTCCAGCAGGTAAACATTTTCAGTCGCACAATGAAATATCTTGACATCTACTTGATGAATTGGTACTGGTAAAAACTGGTAAAATTCAATGGATCCCAGATGACTTTTGTGATCCCCTGACTTTGTATTGAGTGCCACCTCCAGGTTGAAAGATTTTATGTTTATTTGAAGCAGCTAGTACTTTTCAGCTCATAGTTTAGCTGTGCGGCTCGTCACTGTACTGTTTTACAGCTCTCATAGCGTCCCTTTTTTGGAGACAGCAGACCCACTGTTCATTACATGCTTAGCACCAAAAAGCAGACAGTTAGTGACTAGCTGGTGAACACAGTGGAGCATTTAGTCTCAAAACAGCCAAATATCTCCCTTGGGAGTTGGACTAAAGAGACTAAAAACAGAGCTGAGAAATTGGACTCACACTCATCAGGTGGACACAAACACAAGAATGATGTTTATGTAATGATAAACCAGCAAGGGAGGGAGCAAAAAACTGTTGCTCAGATCTGTATGATCTGCAGAAGTATCCAACTTGACTTATATTTGCCAAGTACTCATCATTTACACCAACCTTTAAGTTTTAGTTGATTCTGTCTGTTCACCCTTAAGAGACAAGGTTAATATTAAGACTTTAATGGTGCATTTTGTCAAAGACTAAAGCGTGAATACTTCATCATTCTCACATTTTAAAAGTAAACCATTTTTAACTGATATGACTGTGACAACATGATTAAAGCTAACATTTAATTATAATACACAATTATTATACAGATTCTGTGCCCTCGTCTCCACATTAATAAACTATGTGATTCATCATGATTATAAAGTTGCATGCCAAGATAATTGCTGACCACCGTGTTATGATGCTCTGTTTGTGAAATGGAAAAGCTACTGTACATAGTGGTATGAGAGGATTATGTTTCTGACTATTGTTTCACATGGCTTGTTTTACTAGCAGATGATGAAGTACTAAACTGGCAGTTTGGGAAATAAGCGAAGAGACTTCACTCAGCCAGTGGCTGTTAGTGGATGATTGGTTTTCTCCTCCTGATGTACAACGCAAAGTATATGGCCATGGCGATGAGGAGAATTGCGAGGATGACGATGCATATTATTACAGCCACCACAGGGCTGCTGTAGTTGGTCTCTGATGCCAAACCTGCAGGAGCAGGGAGGAAGAAACGCTTTACAATATCAGACAATCACATACTTCATGAGTATAGTAATTAATGGTGCTAATTACTGAATGAGCATGAACCAAGAAAGTAGTTCATCAAAGGCAGTTTTACCCAGTTCATTACAGCGTGTTCATACAGACAGACACATCATATAATGTGACATATGCAGCCGATTCTTACCATGAGAAGCCAAGTAAGTTGTAGAATCTCCTGAAAAATGAAACCAAAACTATGGTCAGCAGTTGGCAGAGTGTACTTTTGTGTGTGTGTGTGTGTGTGTTTTGTTTAATGTGAAGCTACAGCCAGCAGATGGTTATCTTAGCTTAGCATAAAGACTGGAAACAGAAGGAAACAGCTAGTCTGGCTTTGTCTAAAGGTTGATTGTTAATGTACTGACTCATATAAAAGTGTAAAGTTACTGGAACACATATGGTGTTTTTGCTTTTAATGGCTACAATTAATCAAAAAAGACTAACCCTGTTATTTACCACATATTTTCATAGGCTTTAAACAAGAATTTCCAGTCAGATTTAATCAATCAATCAAGCAAATCTACTTTAGCATGTCTATCTTTAATCACCATATAAAGAGTTATTATTATAGGATAAAGGGATGTCTTTGTTTGCTGTATTTTGCTCTAAGGACGCACCACTGCTCTGTTTGCCCACAACTATGGCAGGTGATGTGACTGTAGCGTTGGCCGACACATCCTGGGTCTCTCTCTTTCTCCTGCTTTGGGAACCACAGTTCTGCCGAAAATCAAAAAAGACAAAAAACAAAACAAAACAAAACCCTGATTTATCTACATGATGTACTGATTTGTGGTATCTTAAAATTACATTAGGTCTCTTAATGGAAGTCTGGTGAATTTATCAAAAACAAGTGTACTCACAGGCAATAATGTGTTACACGAGGACACCTCACAGAGTCTGGTGACGCAGTGCAGGTAGAAAGTGGAAACTGTCAGATTTTTGTGCTCCACAAATCTGAAGGCCTCAAAGGAGAAGTGGGCCCTCTGAGACAGGCCATTGAGCTCCACCTTAGTTTGTGCATCACGTGTACACCTTGGGCAAAAACAAAGACACAGGTAGTGTTACCGGGCAAGTACAAAGCGTTAGTTTAGAGCTGACTGTCAGAGTGAGTGCGAGGTATCATATACTGTGCTTGAATACATGAGACTCACCCTACAAAAAGATCATAATATGTGTTAAGGAAAGGGTATGGACTTGTTGTTGCATAGCATCTGTCCAGCAGCACGTTGAACCTTTGAGGACAGACAGGTGGAATTAAAAGTGTTTTTTCTTATAAATATAGTTAATATTAATATGGCAAAGCCTGGCAAACTACCTGTCTGTTAGATTGGTAGCTTGAACTGCAACATAAATCTTGGTCTTCAGGTTGAGTCCTGTCTGTGGGATATTTAGGATGTCTACGTACTGTTCGTCCTGTTCCAAACAAAATCAAGTCATGAAATGTTTTCGGAAACACTCCCAGTCCATTTTTAAAAGCTACAGCAGGCCTTACTTTGTAGAGCTGCATACTCAGTGTGCTGATGAAGCTGCCATTGTTGTCTCGTATGGCAAGATTCACACCTGATCTGTATTGAGTGAAACATTACCCATGTCACGCATTAGATACTTGGATGAATGTAATTCAGTCCTGCTTATTTCACTTTCAGTGCAGGTGTTATTTTGTCATGTAGCATACTCACACGGCCAGTTCAGTATTGTTCAGGAGATACTGCATCGGGTAACGACAGGAGAACTTGTACAAGATCTGTGGGCGATAGGTGATCATACCCGCAGACGGGTCTACAGAAGTAACCGTGCCAGAAATGTTGACAAACTGGACGTTTGAGAAGTCGGAAAACTGTCCACTCCCAACCTCAGTGATTATCTGTTGGATAAGAAACAGATCTGTAAAAACAGTTTAAATCAGTTTCCTGATTTTTGTTTTTGTTTTTGTTCTTTTTTTTTTTTGAATACCAAAATTCATGGTAGTATTCTTGGCTTTAATACCAAAAAACAGACTTTTACAACATAACGCTACAGATTTTGAATTGTTCTAATATTCTGAACCAGCTTAATGTCATAGCAGGAGATCTTTCAGTAAATCTGAAATGTAATTTCTAGGAGACATGGTTGCACAACTGATGTATACTGTGAAAATAACTGGTAGAGCTATTGTTAGGAATACCTTAAAGTTACTATTGCAAGCCGAGATGGCACTTTCATTTATGGGGATTTTGAATCTTAAGACTGGTGGGTCAACGCTCCAGTCAGCAGTCCCAAAACACCCAGGTTTGTTGAACTCATTATTGAGGACCATCAGCGACTCATTGTAAAGAGCTTGGTACACTGGGCAAATGTAGATGCTCAGGTCCATATTCTCAGTGCCACAAACCACAGTTATGTCAGAGTTTTCTAGGAGAAATAAAAAGGGAGAATATAAATCAAAGTGCGATAGAAGTGTGAACAATACAGTAAGTAAAGAAAATATCAAAGAAAGTGCCACAAACCTGGAGGTCTGTTTGTATCACTAAGAATGCAGCTTTCAGGTATCTGAGCCTCTGTCCTCAGAATTAGGCCAAGCTGGCACACAAGGATGACCAGCCTCATTGTTCTGAGTGTGGAAATGAAAAAACAGCAAAACAATGGGAACCAAACGCATTCACTGTCTTCTTTCAAGGGAAAGTGCTTTGAAAGAAAACATGGTCACATTTTTTTATATTCCCTTGAGTACATGAGGGAAAAGCTTACAAAGTTATAAAGTTACTTAAACCTCATTATGCAACAGACAGTAAGCAGTCACTTGAAAGAAAACAGAAAACAAACAAATAAAGGTTTCTTGACATGAAATAACTGATATTCTGAAATTCAGTTTCACAAGTTTACACAGGACACAAACATATTCTTCATTTTGCACATTACAAATAAATTGGCATTATCGATCAGATAAAGACTCTCAAATTATATCTCATATGTCAAGTTTGATATAAAGACCCAATTAATCCAGAAACATTACAGTATTTGTAAGTGGAATTTTATATCCATTATTGAAAAAATTAAAAATAATTTTACCAATTTAAATATTGTCACAAAAGTGTAGTCTTTTTCACACAATCAATTCGATGTAAATATAAATGCATTAAGCTACCGGGAAAAATACTTGATAAAGTAATTCCAGGGACTCACCTGTAAGTCTTCATTTTGTGTCCTGCTATTGGCTCCCAGATCTCTCCATTTATACTGTCGCCCCCCAAAAGGGGCGTGTAAGGGAACGTCTCAGACAATAGTGTAACGTGAGCTGGGCCTTTAACATCTTCATGTTTCATGTACATTTTGAATTTTAATAACAATTCATGTAAAATAAACCTCATGCAGTTCAACATGTGGCTCGCAATCACCTTATGTTGTCTTTTATTTAGGTTTCTTTTCAAACATCATCAGCTTTCTGCCTCAGGAGTCTTGGAGCCAATCCTAGCTGACACTGGGCGAGAAGTGTGGTAGACCCTGGACCGTTAACTCCATTGCAAAAAAAATGTAATGTTGAAGAAAGAAAGAAAAAATTCCTGGATCTGCCCCTTTAACCAGATCCGCACCAAAATTATGGGTATAATGGTTCTTTCCTTGCTGTTAAATTGAAGATATTTTCAAATGAGTTCAAACAAAAACTCTGAAACCACTGACCGCATTCTTTGGATTTAAATGTTGAAAACTGGTTCTGACTTTGTCTCCTCTTGATGCTCTGTTTACAGCCGTTGGCTTTGAACTAATGCAGTAATGTATTAGCAATGGTCTCACATTTGCGCTGGCATAAGATTCAACTTTATATGTACAGTAATGCAAGCTTAATAGCAGAGGGAAAAACACTTGACTGTTGTACTAGGTATGGACAAGGTATGGAAAGCATAATGTATACACACAAGCAATGTTTCAAATAACAATGTTTCATCAGACTATGAAAGAACAGGATCAGGGATCTGCTCACAAATACTTTCTTTTGAGATTGTTTGATGTGATAAAAGTCTCATTATTGTGCCACAGAGTCCGAGTTTTGTAATGGATCAGTTTTTGTTATGGCCTCAGGCTGTAAACTGTAAATAGAAAAATTCAGTGCCATTTTGTACAGTCCGCAAATCAGAGACACACCTATCTGAGAGAAACCCAAAGTCTTTTGTGAAGCATCATGACACGAAAGGGACTCCTGAGTAACTCGGGTCCCTGAAGAACACCACCACAATACACCATGAAAGTACAGCCTGAAAAAGGTGCCTGGTGGATTACTTTAGACATATCAGATGTCAAATGCCAGTTTTAATCTCCTTTGTTGTCTAAATAAGCATTTGTCTGCAAGCAATGCCATCGGTGTTACTGAAGGCACATTTCTTCAAAACTTGGACCCACAAGCAGTAAACGTGGGCACCTTGGGGAATCGCTAACACAACTAGGTCAGGACCCAAGATCAAAACAAATCTGAAAAATTAAAAGAGAGGGGATATAGTTAGTTTGTGCTGCAGGTTACTGCTTCTGTCCCCTCTCCCTCCTAGCCAGGAGCTTCTCTCTTTCTGTCTGTCTGTGTTGTGCATCAGGTACACAGGTGTCAGGCGGCAAGCTGCTAATTAGCTCCAATCTTCTGAATCTTCTGAACCTTCTGCTAATTCTCTGCCTGCAGAGCAACCTGCCTCCGTCCCACTGATCTACCTTGAGACTGCTCAGTTCTCCCTGGTTCTCTGGACCCACATTGCCTTGCTTCCCTCTGCCTATTCCCCCTGCCTTGCCTTGCCTTGCCCTGCTCAGCTCTCTCCTCAATCTTGCCTCAGCCTCACACCAGTCTCAACCTTCCCCCTGGTTCCTCCACGGCCAACCTCTGCTCTCCTCTGGCCACAAAGACCCTGCTGCTCTACTCTCAACCACTGATACAAGTTTGTTGATAAATAATCTCTTATTCAAACTCATAGCCTCCGCCTCTGTCTCATAACTCTCATAACTCTAGTCTCATAACAGTTTTACCTTGGAAAGAATGTGTTCGCAAGTAAGCCAGCAGCGTGCATTGTGAGCTCTGCCGTGACGCACAGATTCTAGGGCCCAGCTTATCACAGATATATCAGTATCAGTGTATAAAGGTATGTCAGTCAATAAGTGACAAGAAATTGTAGAACAGAAATACCGAAGGTATTTTTAGGTCACTCGGAAACAGTGTCACCATTCCATAGTTTATCCTTCAGATGACTAACAAGTTTATTGTTCAACTGTAAACTGTCTTGCTTGTATCTTCGTTATAATTCTGCAATAATCAAATTTACTTTTTTACTAATTTAATAACCAAACATTAATTAGTGAGCTTTAGAGGGGCTGCTATGAGAATTTTGAAACAGTTGGAAAGACTCAGGCTAACTGTTTCCCCTGGCAACCAATCTCCATGTAATATTTTCCACTTATTCCCAGCAAAGAGTGGCTTCATCCATCTGACTCATGTTTGTGTCTTGGCTGAGCTTTACATTATCAACAGGCATTGTTTAGGCTTTGCAACAAAGTCAGACATATACATAACACTGTCATGTGTCCATGAATGTGACTCTCAGGAATGTGAGGAATAATAAACTTCATACACTCCCAATGGGAACAAAAGTCTATATGGATGTTTACATTGAAACAACAATGGTAGTCATGTAAGTCTCAGGGGACTAAACAAGTGTCTTGTCCCTAAAGGCCTGTGACACTAAAAGCAGCTGCATCCACTGAAGGGACTCTTGAGAACACTCCACCAAAAAATACAATTCATTGCCCACCTAAATTACATAACACGGTCACGGTGAACAGCCGATGTTTTCATAAAACCTGACATTTTTAATCATGTTTTCATTTCCACTCTAAATGAAAACAATGGAGCTGTCAGCATCTGATTTCAGCCTGAGCCTGTGCAGACCTGAATTCAAAAGTGGACAGTCAAGCACAGCTGGTAACTTGAATGGCAAATTCAATTATGATGTTCAACCCTGTAACTATACAGCACTAATTATTTGCATTTGATCAATTATTTGCAGACATGCTTTTCCTGTTTTATACTAGCATGTATAAACATTTTATCTGTAAACATTGTATAACACTTGTTAGATCATTTACAGCCTCAACTAAACCGGAAAGTATTGAGTTGTTTAGTGTAACCGTACAATAGATTTTATTTTCAACACCTATTGACTCTAAATAGACCATGCTGTACACTGAGTCACACTCTCAAACACATGCAACACCTGAGCTGTAGGTCTATCATAACATGCTGCGGCAGTAACATAGGAGGAGCTCCTTTTTTTAAAAGGTCGCATCAGGACACAACTCTCTTGTTTGTACTGCACAGTAAATGGTAAACCAATCCCTTTATTTGTTCTAAAACTTGATGATCTGTGACCCACTTGTTGTTTTTAGTAATACACCCTGATCTCAGTATCAATTCCCACATTAATATTTGGAGCTGCTTGACAGATTGTGTATTTTAGAGGTATTAACCTACATATCAGTGTCCTTGATGCTTCTAAAATGACACACTGGCACTTGAAGGTGTGGTTTAATGTGCTTTTGCTTTCTCCCACAGTCTGCTAGTACTTTCGTTGACTGCAAACGGTTATACAACACTTGAATTCTCCTTCCTCAGATCCTTTACTCAAGTAAAATTAACAGTACCACAGTGTAAAATACAGGCTACCAAATGAAAACGATTAATCAACTATCGAAATAGTTGCAGATTTCTGTCTACAGATTAATCATTTCATCGACTTGACAAATTGTCTCAGCTCTAGACTGAGAAAAACTCAACTCAATTATATCTAGTTAAACAGTATTGTTGTTCAAATGTTGTCCCAGCTTTGGATTTGGTCAGTAAATGAAAATGAAGGTCAAAAAAAAACAAAAAAAAAACAAAAAAAACAAACAAACAAACAAAAAAAACCCACTGATACAAGACAATAAGCCAGTGCTATCCCCTTATCCATCTGGTGACCTTTCAGATTTAGATTGGGCAGGACGTGTTTTTGGGTCAACTGGTTTGGTTAATCTAATATTTGTGGAAAATATCTCCATTAAAGCTCAATATTAACCGACAGGATGAACATTGAGGCATTTTTTGTGTCAAGATGTTGATGTTTATCAGTTTTCTGCTTATACATTGCATATTCCAAAATGAATGTGTTTAATCAAAGCACCACACAGTAAATCTGGGTGTAATGTAGTGTTCAACAACACAAAAACATAACACATTGTACTGAGAGCCACAGGAAGTGGGAATCATTGGGCCCCACAGCAGATTATTCCAGCAATGAGACTTTGGGACTCCTTCGGGAACAGCTGGAATAAGCCTTGCATTTCTCTGCTACCAGATGATTTCTAAAAAAGTAAGACTAAAATTGTGGCATTTTGGTAATGGTATGTGACCTCTTGGGCCTATAGGGCACAGGCCCAGGAGCCTCAGAGGTCAAGGGGCCCTTGGCTCAGAGCGTCTGCATGAAGTGATTGTTAGTATCTTTTCTTTGAAAGTCACAGAGCTTACTTGGCAAACACAAAACAACAAGATGAAAAACGACAATAAAAAGACTTAAAACAATTAGAAAGCATGAAAAATGAACCTTGATGCAATATGCATAAAATAACAACAGAGAGAGACAAAATGACACATAGTGACCACAGAGAGGCTTAAGATGTCCAACAACTGATGCAAAGCTACCAGGAAGCGAGACAACATGACCACAAAAAACCCCATAAAGACCAAACAGTCAAAAAGAGACAAAAAAAAAGTCATGAAAAGACACACAATTGCCAAAAAAGAGATGTAAAACGAGAGAGAGAGAACATTACCACAAAACAGATGCAAAACAATCAAAAAGAGACTAAAAATGACCATAAAGGGAAACTAACTTTCAGTCTGGGGGTATTTTTTTACGTGCGCTTAGAGGCCCATTTTTCTCATCATCTGTCTGTGCGTGTTCCTCGTAGCAACTGCTGTGGAAATCCGCAGACTGTATTTTTTTATTGGACCACTGGAAGAGGGCAGTGAGACTGATGGGAGAGGATTGGTCGCCATCGCTCCTCCTGTGTTCCAGAGAGTTCTGAGTGGGAATGTTACCGAGGAGGCGCTGCCTCGCGCCGACTGACAGCGCGCGGACCGGGGACCCGTCGCACGGACAGAGAGTGAGGAGGTCGCTCAGGGAGACGCCAGCCCGCAGCGTTAGTAACGACCGTCGTAACGATAAGCCGATAAAACGACATATTCTGAATTTAAAGAAGGTGAGTATAGGTAGGGAACCGGTGCGTTGTAACTTTTATTGGACGGCTACATGGGCGTTACATCAACTGTTCACTGTGTGTTTGTTAATTAGCGCTGACCATTTCCTAACGTCGCAGGTCTTAACCGCTGCTACATTTACATTATTTAAATTTAAGCTAGCTAACGCGTTTTTTTTAACGGTTCTGTTTTGTTCCTTTCTTTTTGCTGTCGGTTAATCTGTTTGCTATTATTAAAACGCAGCTGTAAGTTACACCAACTTCACTTTCCAAATGATGCTGTAAACTAACTGTACTGTACTGTTACTGTGCGTGTTTACCTGTTTGACATTTGTTTAACACGAAAAGTTAAACGGAGAACATGGCTAACAACAGGTATGAAATGACGCTGCTAACAGACTGGCTCCACTCTGCCAAGTCATACTGCGGCTTGCGCTTCAGGATTTGGCTCGCAAAGTTGAGCTCATATGCCAGGCAAAGCCGTGCACATCTGCAGGCGAAGTTATATGGCGTTTTTAAAAATTGTGTGCAAGTTACGAGGAAGTGGAAGGAACAGTCCAGAAAGTTCCAAGACTCCCGAAATCAAAGGTGACACGCCCTCCTGTACTGGAGGAACTCACACCAGTGATGCACTCCCCAGCCCCGAAAGCCAAATTATTTTAAACAGACATTAACAAAACTGGGGAAACTACAGTGTTATAGTAGAAGAACAGTAACCAAATTGAACTGCATTCATTGACTGTGAACTTATATATTAACATATTTCTCAGTGATGTCTGTATCATATAGTTTTTTTTTTTAAGTTAGATTTTGCACAGACGTACACACAAAAGATATATCTATAATATCCTAAGTGCATTTAATACACATTTGATGTACTTGTACTTAGTATTTACTGTATTTGATGCATTCCAGTGTTTTTTTTTTTTTTTTGGTTTGTTTTTTAAACAAACAGGCCAGTCCCCAGAGATTGGGCGGGGGACCGGAAAATGATTGAAGTATTTGAACAAGTTGCTGATTCATTTCCTGCCAGTCTTTTCTGATCAACTAAGTGATTACATGGCTAATTGCTTCACCTCTGATATGCGTTATGCTACCTGAATCAAAGCACAGAAAGCCATTTTTTTTTTTTTTTACGCCCTGGCTTGTGCACGCCCTTGCATTGCCTCTGTGCCCTCCCAGGAAAGCCCACTACACCAGTATGAGAACCGTTTCCTAAGTTAGCTGTAATGACCTCCCATGTGGCTTAACATTACGCTAACATTGCAATATATTGATTGCTACTGTAGCAACAATAAACACAGTAAACCTTGTTACAAAAAGTTGCTGCTTACTGAGTCATCTTAGTAACTTTGTTGCTGAGTCAAACTAGGAACAAATTATCGGCTTTAATCAGCAAATTATCCAGACAACTAGTAAAACCAGCTCTAGTTCTTCCCCTGAACAATATTTCAAATGCTATATAATAAAATAGCAACCAGCAGTGTCCCAGAACAAAATATTCAGTTTACTTAAGTTTGGCATTTTTTTCACAAAAATGGTGAATAAATGATCGGAATACTAGGTGAGTTGTTTTCAGCTTATCAGCATATCAGTAGGTCATCAGGCTACAGTAAACCTGCTTCCTAGAAAAGGCCCTTACCTCCCTGTTTTCTGTTGTTGCCATAATAAAGGCAGCCGTTGCTAAGCTGTCAAAAGCGGGGAGGCTCAAAAACAGGTGCTGTGGACCTTCACTTCACCGAGACTCCACTTCTGTTTGAGCAGCTCAGACCCTGATAATAGACTCATTACCCCATACTACAAATGTGCATCATGGTCGCCACCCACAGTGCTCAGAGAGTTCAAAGTACTCGTGTCAAATATCCAGATTTTCAGTTCAGTGCCAGTGTATGACTAACAACTGATTACATTCATATTCTCAGGAACCATGTCCAAGGGACCAGCAGTTGGCATTGACCTGGGCACTACCTATTCCTGTGTAGGAGTGTTTCAGCATGGCAAAGTGGAAATCATTGCCAATGACCAAGGAAACAGGACCACACCCAGTTATGTAGCCTTCACCGACACTGAGAGGCTGATTGGGGATGCAGCCAAGAATCAGGTGGCACTGAACCCCAACAACACAGTATTTGGTATGATTTTTTTTTTTTTTCTAGACAAATCAAGCTGGATCAGAAATTTCTGGTTATTAATCGCATCTTTTTGATTCTCAGATGCAAAGCGTCTTATTGGACGTCGGTTTGATGACAGCGTTGTTCAGTCAGACATGAAACACTGGCCCTTTACAGTCATTAACGATGCTTCACGCCCCAAAGTAAAAGTGGAGTTTAAGGGTGAGACCAAGACCTTCTACCCAGAGGAGATCTCCTCCATGGTGCTGCTTAAAATGAAGGAGATTGCAGAGGCATACCTGGGCAAGGTACACCTGTGTGCTTTAGTTTTTACGAAATGCATTTTTATAGTCTTTTGTTTCTTAATTAAGGAAATGGAGGACTGCATGAGGAATATACACCTTAACAGTTATTTTGGCTGCAAGATGTAAAGAGGACATTGTTTTATTTGTGTCCTGTTTGCTACTGTTCTGCTGTTTTAATAGACTAGAGATCTGTCATCTCTAATTTAGCTTAGTATGATGAAAAAAATATATAATGACTGTTCAAAATGCAGCCCTGCGATTGGCTGGCGACCAGTCCAGGGTGTACCCTGCCTCTCTCCCATAGTCAGCTGGGATAGGCTCCTGCTCCCACGCGACCCTGACGGATTAAGTGGTATAGAAAATGGATGGATGTTCAAAATGTTATTAATGTCCCATTAAATCTTGTTACATGCAACCATTTCCTTTTTTGCAGACTGTAACAAATGCTGTAGTGACTGTGCCTGCCTACTTCAATGACTCTCAGCGCCAGGCTACCAAAGATGCTGGGACCATTTCTGGGCTTAATGTGCTTCGTATCATCAATGAGCCGACTGCTGCCGCTATTGCTTATGGCCTGGACAAAAAGGTAAAATAATTCTTAAGTTACAGATTTCAACAAGATACAGTTTTTAATTATTCTAGTAAATTGCACTAATAATGGCACTTCTTCAAGTTTTAGGTGTACAGCCTGTAATACTTCTAACCACTGACGTAATGTAGACTTTCAAGTTTGAAAAGTGGATGGATCCAGTTGTCTTGTCAAATAAATTACAGTTAAATCATTTCAAATTACAGGTTGGATCTGAAAGAAACGTCCTCATCTTTGACCTGGGTGGCGGCACATTTGATGTCTCCATCTTGACCATTGAAGACGGCATCTTTGAGGTGAAGTCCACAGCAGGCGACACACACCTGGGTGGAGAAGACTTTGACAATCGCATGGTCAACCACTTCATCTCCGAGTTCAAACGCAAGTACAAGAAAGACATCAGCGACAACAAGAGGGCAGTGCGTCGTCTGCGCACAGCTTGTGAGAGGGCCAAGCGCACCCTGTCTTCCAGCACCCAGGCCAGCATTGAAATTGATTCTCTGTACGAGGGCATCGATTTCTACACCTCAATCACCAGAGCCCGGTTCGAGGAGCTGAACGCAGACCTGTTCCGAGGAACCCTGGAGCCTGTGGAGAAGGCTCTCCGTGATGCCAAGATGGACAAGGCTCAAGTCCACGACATTGTCTTGGTGGGAGGCTCCACTCGCATTCCCAAGATCCAGAAGCTTCTGCAGGACTTTTTCAATGGCAAGGACCTTAATAAGAGCATTAACCCTGATGAAGCAGTGGCCTATGGTGCAGGTATGGTCCCTGTTTGGCCATAAATATAACGGTAACTAACTTGCACTAGTAAAAAGTTGCACGTTTAAACCCCAGATCCACCCATTTGTTTGGCAGCTGTGCAGGCAGCCATCCTGTCAGGTGACAAATCTGAGAATGTGCAGGACCTGCTGCTGCTCGATGTCACCCCCTTGTCTCTGGGCATTGAGACCGCTGGAGGAGTCATGACTGTTCTCATCAAGAGGAACACCACCATCCCCACAAAGCAAACCCAGACATTTACCACCTATTCAGACAACCAGCCTGGTGTGCTCATTCAGGTATGGCCAACATTGTTTTTTTCCTGTATGTAGCTAAAAAAGGGAAAACTTCATTATTTTCAAGAAGGTAAATCTTCATCAATGGATTGACCTGACATAACATACACAGGTGTTTGAGGGCGAAAGGGCCATGACCAAAGACAACAACCTTCTGGGGAAATTTGAGCTGACTGGAATCCCCCCTGCTCCCAGAGGAGTTCCTCAGATTGAGGTGACCTTTGATATCGATGCCAACGGCATCATGAACGTGTCTGCGGTTGACAAGAGCACTGGGAAGGAGAACAAGATCACAATCACCAACGACAAAGGTAACATGAACTGAATCACTCTAAATGCTCAATTAGATGTACAAAATTCAGCCATGTGTTCATTTGAAATAAAATTCATTCTTTCCTCTGCCACTGCTCAGGTCGCCTGAGCAAGGAGGACATTGAGCGTATGGTCCAGGAAGCAGAGAAGTACAAGGCTGAGGATGATGTGCAGAGAGAGAAGGTGGCTGCCAAGAATGGTCTGGAGTCTTATGCCTTCAACATGAAGTCCACCGTAGAGGACGAGAAGCTGAAGGACAAGATCAGTGATGAGGACAAACAGAAGATTCTGGACAAATGTAATGAGATCATCAACTGGCTTGATAGAAACCAGGTATGGATCAGAAGTATTGTCCAGTTTTGTGGTTGGAAGCTTTGGCTGGCACCAGATTGATACTAAATTTCCCGTTCTTTCTCTCTTTTCTCAGTCTGCAGAAAAAGATGAGTTTGAGCACCAGCAGAAGGAGCTGGAGAAGGTGTGCAACCCCATCATGACCAAGCTGTACCAGAGTGCAGGAGGTATGCCGGGGGGAATGCCAGGAGGGATGCCAGGCGGTTTCCCCGGAGCTGGTGGTGCTCCTGGAGGAGGAGGATCCTCCGGCCCCACTATCGAGGAGGTTGACTAAACTAGAAATTGACCAGACTTGCATGAGCTCGTTCTCTTTCCTTTCAGGCTTAGGGAAGCACTTCCACTGTGGCTTTTTTTGGCAGTTTTTCCAGGCATTTATGTTAGTTAAACCAGTTAACATTTGCATTAGTGCAGTGGGTTTTTTTTTCTTTTTGAGCTGGTTATGAGGCTGAAATGGTCAATATTGCACAATACTTTGAAAAATGAGACTAAATAAAATGTTTTGCAATTTGGACTTGTTGCTTATCTTTTCTAATATTGATGCAAATAGTAAGTACTTCCAGAGACATCTTCTCTGAAAGTGGAGGATATACCACACTAAACCATAACTGGTCTTAAACTGATAATTTCACTTGTGACAATGTACAGCCACAAGGCCCAGTACTGCTGCCACAGATAATATTGTACACCTCTCCATTTTTATTTTAAAGTTTTATTAATGCAGAGAGTGAAAGTATAAAACAAAGGCATTGTTTTTCTTATTTATTTTGCTTTATTGTGAATAAAACTTTTAACAGAGAGGGGTTGGAAAGTTCATTGGGATATTGGTTCCTCTTGGCCCTATATTATGGACCAGTGCTGGTGTGTGTGTGTGTTTGTGTTGAAGTCTTAGGTCAGCGCGAGTTCGAGTTTCGTGGGCATTCATGCATCCGGTAGGCACACATGTAGAAGATACCTAGTAGAAAGTAATAAGTTATTAAGAGAAGAAGTACAATGTGTAGTGTGAACAACAGCAAATGAACATAAGTATGAGGAAAAAGAAGATTTCCACCTGCGTTTGCAGTTCTCGATGTGGTAGGATGCATACCTGAGAAGAATGTGAGCACCACTGCCACCCAGCCCATTATGTAGGACCAGGAGAATCGCCAGCTGCCATAGCGTTTACCGTAGTAGTTCACCGTCACTCCGGTGTAGACAGCCATGGCCAGCAACACAAAGAAGCCTACAAAAAAAAAATTAGGTTTAACGATAAATGTCTTTACTATAGGTTTGCATGTGGTTATTAGGTGAGGAGCTTACAGGAGATGAAGAACAGGATGCCGGCTGCAAATGTCTTGTCAAACCCATCAAAGGAGGAGTAGTGGATGAAGGCCATGACCCCGATCACAATGCCGATGAAACAAGCCAGCAGGGAAAGAATCATGAAGGCCCGGGTGGCATCCCAATACGCTGTGGGTGAGAGGAGAGGAGGGTAGTCTGAGACCTGAAAGGTCAGTGTTAAAGAGCTATAGTGCTAAATGAAGAATTCAGACTCTACATCATACGCCCCACTCATGAAATGTTTTCCTGCTTTTCCTCATCTAGGAGATGGCTCTAGCTTGCCACCTTGTGTTTGTTAATGGCTTAGAACCCCCTCTGTTGAATTAAACTAAAGACAGATGACTTCTTGTGCCTATGAGAATAACATAGGGATGGACTCTTCCTTTTAAGTCACCTTTGGAGTCAATTTCTATGTAAAGTCACTTACATTAATGCAGCATTTCTACAAAAAAAGAAACATCTTGGTTTTTTGAAAGACTTCTAGGCAACATTTACATGACAATAACATGAATTTCCAGTTTCTTTGCACATGAATCTGCATTTGAAACATCTGGAAAAAAAAAAAAACCCAAAGGGAAGTAAACTCAGTGCTGATCAGGCTTAGTGCCGAGGTCACGGACTGATTGGTGGTGAATTAATAAATATAAATGAGGATCTGCCTGCTTGTACATGTCTTACCAATGCTGTCGGTGTGTGTCATGCATTTCCCAGGAACACAGTACCGCCACAGGCCCTGGTGCATATAATTGCTGGAGTGGCGGTACTGCATCCAGTAGTCGGTTGCCGTGGAGACAATGAGGAGTATGTTCCCAACTCCGGCACAGAACAACCCACCTCCCATGAAGCTGTACATCCTGACAATAAACACTGACTGACAGAGAAAGAGAGAGAGAGAGAGAGAGAGAGAGAGAGAGAGAGAGAGAGAGAGAGAGAGAGAGAGAGAGAAAACAGTGCAGGTCAGGGCCCCACCACATCTGGCCTCAGCTGAACCAATTACAGCGGGTACTTCCTGTTACAGAGCACTGCGCTCGATATGAATAAAACAATACCTAAATACATTCAGCAGGATGCCACAAATGTGCTAGGAGCTAGACAGATCTGATTATAGAAACATTACTCATTAGCAGCCAGCTCAGTCTGACAAGTCATTAACCTGTAGCATTACGAGACCGCGATGTGGGTCCATCTTTAAAAACACATGTTGTGCTGACAAACATTTTACAACCCCACAGACATTCATTTGAATTCTAGCCAAGACCACAAGGTTTCTAAATATACCACACACGGCACGCTGAAGCATGGTGAAATGTGTAGAAAGGGATGCACAAGACTTCAGGAATATTTTTCCCAAATAGACTCAGTGGCGCAAAAACATGGTATCTGAATATTTTATCGAAGTGGGGTTTTCCACCCTTATTTTAAAGCAGTTTTAAGGGAAGATCAGGGTTCAAGAGGTTAACTATGAAATTCAAAAAACAACCACTTATTATCTCTGTAAAACACATAATATCACACAGGTATGCATATGACAATTCACACATGATGTTTTCATATTGATTACATACCTTTATCTTTTCTCCCTTCAGAAAAAGTCAGAGATTCCAATATTTCGGGTTGTCAAAGCACAGAGGAGCCCAATATTGCCCAGGGTGGCAGGAAAGTTTTGTTTGTGCGTAGGAAACCAAGCGAACAAACGGGCTGATGGAACAATGGGTCATGCTGAGCCACAACCAATCACAGAGGATGAGTTTTGTGTTTTAGGGAATCTGCTGAAAATACAAAACTGTTTAAGCGCTGCGCACATCTCAGTAATACTGATGACACAGGGCTTTTGATTCAAAATGCTGCACAACCACGCACAGTAAACTCACAGCCTGAAATAGGCTTACCCATAGTATTGTGGAAATATTCATTTAACAGAGATTATTTTAAATCGTAAAAATGTTAAAACTCTGTCATTTTGAATTATGCTTCACTTGATATATTTCGGGTTAATCCTTCTGTGTATTATGCTGACGGTAAAGCAACATTATTCTCAACAAATATCAGGTCATTTCTGCCTTTAAACACAAATCTCTGACAGCTTGTATACTGTAATTCAAATTGTGCAATATGCTCATCTACATAGAAATAAATCCAACATTCCTTTTTTTTTTTTCAGACGTAGTATAAATGATGAATCTGCACTCACTACAATGTGCTTTTGATGTCTTTCCATCCCTCATAATAAGTGTGGAAAGACAAATTGTGCTTTCATCCGTCAATTTCACATTTAGTCTCATATTTTCAAGTCCCCCCGTCACTTAATTGGCACAGCCAGAGGAATTCATTTAATAACAGATGAAAAACAGCTCAGACATTTATAGAATAAAACACAGCAACAGTAAACTTGAACGCAGCCAGCAAGCATAAATTCACAGGACACGATGCATACGGTTAACTTGGCAGAGCCGAGTATGACGAGCTGGTAGGTGGGTGGCTAGTAGCGCTGTGGGTTTGTAGCGTTGTGGGTGAAGAAGCTGCAATAAAAGTGATTTATCTTTGTTGTAGCATCTTGTAGAGAGAGTAGGAGTTGAAAGAGAGAGTTATGGGTGAGAAATTAGTATTTCACTTACTCACTGTACACAAAGAGGTGTTGCTCTCAAAAGAAGAGCTTAGAATAATTTCCATTTAAGAGCAGAGTTACTCCAAAAATGCCTGGAATTTTTCACTTCAAGCTTTCTGTATTACTTTACTTTAAAACCATCATCAACTCATAAATACCAAGTGTGTCTGCTGATTACTCAGTTGCATCATTCAGAATTAACTTTACTGGCCAAATATATTGACAGTTCACAGCACAGACAAAGTTACAGGACAGTATATATATTAAAGTAAACGAAGATATCAAGCAAAACAAATGCAAACAAGCTATTAAATACAGACAAGAGCTGGACAAACTTTCTGTTTTACATATATTTTTACCATGAACTGTACATTGTTGGGGTACAGGTAGTGCAAGAATGCAAGTCTCTTTAACAGAAGTGGATTAATATATGTTGATGGTTTGTGTATATACAGTCTGATAAAACTTGTAAGGGTACTACAATTACAATTTGAGTTCCTCTGAAGCTTTTAGACCAGTGTTCACAAAAGATCCCTGCTGAGAGCATTTCATGTTGATGTGTGTTGATCAACATCCCCTTTTTTTCGCTGGAGCCATTTTGACAGGTCACACTGGGTTTAATTCCATGAATTCTATGCAGCTGCTTCAGGTTCAGGGTCCTGGTATTGTTCATGCTGACTCGCTGTCACAATGTCAAGGCTAACTGCAGCAATTAGATACAGCCACCGGCCATTTTTATTCCTGCATTGTTCATTCGAGGGGAGATGTAATTGATAGATTATCCACATGCAAATACAAAAAAAAAAAAAAAAAAAAAAAAAAAGTTGTGGCCTTTTGATTAAAACCATAAATGTGAAAAGCTTTCCTCAGAGGCCACATACTTTGGTTGGAGGACTGGATTTGTTTACCACTGGCTCCCTGGGACAGAGCAGAGAATCGTTAACCTTATTAGTAGCACCTGTGTTTTTCCTGACAGGTCAGTGTGTCTGCTGGAAACACACTCAGCTTACACACAGGCTAAGCCTTTGGCATCAGCAGCCTGACTAATGCAACTGATGACACAGATGACTTACATCCTGCTAATTCACATTTAACTTCGCACAGAGTTCAGTACCTCTCAGCTCTAAAGCATTTACTGAAAAAGCAAAAACTAAAGTATATGGAGTCACTGGACGATTATCATGTTTGTCTCAGTCATGACCACTAGGTGGTGCTTTTTGTTTAATCTTGCAACAAAGACTGAAGGAGTGTTTGGATTTTCTCCTGAGAACAGGTTTGGCCATCATTTATTGATGCAGAATGCGGTATTTAAATCGAGGCTTAAACTTTTATTATTTGCTGCTGAATTTTATTAAATTACATTTTGGGCTAGTTTGGACTTCTGTTGCTATATGTCCTATAGAGTCGGTAGAGATACAACATCTTGCTTAAGGACAATCAGCAGCCAGAATTGTCAGTGTTTAGTTTTGGTTTCTTTGATTAAGAATTTTGGTCATGTGTTGGTCAGGTTTGTATTTGTACTACTACCACTTGTGGAGTGGCAGAAATTGATGTTTAAGTCTAACTTTTACTTTTCTATTTTGACTTCTTTGCTCAGTTTCTAACTAATTTTTATGATCTCAATCACAGCACATGGTGACGAGGAGTTATGTACAGTCTGTGTCTCAAAGCTGTGTAACTAGCACGGCCTACAGAAATAACTATTGGTAGCTTTTACCTGTAATTAGTAACAAATTATATTGAAAATCCATTGACCTTTAAAATAACTTTGCACAACACAAAAAAATAAAAAATAAAAAAATAAATCCTGTTTATCCAGTAGAGTACATTTATGGACACCTGTGAAGTGGCCTCAGTAATAGACTTTGGCTGGTAAAGCTGAAGCATCAGTATGTGCAAAGGGGGGTTAGTCATGTAAACCACAGAGACCCTAATCCACACTACAGGCCTGAAAGCATAAAATTGTAGAAACCTTCTAAATTGCATCGGATTACCATTATCCTCCTAGCCCGGGGGGGCCCAGTGGATGTTTGCCAGTGGCAGTGGAGTCCAATACAGTTTCCACGCCATCCGACTTCTTCTCTGCCAGAATATTCTGGCACTTCAACTAAAATCTGCAACCAAGAGGCACATATATAGCAGATGAAGGTGCAGACATGAAGAAAGCCTTTCAAATCCAGCAGTTGTCACGTTTCACGAGTCATACAGTGAGATGAAGGTTACCTCCTCTCATTAAACCGCATTCACAAACATGCCTTCTCACAATACTGCAATCTGAGGAAGGCATCCCAGAAGTCATTTTACTGGGAACATGAGATAACTAACTCTGAGTTCATTCAGACCTCAGGGACGTTTGGCTCTGATAGAAAAATCTGAGCTCACGCCGCTGTCTTCTTTGTTTCCTCTTACTCTTTGTCTTCTCTTGATAATTCTGTAGTGGAAAGCTGGAAAAGTATCTGAATTATCCAACACACATTCACTCACTCTCATGTCACAAAGAAACAATGAATGAATGAATGACAGCTGTTGTTCACAAAATGTTTGAAAGTAATATTTCAATTTATCTTTAAGGTATGGTTCAATATTTTCCAGCACAAAGTCTGAGACAAATTACGTATAATTCTAAAATATACTTGTATTTTACACATTAACAAGACTAAGTGTCATGCTGGTACTTAGCCTTGGCTGTGTTTTTATTTATTTAACATTAGCACACTAAAATGATCGCACTGACAATGCAAACATGCTAATGTTTAGTAGGTATAATGTTCACCATGCTCACCAAATTAGTTTAATATGTTAGCATGCTAACATTTGCTAATTAGCACTCAATACAAAGTACATTCTGATGGAACTGGGTTTGAGCTTTCATTGAAGAAAACTCCATAAGAACTTTGATAATACTGTGGCTGTTGTCTGTCATTGAAGCTAAATCTCAGGGTTTTGTAGCAAGTCATAAATATCTTCTTCTTAAACCACCCGATGATGGCAGTAGATGAAAAGTCAGAATAGGTAAAATTTTGTGATTATTTCACAAACTGCCATGAGAATGGTTTGGATGGACAGACATACCGACAGACTCACACTGCCTTCACTGCCTGCATGTAATATTCATCATAATTCACATACGGACAAAAGCACTTTTGTAACAAATGTTTTATTGGTCAGTTTAAAAAGCTTGACAACACACTGGTGATCTACAGGGATACCACAGTACACAGTCACACAGAGATGAGAGATAAAAACAGTAACACACACAAACACTACACACATGCACTGACGCACACACACACACACACACACTCAAAACACACACACACACACACCAACATGATGGGATATTAACAAATTTTCTGCCTTATATCTTTTCCAGTCTTTTATCAAACACACAAACCATTGTGGTTTCAAGGTCAGGAATAACCAGAAGATACATTCAATAATCTGCTGTACAATAATGTCATAGTTCCATTTACTTTCCATTGCCTAAAAATACAATACTCGCGCCCCCCCCCAGATCCATTTTTCATTTCATATATCTGATCACATTTTTTAAAAAATTGCAAAGATGTCTATATACACAGAGGCGGGGTGAAGGGAATCACAAAAAATAAAGATTAAATCATTAAAATAAAATAAAAAAGAAAAATACAAATACTTTGTGAAAAGGCAGATGGCAAGCCTTGACGCTTTCCCTTTCGTCTTCAGTTTTTCTGTAAGATACCATGGCAACAGATTGATGGTTTGCAAAGACAGGAAATCGGAGAAGAAAAAGGAGATCAGCTTCTGTCTACATGAGGTTCTGGAAAGAGAACACACAGAACAGAGGGTAATGGGCCAAGTGCAAAGGACTGTACTGAGAGTGTCATTTAATACAGGTTAGCTCCAGAAACTGATTTTGTCTTAGTTTTCTTATTCATATGCACATACTGAGCAAACCTTTTTGCTACTGCTTTAATTTACAGGTCTGTAAATTCCAATTTATTTCCAAATAATTACCCAAGAAGTTTCCTAGAAACCCCCCCTCACATAATTTGGTTCTAATTACAGGTAAAATAGAGAGTGTTGGCAGTTATTTCTAGCTCAGACTTTCAGGCCTTCATTCAGAGGATAGCACCAGTAGATGAAAAACGTGCCAACAAACAAACATACAAGTAAGCATACGTGAAGAATACAGTTTCCAGTAATAAATGTGAGTAAAATGATTCATTGGGGCTTAAACGGAACAATTTCTTTCATCAAAATTCAACTGAAAGTCAATAATAAACTCAACATAACTCCTCAACCTGATTACAGTAACAGTCTTGCAGGTTTGTTCTGTTATTACTACCAAACTAAATTTGTCTCTCAAGAAAACTTTCAAATAATGATTAGGAAATAATGGACTTGTAAAATAAAGCATTACCAGATTTCTGATAAAAATCCTCAGATGAATACATGACACAAACATAAATGTAGTATTTCCATCATGTTTTCCACATCGTTTTTGTTCATTTGAGGTTTTGACTTGTTCTCTTTTAACTACATCATCCCTTTGTGTCCTCGTCTTCTGAAATGGTTTAATGGTACCGGACTGGAGAATTATCCCCACCAGCTCTTTTGTCTCAATGAACCAACTCCTAATATTCATATTACAGTAGTGGATGGAAATGTGCATTAATTTGCATTTTCCTTTGATGATTTTCTGGAAAATCCGTTAAAATTTTGAGCTACATTTGGATGGAAACTTTGCTTATGTAATGGTTCTGCAATGTCTTGTTACTTATCAGCGGACATATGCAGTATGCTGAAACTGATACGCATTGAGTAAAAAATGTCTGATAATATTGTCTGTGGCAAAATATAGGTCAGGCCCTAATGCAGTACTGCAGTAATCCTGCTTTCCCGCGTAGCTGAGATTATAAATCAATTTTCTAAATGTAAAAAATTGACTTTTTAAGAGTACTTTCAAAATCAACTTATGCTTTTGTGTAACTAACCCTGCACACTAATCTCAGCTGTATTTATACCAGGTAAAGCGACAAATATTATCTCAAAACAAGGTGCCAAACCACCATTTCAAAATGAGCTTTTAAAGTGATACTGGACGTACTGAGTATATTTGCAAAGTTTCTCTTGACATTTTGATCCTTTTTTTTCCTCAGCTGTGAAAGCATTACATCATTAGCCTCCCTGAATCCAATGCCATTACAGTTTCTTCCTCCATTCACTGAGCAAACATTTTACCATACAGGAACTGAGTTCAATTTTCAACATAGATTTTGGAAGGAGTACTTAATGATTTATTTCATCTTTATATATTAAAGTATGCATGCTTTTTTTTAAAACACCACCCTTATTCCTGCGCATACTTTATTTTTACACACAAGAAAAGTTGGAGAAAGTTTTTAACAGAACCAAATAATTTTTAATTTCCCTATTTTGTATCAGGAGATTCATTTTAGAGACAGCTGGAAACTTGTCCTTTTCTTGAATGACTGTGTTAGAGAACCACTTTCAGCCCTTGTGCAAAAGCTACTGGAAACTTCTGCCATTTACAGTCTCAAGGAACTTGACAAGAAGCACAAACTGCCCTCAGCTTACTGTTGAACTGTGTGCAGTTCAACACTATGCAGACCACACTGTCTGTTCCTACTGTATGTCTAGAGTCTAGACATACCTCATCTCTCCTGCGGCCAGCAGTGGAGGGTCGCGGAAAGACTCCTCCACCCAGGGACCCGTAGCCTGACATCTGGACCTTGGGCAGGAAGCTGGACTGTCCATATGGGATTACATTCTCATCTGCAGATGACAAACAAATCACTCAAAGTTACAGCTGTGTTTATATAGGTTAAATCCCAAGAGATGGAGTAGACTGAAAATAGACCCCCTGCTACTAAAAGCAGAGCTACTACTATGGGATAATACATGTTCATACAGTGGTGGCAGTTGGTTCTTTCTAAGCTCAAAGGGATTTGTATGAAGCATCACAATAATATTAATACACATGTATTTCAGATCCAGCTGTTGAAGCAAGATGGCCTGTGTTGTTGGGAGAGAAACTGTTCTTTTTTCACAGATTATCTGTTGAGTCTGCTGTCAGATACGCAATGATGCTACAGAGGTGATCACATATCGTGCTTACCTTCTGATAACCACTTTGCAGGTCCTCTCCTTTGGGGTGAGAAATGTTCTCCTCTCTTCGAAAGAGTAGGCGAGTGGCTGCCCTCTTTTCTTTCACCGTCTGTTCGGCTGCGGCTCAAAACATCCGCCAAGAGCTGCAGGGAGTCGTCTGTAGGGGGAGGGGCTGGTGGAGGGGGGAGTTCTGCATATGATTGATCATTGATGATTAATAAACCACAGAGAGAAATACTACTTTAAAATAATCCTTTGACAGTTTGGAGAATATGCTTTTAAGACTTTCTTGTTGCAAGTTACATGAGAAGATTGATTCCACTCTCACACTCTGTGTTAAATATGAAGCTACAACCCGCAGCTGGTTAGTTTAGTTTAGCATAAACACTGGAAACAAGGGGAAGCAGCTAGCCTGGTTCTGAAAAAGAGTCTGATGATGAACAGTAATGTTCCTCTTTCTTTTTTTTCTCACCATGAAAACAAAGTTAGATGTGTTACAATGTGTCATACCTGCTTGGCTGTGTAGCTCCCGCTTGAGTTGTCCTTCCTTGGGCGTTTTCTTCTTACTCCTGGATCTGTGTGCCTGGGCTGCGGGGCTGGACTCGGCAGCTGGAGCTGGAGATTGCCCTGACAAGAAAGCACACTGATGTCATCCTCAGGACACTTGGAGGAAACTAAGGAACAGTGAGCTGCACTTTGAATAAATGCAACATGATTTTCGTGTACAAATACTTTCTGTTAGGTAACATCATAGACTAAATTATACATGACACTGCGTGGTTGTGCGCTGCCTCTTGGGAAGTCATTTCTAAAGATGTGAGGCATTAAACTGAATTCAAACGGACCTTTTCCGAGGCTTTCCCCCTTGAAATCGTCTCCCCACTGGCTGGTGTGGTGCACCTCAGTGGCATCCCGGGCCTTGGTGTTGGTAAACAGATCTGGGTTGGAGCTTGAGTGGTGACGGGCCAAGAGGTCAAAGTGCTGTAGCCGCGGACTGTCGCTGGGCTTCTGTGTGTCTCGCTGGGGAGAAGCCATCAATGTTGCTGCGTAGGACAGATCATCTGGTTTGGAGGGCAGACTAGAGAGTTCCTCCTTGGAAGTGTCCATCAGGTAGGTTCTGGCAGGCAGCGGAGGACACCAGTCGTCATCCTCCTCCTCAGAACTAAAGGACGGACCATAAGTAACAGTAGCATTAGCGTGTGTCTCTGAAGGAAACCCTGAACATGTGAAACCTACTTATACAAATATCTGCAAAACCACAACTTGGTTAAACTTATTACACCAAAAATAGCCTGAAAACTTTCTCATTGAAAAACAAGCCTAAGAGTCTACAGCCATGGTAACAGTACTTCAGCCCAGCTGAAGAGAGTTTTTTGTACCACAACCGTTTCAGTGTTATTTAGGCTTAAAATTCTTACATAAATTAGGGCGTGGTTACGTTGAGTGACAGCTCCATAGACAGGCACTGGCAGTTAGCTCTTTACTAAAGCATCAGCTGGGCTAGGCGACTACATCCAGACCTCCAGCAGTTGACTGAAGCTGCAGTGTCCGTGTTTATTTGCCAGTGTTCGGATAGGTTTTTGTGACAAAATGGCTTGTTGTAGCGTAGACTGTACTAACCGACCGTCGAAGGAGTCTGTGTTGCAGTTTTTTCGGTAAGTAAATTCCTCACTATTTTACCTGGATGTTTGCACTAATTAGCATATTTTGCTGCTGGCTTATGACTTAATTGCCGATTCACTGTCGCTGCTGATACAGATAGAGGACCGGAGCAGCTAATGTTAGGAACGCTGTTTTGGTGTGTTCCGTGCTCTCAGAGTCCGTTTATTGCGGAAATACTAGGCTACAATTTTATTTCGTCTCATTTTTCTGTTTAAAAAGTCCAAAAGACATTGCATGGACAGTCAGTAAGCGACTGTTGTTTGTGTGCTGCTGTAACTGTAAGTGGATAGTGGATGGAGGCAGCGGTGACAGCCGGTAAATATTGTTAAATATTGCTCCGAGCTAAGTGGGCGGGTTCTCGGCCGACTGACCCGTAGAGTAACCGCCTCTCCGCCAAATATGGTAAACTCCCACTAAAATCCAAGATGGCGCAGCTCAAATGCCCATGATTTGGTCACGGGTGCTACGTCCATGTCTTATACAGTCTATGAAATCGCCCCAGGCGCTCTCATAGACTTACCTGTTATTTTTTTTTTTTCAAAATGTAGACCTTGCAATGCATTTCTATGGGCCCCGGAAGGGCAACGTGCTTTCGTCATACGCACTGATGAAGTCACGTGCTTCTCTGGTGCGCGCAGCGTTTACGCATCGCGCGCATAGTATCGCGTTCACGTTCACGAGCAACATGGCTAGCATTGCAGCTTAACGGAGCAGCACCATCGTGTCATTGCGGGAATTACCATTCTGTCGTAGGAGCAATCAAGATAAATTGGCTATAAAATAATTAGGACCACCCAGACAAAATTTAAATATCAAGCAGGTGTCTTCAAAGGCGGGGAAAACCTACAGCCGCGGATTTTCACGGAGCTAGTATGAGCGGAAAACGCAGCTAGCAGGGTGCGAAGTAGCTAACGCGCTGTTCTGCTACCCCTGCCTTCTGATTCACCGGGATGGAAACAGAGACACCGCCTGGACAACCACGGGTGTCACCGACATGCACCGTCTCTCGGAGAAAATGAGAAAACATGAAACATCGAAGACGCATACGGACAGCTGCCTGAAACTTTGGTCTTTTGGAAGAGTTAACATAGCCACACAGTTGGATGAGAGCTACATGATAGCTGTGTGTCGTCACAACGATGAGGTGAGTAAGAACCGCCATTTTCTTGGCCGCGTTGTTGCCTGTGTCAAATTCTGTGCCGTGTTTGAGTTGGCCTTGTGAGGCAATGATGAAATCGAGGGGTCCAGCAACCCCGGGATTTTTCGTGGACTGGTCAACTTAGTGGAGTCGCTAGACGAGGAGTTTGAGGAGCACTTAAAAACGGCCTTGTTATTGCAGTCTCTAAATGTTGAATTGTGGATAGTTGTATTGATTGCACATTGCCTGCTGAATATCACTGTATATACTGAATATGCTCTGTGATGATTTGGTTTTAGTATAATTTGATTCGATTTTCAATGTGGCATCATTCTCTTAAGTGTGGTGCCATGGTTACTGTGATGATGACTGTAAATAGTAGGTTATGCCAACATTGATGTCATTCATCGAAACAGCTGCTACACCTAAAATAAAATGTTGTCAGATGAAGAGTGGGGTTGTTGTGATAAATTGCAAAGCAGGTCTTTTTTCACTTTCAGAGGCATAAATGAGGGCAAACTAGTAGATGACAGTGTATCTGTTGATGGCCACAGTGAAAGTGTTTCATCAAGAAATTAACTATGAACTTGATGTAGCTATACAAAAATATTGTACATGTCTGATTCTGCTAGTGGTTGAACGGGAAAGGTGACCAGGAAAACAAAATTATACAATGCAATGTAACATTGTAAAGTGACTTTGGTTATTTTACCCATGGCTAAGGTCAGGTTAGATTTGTCTGGAGCCGCCACTGATCTTAATCCAAAATATTGGACAAATTAAAATTTTGACCTGATAATGGTGACCACCAAATTGGTCTAAGGGGGACGTGAATGTGTGTACCAATGTACCAATGAATGTGTGTTCTATGGCATGGCAGGTGGTGGACAGACAAATCAAAACTGCCATCTATTGAGACATACATATCTATATCTATATACATGTACATATACATGTACATAAATAAAGAAAGAATTCTTTGAAAAATAATATAAGAAAAAGGGAACCAGTATGGAGTTACAGAGAACAAGAACCACCTCTGCACTTTCAGTTGTCACTTCTGTGCTGTCAGGGCTAATTTAATGATGGACGTGTCATAGAAAATAGAAAAGTACTAATCCAGACTGTCAGATGGTGGCTAATGTCATTACAAAAGACATGAACAACCCTCCAATCCCACCCTGTTATGTCCACAATCTAATCTGTCAGAACTAGTTAGAGGAGACGCTCCCCTCCATAACCCCCAAGCGCAATCAACTTGCTGCCTGCAGACACAACTGTTGTTAATTCGAAAACTCACCAGACTCCAAACTTCACTCAAGTTTTGTTTGACAGCCTTTGTTGAGTTACAGGGCAGGTTTGATATCCATCTCCCTTAACTCTCTCTGTCATGTAGGTGAAGTCAGGGGCCTTGATGCTAATAATAAACTGACTGAATGAATATTAGGCAGTACAAAAAGCAATTGTTCTCGGAGGAGGAGAAGAGGGGCCTTGATGTAGAACTAGAAAAATACTTCAGACTGTAACGATGAGCCTCACCTGTGTTGCTCCTGTTCTGTCTTTGTATGACCCTTGTCTTTGTTGGAAGGAAGAGGAAGCGACAAAACATCCACCCAAGTGAGAGGAGCTGACTTGGACGAGGACCCAGTAGACCTCTGCTTTACCAGTTTATCTATAAAGACAAAATACAGTGTGTCATATAGTGTGCGAGGTATAATCATTGTGTATTTATTGTCTCCTCTCTGACCCTGAGCTTGAAACCAGTGGCTGTCTTAGATGATAAATGCACTCAATTTAAAAAATACTTTTAAAACCCTTCTCCACCCTGCTTTGCCTAGTAAAATAGAGTAAAATAGAAACACTTTTTCATCTTCAAGAGCACCTTAAGGTTGCCTAATATAACTGCATGTGAAACTGGTTGAGCGCTTAGTCTGCCTCTTTTATGTCACTATTTACTGTAGATTTCTGTCCAAATGTTGAACAAATTTTGAGGCAAGGCAAGTTTATTAGATTAGCACCTGCAACAAGCAAAAAGACAATTCAAAGTGCTTTACATAAGACAAAAAAAGGTACTGAGACAAGATTGCAAAGACACAACTAATGCCATGCAAATATTCTCAACAACATATATTATATAACCAGAGAAACCTCAATAACTCTTCTGTAACTTTTACATTATGGCATTTCATTACATCCTAAGAGCAGCTGAAAGTTCTGATATCTTTGCATTTGCTGCGTCTTATCCATTTTATTTGCCATAGTTTTTTTTCTGTTTTATTGTATTTATTTTTTACATTTATTTTAAAATCTTTTTAAATTGGTTTTATAATTACTACTTTGTGTCTTGTGTGCATTAGTCTCTGGTTGTTTTAATGTTTACATTTGAACAGTCTTATTAGCTTGTCAGTCATATGACAGCTCACTGAATTGCATTGTAAAAATCTCTTTCCATCGCTTTCAAAATGCCACCTTTGTCACCTTCATCATTTACATGTTTCTGCAAATTTCAAGCATTCAGGGTTTGTCTTAGGTGAACATTTTAAATGTGAGTGCTTTACTTGTTCTGTGTCTTCTGCTTTTATCTTGTAGATTTGTAATTTGAAATGCTGGGGATTGTGGTGTCTTAGTGTGAAATATTTATTGTACTTGTATTTTATTTTGAAACTGATAAAAAGGGAGGAGGGTGGTGGGAGGAAGCATACTTGCTGTGTATATTAATGCATACATCTAACAATGCTGATGCAAGTTTTGCACTATTGCTTTTTATATTCTTGGAGTAGCAATATTTGAAATTGCACCATGGCCATAAAATGTTTGGCACCCAGGCATAAAATCTGTGTGTCAATATGCATCAAATGTAAGTTCAGTCATCAGTAAAACCATTGTTTTAAATAATTGTACAAGGTATACTGAACTGCAGATAACCATGGCAGTAATACTCATATTTCATGCTACATTACACAATAACTCCCTGATGAAAAGAAATGACTTAGCACTTGAACAAAAAAGGAGAAACAGTTTCCTTTTTTTCTTTGTAAATTTGCCCTTATATAAGAAATGAAATGTTATTACACAGTCCACCTGTATCAGATGAGGGGAATCACTTCAGTTCCCTGTTTTATGAAAATAATTGTATTATAGAGGCAGGAAACCCTCACCGTTGCTTTTCTTGGTATACTGGAGCTTGGCATATTCAGACCCAGACTGACCAGACTGGATGGTCCACTGGTCCAGGTCCTGCTCTAGACCCACAAGTCCAGAGTTGGACAGTACTGGATTGCTGCTGTATGGGTCTGGACCCTGGGTGTAGGACGTGCTGGAGTAGGTGTCATAGTACGCCAGCAGGTCGTCCTCAGCAGCTGTGTTGATGGTGCTGTAGATGGGACTGTCGTTGGACGCTGTGCTGCGTTTCTCTGACTGGTTCGGGTAGTTGACGATGCCAACTGCTGAACAGCGAAACACAGTGTTACATTAAAGATGATCATCTATTCAGAAATCTAAAATCTGCTATTTCACCAGTAGCTCAAGCCAGGGGGTCAGGGAGCTCTTACTGTTGTAATATCTGTCTGAGTCCAGTTTGCCAGAGCAGCAGTTGACTGAGTCTTTGCTGTTATGAGTGAGGTTCGGAGTGGGCCATGAGTCGGCTAGCCAGGGGTAGTTACCCATGTTTGATCCCAGCAAGCCAGGCCTGGAAAGAGGGGTGAGATTTTATCAATAGTTTTTTTTACGTAAAAGACACAGCAGCAAGTATTATCGGAATCAGATCATAACGTTCAGCTTACCCTCCATTTATGATTCCAGATCCTTCACTGTGAGCAAAGCCAACTGGAAGAAGAAAAAGATTCCAGTTATTCAAGTTATAAATCGCGTTTTACAGAAGAAAAGATAAAACTTTTGTCTCAAGATTGTTTTCCAAAGATTCACTGGAAGATAAAAAAAAATTTTTTGAACTGAACTATGCTCCATTCCAAATAAACAGTTTATCCCACACAGGGGTTTAAGAGTGCAGATTTTAATCAATATTCCACAATATGCCTGCAATACATAAAAATGCAGATGTCATTTGATGAATTGCTGGAGCTATTTCTTGCTTCTAGTGCTGTATCTGGAGATCTATACCATTTAAATTAACAAGATGATAATAGAATCCATACTAAAATGTGACATAGAACAATCTTTAGTCATTAGTATGGCAGCATTAGTCACTGTGAAATATTTATGGGGAAATCTAATTTGATATGTTTTTCTTAAGGCCTTGGGCTGTCCATCGAGTATTTATGACCATGAACAAATATCTCTCAAAGTCAGAAAACAACTGATGTGTTTACGTGCTTATGTGCCAAAGGGCATATTCTAAAATAAACTGTATGTAGTGGTTACTGTTTACATATGCTTCAGTGTGTTTTCACTGATTTCCTTTATTCTGTGAAAACCGCCCACTGGGGATAAATACATTTTAATTGACCGAATATGTGATGAAAGTGCAGGCACTGCCTTGCAAAATACAAACTAAAATTGAAAACATTCATCACAGCTGGAGCTATCCCCAGAAAATAAAAATAAAATTTGATGGGTTTTTTTTTTGTAACTTCTCTCTTTCATGAACAAAAGATATATAATGAATAATATATGACAGAGTTTGTCTGAAGGTGTCTGTTAATGACACTGTGAAAATCAAAAAGCAGTGAAGATCCTTCTGGGTCATGTCATTTTAACCTTTTCTACTTTTTGCAGTTTGTTCTTTAAAGAGTAATCTAACATCAGTGACATAAAGTCACTGATCATCTCAAAAAATAAAAAAAGTCACATTTCAGAAATTCAACTTTAGTGGAACTGTCCATTTAATGCTTTGAACAGCCGTCACCTGTCATGATACCAATCAAAGCTTCTCTTCCCACAAACCTGCAGGTGTGTATGCGAAGGATGTGGTATAGTGTCCCAGCTGTTTCCTCCTGCGGTGGCGACAGTACAGCCAGCCACTGAAGCCCATCAGCACCAACCACGCAGCCACGCCCAGTCCCGCGATGAAGGCCGGCTGGCGGACGACACTTGTGATCTGCTCTGATATGCTGAGATTACCACCTTTCTTCCCAGGCGTTGACGTCTTGTCCAGAGGGACAGCTGAAAGGAAAAAACAGGCAAGTCATTGCAGACTCATGATTGAAAAGCAAAGCCGATAGCTGTTGGTATCTTTATTGTTAAGAAAAAACACACCTTTGTATGTGTTTTTATGCCATCCTATGTGTTTTAGATGCTGTAACAACAATCTAGTAACAATTTAAAGGAACAGTTCATCATTTTTGGTAAATAAACATTTACTTTCTTGCTGAAAGTTAGATGAGAATATTATAACTTTCACATCTCTGAAATAAATAGTTGCCAGATAGCTTAAGCTTAGCCTGTCCAAAGACATCTAGATCTGAATAAGATGAAGACCCGCTGAGCACAGCAGGATGCAAAATGGAAAGTTCATTCATTTTCTGTGGGGCAAGCACGAATGGCTTCACGAGGCATTATAGGAATACCTGCTGATGTGGGACTGACCAGCAGTGCTAGGCCAGTGAGTTCTGTCTTTACCTGATACACATCTGTGGATAGAAGGATTTGTGGCTCATTGTTGTATTTTTCTGGGATCCCTCTCGCCTGAGTGCTGTTTAGCACAACATATATTGTTGTAGAAAGTGCATGCTACTAATTTACACGATGTTTGCTACTCCCTAGCTTGTGAGCGTTGCCATGCCCGCAGCGACAAGCAAGAAGTGGCGGAGGCGATGTCGTATGATTTATTTGCTTCCAGCGGGTCTTCACAGTAAAGCTCCCAAAGCAACAATAATTAATTAACTAATTAACAACATTATATCTTGTCTGTTTAATCCAGGCAGACACCAAAGTGTAAAATCAGAGACACTTAAATGAAGGAAGTAACAATTTAAAGCAAATGGTTGTAGAGTTAGATTTGGTAGAAAAGGCTTTGCTGTTTGAGGGAGCTCAGAATGAGTAGAAGGAGCGATGTGGATTCTGCTGAGAGCTAATCCCCCAAAACATGAACATTAATCTTAGTTAAACTGACAACACAAAAGATCACATAAGGAGGAGGTCGGGGGCGGCGTCAGGAGCTGCTGCGGCAAATGGTGCTGGCATGAGCGTGATCGTCAGAGCCACAGTGAGAAAGTGTCAGGTTATAATATCTGCAACGTATACCTGAATGAGTATGATTAGCTGCACAGCTGTGAATGAACCCATCACTGTAAAGCATACTGCAAAGCGCTGGAGCTAATCAGGCAATACAAGCACAACCTCCGAGCTCTGCCTGAACTGTGCTCCCTCTGTGGTTTTTACGGGGAGTTGTACTGGACTTTTTCCTGTCTTGTTTTATTGCCTTTGGACAAAGCCAGACTTGCTGTTTCCCTGTGTTTCCAGTCTTGTTTCCAGACTGGCTGTTCGCTGCATCTTTACTGTATAGACATGAGAGTGGAATCAATCTTTGCACCTTACCCTCAGCAAGAAAACAAATAAGGCCATTTCCCAAAATGTTTTATATTATAAATGAAGTAGAAGATAAAACTCAAAACACACCTCCTCTGGACAACTACTTGTCTTAACAACTGGCTGTGTAACTTTATTTTGAAATGATAAAAGCAGAAAAATGGAGGCTAGAGGTCCTGCTCATCTAGCCCGTCCCTTAAATGTTATCTATTATCATATCCAAAGAAATAATAATAATCTTTAAAATACAGTTTTAACAAACTTCTCTGATTCACTGTGAATTCACACATTTTTACGTTTCAGCACTCGAAAACATCAGCGCTGACGACACCTCAGTTGTAAAGTCATTCACACAACACAGTCAGCGTTCACATACAGATGCCACCTGTGGTAAACTGAGTCGGCAGATCCTGCCATATTTCTCTATCTGTAGTAGATGTAACAGTTTGAGTGACTCACTGAGAAGCAGGCTGACAGGCGGGCTCTGAGCGCCCACACCCAGGCTGGTGACAGCAGCTACCGCGACCGAGTAGTGGACGTCAGGCAGCAGGCCCGTCAGCAGGATGGACAGAACCGCTCCGTCCACCGTTCGGTTTATCTGGTTCTCCTGATCCACGCCGCTGCCCAGACACCAGACCTGATTGACACCAGACGTGAATTTTAAAACATGAAAACACGTAAGACAGACAGGGTGCTTTTCATTTTTTGGCACTGAAGCTTTATCTTGTGGCACAAGTTGGAGAATGACAGCAAAGATACAGCAGAGATCAAAGAGAACCGGATGTCAATGTCAGCTAAAAGTCAGATTTAAAATCCTGAGATATTTGCCGTTAGGCATCACAGTTTAGGTGTTGGATCTGTTACTCTCCTGTGAATGTTCACGCATGTTGGATTTATCTTTTATATAACCCTGCAGTGCAAGGAATAGTCTGATTTTTTAAGTAAAAGCAACAACATAATGTAATAACACTCTAGCATAGGTCCTGCTTTTAATCTTCCGCACAGCACTTGAGTGCGTATACTTGTGTTGTACTGTATTGCATTATAACAGTCGGACAACAGGGGTCATTGAGTCAGAAAACTGTCTCGGTAATGTCAGTTATGCGTTAGTACCAAATGAAAAAGTAAATAAGTTACACAGTCTCACATTGCAAAGTGTACGAAAGGTTTCAAAATCAAAGTACTCATGAAGAATGTTAGTAGTATTTTAATGTTAAGCTAATTGATGAGCTAATTTTAACTGCCCTGTTATATATGATCCGATAATTTAATCTAAAGTAATAACATGAGCATAATATTTCTTTTGTAGTTTTGTAGCGGGGAGGCTAACACTAAATTTAATAGTAAGTGAGAGAAGGGTGAAAAAGTAGAATCTTTCCATTTAAAATGAGAAGAAAGAAGAAAAAAGTAGCATGAAATGCAAATACTCAAGCAAGTACCTCACTACTTAAGTATAGTTCCTGAGTAAATGTACTCTTCTTTCCACCTGTGGTATAATTTGCACCATCTACACTGAGTGAACTTGTATCTTGAAATACATTGCTACAGACTTAAACATTAAATTTTTCACATTTAAGCCTTGCACAAAATATTGTGTGCAGTTCTCATGATCCATGTCTTTGGCTGACGAGCCGCTGATCATGACTTTCAACATGCAGACACAGATTGGGAAGAATAAATCGAAACAATAGAACTGTGTGTTCCATTTCAGTGTTTTTTTTCTTCCTGAGAATAGCAGCCTGATGATTAGTAATCAGTGTTGTGCTCATGCTAAGAGACCGATAATCAGAACTGAGTGTTTTTTTTTTTTTTTCACAGAGCAAACAGATGACAGGGACAGTCAGTGTTCAGCCGAGAATCTGATGACAAAATTCAGTCTCTTTCGGGCACAGCAATACATGTACTGGCAGAGGATAAGAGGCAATGAGTAATTACTAATTGTCCATTAAAATCAGTGTTTTTCATAAGTATCAAAACAACAAATTTGAACAACAGAGTAATGACAGAATAAAAATACAAACATCATGGATTAAAAAAACAATTTGTTCCATGTTTACTTTATCAGTCTCCAGCTGTGTCACTGGTTTTAAAGGAAGAAACAAACATCCGAGAGGAAAACAAACAGTCAGGTGTAGTCTCAGGAGTCAGATGGAGTCATGTGCTGATAGCTGTAGTCTCACCTTGTACTCTCGGATGATGCCACACTGAATATTATGAGGAGGCGGCTCCCAGGACACACTGATAGAGGAGCTGTTGGTGAGCTGCACCACTGATACAGCCTGTGGAGGAGCACTTAAAACTGGAGACAGAGAGAAGAGGAGAGATGATATGAGGACTATTACTAATTGATATCAGCGTTATGATAATGTTCTGTTTTACAGGCCAATAACTTTCGAATATTTTCGAAGAAGTTTCCTGGATGAATGATGGGATCTTGTACTAATTTTTAGAGAAAATGGAAATTAACTTGAAAGAAAAGTTTCATTTGAACCAAGATAAATATTAATTCCGTTCTCATTTATTATTGGAAACGTTATTCTCCACCTGAATTTTTGCTTGTTCTGCTGATCTGGCCTTCACTGACTAAAGGGCTCTCTAAGTTATGCTAGCCAGTGGATTAATCTGAAGTATACTAATTGAATTTTGTCTTTACATTACATACCAAATTGCGTAGTTCTTTTCAGGAAACGTTTTGGAAATGAATAGGAAGTCATTTGGAAATTATGGATCCCTAAAATTAAGTGTCGTTAGTGTGTTAAGCGTTACCCACTTTTATTTCCTTTATTCTCAAAATCTTTTGGTCTATTTTTTTTTTTATTATTATTAATTTAACTTACAAACAAAAAAAGATCTAATGTTAGGACTGACATTATTAATCATTGAAAGGAATAGTTTGCTTATCCCATCTATTTGTTGCCAGTCAGGCTGAAAACTTGAAACCCTTTTTTCCTCTTTTCAACCTCAGCTTTCTGTGCTTTAGATAGAGTACTTTATTCCCAAAGGGAAAATGGAAGTACAGTTCTGAGATATTGACAAAGTAACTGATAAGCATTTCTTACCTTCCTCAGGGGTACGCAGCAGAACCATGAGACTGTCATGTCCCTGTAGCTCATTGAAGTAAGGGCGTATCTTGATTTCATACTCCGTGTTGCTGTGCAGATCTGCTAAGATGGTACTGTGGTCAGACGTGGACTCCACATCCTGGACCATCCAGGAGTTGCCGATAGTCCGGTAAAACACGCGGTAACCCTGAACATATCGAGACTGACGGGCGACCTGATAAATACAGAAATACGTTTCACATTTACGTCGGTAATCAAAGGCGGAACGAGATGTGTTTGTACTTGAAGTTAATCTGTTTGTGTCAAGACATGTATGGAGGAGTTTTTGAAGTTAATGTTTGGGGATTAGCGTGTCCTCCACACACTGCAAGCTGACTTTGAAAAGTAGACTTTTTCATCAGCCAAGTATTCAACTCACAGTCCAAGAAATCCTGGCGCTGGTGGGAGAGAGAACCACAGGCTTCTGAAGGTAGACAGACACCTCTCCTAACTCTCTCTGCACCTGTCTGTGGTCCACACCCTGTTCTGTAGGACTCCCATCTGAAACAACAAAGAATTCTATTCAGTCCGGGCCCATAAAACAGCTGAATAGAAACTATTCAGCAAAAAAAAAAAAGAAAGGAAAAGCTTTTTGATGAAGTTCAACATTGCTCAGGGCACAAGAGCATCACACTGAGAAAGCAATAAGTTTTGAGACTGCACATGCAAAGCAAGTTTTTCTAAACCATTAGCTTTGCCTCAGCCCTACATCCAGTATCTCTAATTTCTTTCTTTAAAAATAGAAACAGAAAACCAGATTTTACATCATATAATACAGATGAAAAGGATGATTTCTGCTTGTATAACTCACCTTGCGTCCTGACAGGCTCAGAGATCGGGCTGGGGTCACTGAGGCCGTAAGAGTTGACGGCTCGGACAATAAAGAGATAAACAGTGTTGGGGAAGAGTCCGACAACCGTGTGCCTCTCCTGCTTCACGTGGTCCGCCACCGTTTGCCAGGTGCTGCCCACTGATTGGCTGCAGGAAAAAAGTGACATTTTGTCTTAAGAAACAAGTCTATAAATTTCATTATCTCCAAATATCAGTCGCTTTCCTTTCTATTTTAACGAGTGAATTTGATCTTAATTATTAAAGGATTTTGGGAAGGTCCGATGATGGTGTCGCACTTGAAGGTCAAGAACTTTATCCGGAGGGTGTTTGCTGCCTTTAAAAGTACGCTGATTATCAGACATACAGTTGGCAGGCAGTCTATAGTGTTGTCTCACCAGGCAAATGTGATGCCCTCTGTGTGAACATTTTTTCACTCGTGTTATCTTGAAAGCACAGCTTCATTATCATGTAATTTTGAGATAACAAGGTAATGGGTTTGATCACAACTCTTGGCCCACTGCTGATAAACTGACAGCACAGACGGATGAAAGTGGAGCAGGCAATGTCAGGGAGAGAGATCTGAATTTTACATACTGGATAAGACAAAGACAATGTGGCACAACAATGGTAGTCACCTTTCTTAAGTCATGAAAACATTTTTTTAAAAAAACCTTATGGTTATGAGAAAGCAAAATATAATATCAAGTTAAGATGGGAAATTAGTTAAGGTTAAGGGCTGGAACTAAAGATTATTTTCACCAGTAAGTTAAGTTTTGTTTTCATCAGTCCAATCCTTAGCTTAGCTTAGCATCAAGAGTGCAAGCAGAGGGAAACAGCTAGCCTGGCTCTCTCCAAAAGTCACCAAAATCTGCCTACCAGCATCTTTAATGCTCACTAATTAAGGCGTTGTTTGTCATCTCCACTGTGCAGCTTCACATTTAACAGCGAGATATCGATTTTCTCATTGTATTCTTGGCAAGAAAGCGAATCAAAATGTAAATGTAAACAACTCCTTTAAAGAACCAGGGCAGTGTCAGAAATGCAAGGCGACCTAAATACAGTCTAAAAACACTGCCATGCCTCTTAGGAGCCACAATTGAATGAACGAATGAATAAATCTATCGCTTGATATCCACGATGATTCTGTGTATCCAATAACACACGGTCAGTCTCAGCTTGCGGACACAACAATGACAAGTTTTATTCCTTCCTTTTATTGCTCCAGGTTATGACAACAGCTTCTGAATGAGCCCAGTGAGGAAACAACAGCCTGATGCTGTGCAGGAGCGGATACTATCAAACAGCATGAGCACAATTTAACATTTTCCTCAAAGCCGTGGAGGAGAAAATGGTGAGGTAATTACAACAACAGGCCACAGTGTTTTCCTATCATCAATGTTTTCTCCTCCGCAACCTCTCTCACCAAATGTACTCTGGAGAAACAGTTTTGCCATTTAAACAGAGTCATCCTGTTTTTTTTTTTTTTAAAAAGCTGCAAATGGCTCCGGAGTGGAAGTCACAGTGGCTGCTTTTGCATAAATCCTCCGTAAAGATTTTTTCCTCAAATTAAAACCAGAGATGTAAGCATTATTATGTACCATATACAAGAAGTGATACCATAATAGAAAAATACTGGTTTGTATTTCTTTCTTTGTTTCTGCTGATGCCCCCAGAACAAAAATTTGCAAGGCATTTGTTGGTGATTGAGCGTGCTACAGTGAGTGGATCTTAATGATCAGCTGCGCATGAAAGTCTGCCACGCTGAGCTTTCTGTCCACACAGAACTGACTGGACTTTTGTGTGCATTTGTGTCTGTACACTTGGTCTGTACCCTCTCTCATGCTTCTGTAACGAGTGAACTCTCCAACTGTGCTGGCATCCCCTCCTTCCGTTGCCCCAGGACAGGACAGAGCTGCCAAGCTGACCACTGCAGTGATTGTCTCCTCTTTCACTCACTGTCTGTCTCGCTAAAGCCTGTGGTTGGTTGTTAGAGTTGCTATGGCTCTCCTCGGGATGCCACAGCTAAATACTGATGCAGCGAGTGTCACGGTTTCACTTCAGGACGTCACTTAACAGAGCTGTCGCTCCCTCGGGCAGAGATGAGTCATTTCTGAACTCTAATGACTCTAAATGAGGAAGACTTCATTATCTCGGGATAGTTTGAATACTAACAAATAAAACAGAAGCAGACAGAGTGTTGATACAGTTGAAGCAGCTACAGATAGTGAGACCTATCCTACAGATAGTGAAATTCATCTCAAGCAGGAGTAAAATTTTGGTAAACGTTGCATAAATAATACTTAAAAAAAAAAAAAAAAGCAGAGTTTATGTTGCTGATTTTTAGGCTACTGTGCCCAGCAAAGTAGAAAAACAACCAGGCAAACAAATGTAGTGTTTGCATAGATGGAGAGGCATTCCACCAGTTTCACATGAAGAAGAAGATTTACTAGATTTACAATACGAGAACTATGTAGCCGGTAAAAAAATGGTGCCATACAAAGCCAAAATGCAGTAACTATGCACAGTTGGCAGTTTATTGGGTACACCTAGCTAAAACTAATTCAGTCTCATACAACAGTCCTGTAATAAATCCTCCCTTCATGAACGCTCTAATGTTCAGTTAGTGTTTTACAGAGATGTTGATTCAAGTCTATGATCATTTTGGGGGCTTGAAAAATACAGCACTCTAGTTGACTACAGCAGTGGGAATAAGAGCGTGAGTGTCACTGCATACCTGAAAGCTTCGATGATGTAGGAGGTGACAGCGGCTCCACCTTCATGTGGGTTCGACTGCCAGGTGAGGGTGACGGTGTTTTTGGTCACCTCCGTCACTACGGGCTTCTGTGGAGGCCCTGGAAGCTGGATGAACTCAGAGACTCTGGACACTGGAGAAGCTCCGTTTTCTGTCAGAGAAATAGGAAAACACAACTGTTATAACCCAACAATGAACCAATGCTGAAACTCGTATGACTCCTATGAAGAACTTTGGCTACATGAGTGTGTAGTTTCTTGAACACAGGAGGTGTAGTGTGAGACTGATAGAGTGTGAAGTGTAACAGAGAGACAGTGTGTGGAGACTTTTGGTGTGAGTACCTCTGACAGTCAGCATCCCACTCCAGCTCGTCTCCCCTGTGGCGCTGGATACCACGCACATGTACATCCCTGAGTCCGTGTCCTGTCAAACAGCAGACAGCATTTGAAAGCCGTGTTTAATATCTGAGGGACGCTTCGGATTTTTGTAGATGACAGAAAGATCAAGAATGTCTACAGCAAAATCGTTTCCTAGTTAGACTCTCAATTTGTATGTCAGTGTTTGAAAGTAAGCAGGAACATTTACTCTAAGTACTGCTGTACCATGTTGAGATACTCCACTACATTTCAGAGAGTAATGCATGAATGTTTAACCTACTGTTACCACTACTATTATCTGACAGTCATAGCCACAAGTTACTTTACAGATTTAAATGATATATACTGTAGACTACATGTTGAAGGTGATATATACATGTTAACTGGTTAAAACAAGTTTCTGTTGTGAACACTGTATGAACTGTTATGGAGTTTGGACTTGATGTTGTTTGGATTTCTGTTAAAACTCATTGTGGACTGTTTGAGGACTCTTGTTGAGTTTCTTAAGTTTTGTTGGTAGTTTCCTGTTTTGAGTTTTAATTCATGTGGACTTGTTTTGGTCTCTTGAGTTTAGGATTTACATTTCCTGTTTTATTTTGTAAGCCTCCCTAATCTTGTCTTAGTCTACTTCCTGTCTTTGTCTAGTTTCCCTCCTTTTGTGATTGTCTACCCCGCCCTAATTGGTTTCACTTGCTGCCTGCTACCTTGTGTATATAAGTCTCGTTGAACGCTTGTGTCCTTGTCAGTTTGTCTGTGTCTGTACCTGCGTCTGCATCTCTGTCTGTGTCCTAGCACCTGTGTTTGTTCATTTCCTGGATTCTCTTGTTAGTACTCTTTCCTGTGTCCCTGCCCACGCACCTACCTTGATTTGCCTTTTGTTTCCCCCTTTGGACTAGCTCTGATGTTTTGTTCTCCCAAAAGTAAAGACTTTTGAGTTTTGGATCAGAGTGTTTGTTTCTGTAGTTGTCCTCCATTTTGGATGGTCATTTAGATTCTGTTTCCTGGCCCTTGACTTTATCCAGTGATTTTGAGTTTAATAAAAGGGGCTTTTTTTCCATCCTTAATATAAAAATATTAACATTTAGCAGCTTTAAGCAAAGCATCTAAATACTTTTTCAATTACTGCAGTCGGATTTGCCATCATCCTTAAAATTAAATGTAATCCATATAGTATTTCCCCTCAGTAGTCATCACATCAGCCTCAGCAGCTCTAAAAGCTTCACTACTACAAACCACAAGGCACCGCACCACACTCTACCTACCCTCCTGTTTACATTATGAACTGTATACGCCTGCATGCTTCACTGACACTCCTGGTGCTTGCTCCAGCCCTGTTCTGGCTGAGAGCCAGTCAGATGAAACTATCATCAGACCATATGAGATCACCCACTGCAGTGTTGACCTCTGGCTGACAGACAGCTCAGCATGTGGGCAGGTGAACTTCCTTAAATGACTCCAACTACTACTAAAATATTGATGGTGGGTAGGGGCATCAGCAGGGTAAATATTTTTAGTCCCTCACTCGTCATCTCCATTTCCCCTCTTTTTTTTTTCCCTTGTCATCCCCTTGATGCCACACTAATGCATGTCTTCTGTTCCATTGAGCACATTGGCATGGCAGATTTCCCCCGCCTCTGTGGTGCACTGGACCAAATCTTAATGCTCCAAGTTTGCTGAGCACCACTGCCGAGAAACGGGGATGAGAGAGGCAGTGAATAAGCATAGTTCAGTCAGGAGATTTAATTAAAACGCGGTTTGACGATTAATCATCTATCGCTACTCAATTAACAAAAATTATGCTGCTTTTGCTCCGTCCTGCGTGCACTCGCTGACCTGCAGGTGGGGTTATAGCACAAAGGGGCTGGTGACTGCTCCTCCATCAAAGCAGAACACATTAGCATTTACAAACAAGCACCTTCATTAACATTACAATTACACACCGCATGAGCACATAATTGCACTGGAGAGATATGCACAGCCTTCGAGAGATTGGTCTTTGAAACTCAGTCTCACCTTAATTTTACAAACGGAAACTGGATTTATAATGGAAATGAGAAAAAAATATGTAGCCACGCGGGCTGCAGAGAAAGTAAAAGAAGGTCATAGATCAGATAGGAATGTTTACTGTATTCACTGCCGTTTTTTGTAATTTCCATCAATCACACAGCCTGTTTTTCTTCCAGTTTAAACCTTTCAAACTTCATCCTTTTCATGCCCTTTCCAATAAATAACACTCACTTAATCCAAACCCACACACCTTAATGTCTGTGATTTGCAAAGTGCCATTCTCCATCAAGGTCAGTCGAGGTTTATTTCCTTGGAGTTTCTCTCCATCCTTCTCCCATGAAATCTTGACTGAGGGCCCTCCGATTACACGGCAGTGCAGCTGCACGGTCGCACCCCGAGACACGGTCTGATTGGCTGGGCCTTGGCGAATGATCGGCGGTACGCGCCCTGAAGGGCCTAAAGGTTAGATGGGAGAGGAAGCAGAATATTATGTTAGGTGTGTCATCTCTCTTCTGATCAGCTACACGGTGGAAGAAAAGTGGAGAAAAACTTATTTGGAAGGCATACGAGATTCTGAAGTTGCCAGCCATTAGACTGCAAAGGGTGAAAATATTTAGATGCTTAGTAGGCAGAAAACAATAGGCTGCATAAAGAAAAACAAAACGTAAAGAGCTTACATCTGGTGTTTACAAGCTGCCTAAAGAAAGACCATTAAGCCTGAAAATCATTGATCATCCAGCACGGGGTCTCTAACTACGTTCTTTCTTGGTCTTTATGAGCCCTACTGCTGTGCACCTACTAAGTATTTAATTTGTTTTCCCTTCATTAGGTGATGGTACAGAATGAAGGATAAACCAGGTTCAAGTCTCACCTCCCTCCACCTCCAGCAGCGCCTTGGTCAGCACGCTTCCTGCTACACTGATGGCCTGGCAGATGTAGAAACCAGAGTCCTCCGGGTGGACGTCAGTGATGGTCAGCTCTCCGCTCATGGAGACAGAGTAACGACCAGACTGTGACGGCGGCTGGCCGGGGAACAGCAACATCTAAACACACAAACACACACAGCAGAACAGATCGTTGATATGACATCAACAATCAACTTACCAACTGCAATATTTGTTTTTGTTGTCAGTTAATCTGGTGATTATCTTCAGTTATTCAATTAAGTCTATACAATGTCAGAAATAGTAAAAATTTCCTTTTGCAATCTCCAATAGCCCAAAGCGGCATCTTCAAATCTCTTGTTTTGTCCAAAACCCAAAGATATTTAATTTTAAAACAGAAAGAAAAGAAAAACTTAAACAAAAAATAATCCAAACCCTAAAAAGCTAAATTCTCACATTGAGAAGGTCAAAGTTACAAATGTTTGGGGTCTTTATACAATGTCCAAACTGAAACACCTCAACTACTGGATAAACACTGTGTGATGGTTGATTAATTTTCTGGTGATCAACTAATTGATTAATTGCCTAATTGTTATTCATCTGTGAGCCATAATTGTCCGTCCAAAAAAATATTTCGTGCCAATCCATTCGATAGTCGCTGAGAAATTTCAGTCTGGACCTCGAGGTATACAAACACTGGCATGGCAACGAGGCCAGAACTGGAAGAGATAGTTTGTTTTGGTGTTTTTGGGAAGATGTCCATTAACTGACGATTTATTGCTGCCCCATTCTGTTTTTCTGTAAGCAAGGTGGATGTGAACAAGGAGGGGGAGGGATGCACATCAGTCCATCCAGCCATCCATTTCATTCCTCTAAGAGGCTTAGACGTCATTGGAGGGACCAAGGTTATAAGGCTACAGATAATCCCCCCAAATACAGCAAAAAGCTCCACAAACAGCCAAGGAATGCCTCAGCCATGCTGCAGACCGAAGCCTATTCAGAAAATCTGCAGATGAACTTCCTGTTTGCTCTCTGACAAGCTCTTAAAAACATCTGAAGCTGCTCCTCCAACTCAGTGATCCCAGCTGCTGTTGAGCAACAGGGTATTTATAGTTGGGTACAGTGTGGAAGGAGGACAGTGTTTATCTGCAGGTTTGCCCTGAAGACGCACTTCCCACACCTGGTGTACTTCCTGCTATCCCTCTCTTCTTCTCTTCTACTTCGTCAACCCCCCGTCACCGTTATTTTACGCTGCGGTCGCAAAGCAGGAGAAACGTTTCTCGCCGACGCATTACCACAATGCCTTCCAACGCTTTGTCTGTACTCATATCTGTGAGCCAAATGCAAATGTGCTGCACTCTCTTGTTCGTGTCTCGTCCGTTTCACTTGGAAGAATGTGTCTTGAAGAGTGTGGGCAACCCAAAGAAAGGTGTTAGAAAAAGTACGATTAAATCAGACAAAGCCTGCTCATGCTGCGTTGAGTCATTCTCGCCTTCTGAAACCCTGCTTATTGATATGATAAACAATACAGTATTACTCTAACCACAAATAAATAACAACCAAAGGCTTGTTAGGGAGCATATTTACTCGTATGGACTCATCTGATGATTGTTAAAGAGGAATGTACTGTACTGGATGTCTCCAGTGGAAGTGTTTCTGCAGTATTCATCATTACAGGATGTCTTGTTCCCTCCTTCAGCCTCTTACCTGGCTGCCCTCTTTCTGCCAGAAGATGGCAGGTGGAGGGTTTCCTGTGGTGCCACACTGGAAGGTGACGCTCCTCCCTTGGGTGGTGATCTGGTCTCTGGGCTTTGAGGCAATCTGAGGTGGCACTGGAAGAGGAATAGAAGTGTCACCACCCAGTACTTTGCTTTTTGAATTCTGTCTTTGCATTGTGAAAGAAAAACACCTTCAAGTGTTAGAAGAAGTTTTTATTCCCTTTACTGCAGTAAAATTACCAGTACAAGTAAAAGTCCTGCATTTAAAATCCTACTAGTACAGAAGTGTTTTTTTTTTTTGTGAAAGATCATTTTACCTTGGGCCTTGAACAGTTATTCAGATCGAACCATTATTTTTCTGGGCGAGGTCACAAGCTGAAGCAATGCATAGTATTTTTTAAGCTCATCATAATATAAGTTTTTTATGTAAAAATGTACTGTAATATCAAAAGTTCCCAGTAACAACAGCTGTCAGATACATGCAGTGAAGTACAAAACCCAAAATTATGAAATGTAATTGAGTAAAAGCGCTTAGTTACTTCCCACCACTGCTTGACCTGTGTCGATAAAACCCTCATCAGCTCCTAAAATCAAGATTTAGTGGTTCTCTCTTTAACCTTCTGAGCTGTTTGATCTACCACTACACTCCAATCACCCTCTCATCTTTAATTACAGCCATCACCTCTGTATCCTCAGAAAAAAAAACAAATCATCACAGCACACGGCAGCGCCACCCTGATGACATTTAGTCAGTTATCTTGGGAAAGGGCTGGGCAGAGCTGCCAATTTCCAGCTCAGGTCAGATCACTGCCTTATCCACATCATCACATCCTCTGTAGATTTACAGATTTACACTGGCCACTGGCTTTTACCTCCCGTCTGAATAATTGGCTCACACTTCGCGTCAGATGAGGGCCTCCCCCGGTCTGGATTCACGCTCCCCACAAATCGGTGCATACGCACGGGAACACGCACACACAGACGCGCACGAGAGACACACAGACACACATTTGGCTCGAGACACAAGAAAGCTGAGTCATCTGTGTCGTGTCTTAATGTTCTCACTGAGCGCGTGTTCCCAAACACTGAGGATGTCTCACACTTTGATCAGCATCTGAGTGTTCTGATGATGTTTTTGTGAATTTTGTTTACTTTGAGATGCTGTAATGTCTTTAAACACATTTGCTGCGTTGTTGTCCCACACACATGGCATTAGATTGGTCTTGTGTAATCTGTATTTTACAGTCATCTCTTAGTTTGTCTTTGAGGCGCCTCTTTTTGTCTGTACGACCCTTGTTGGGATCGTTATTTATGATTTTATAAAATATGATTTCGGATTGTAGTTTTAATCGTGTGATATATTCTGTGTTGACAGTTAGCTGGTGTGTGAAACAGCTTCATATGAACAAGTCTCACACAGACAATAGTTTTAATGTAGCATAGGATCTTGGATTTCTTTCCCAGGTGGAGACGTTATGATAGAGAATGGTGCCTGAAGTGGGAAGGATTATGATTCTCTGTGGACTCTCTTGTATTTGATTTACTGCTTATCTGCGTTTTTTGGACATTATCTGATCAGATTATTTAACACCGTCCTGTAAGGGGAGCTGCCGACTGTTTGTCTAAGTCACCAAGTGAGTTTATATGGAGGTTAATATTCCCATTTTTTATCTGTTTAAAAGCCCAAACAGAATAGAAACGCTCCATATAAACACCCCAATCAGAATAAACAGGCCCAGACCGACTCAAATCTCAGTCAGTTGCAAACAGGTATTTAATCACGTCATACAATGAAAAAAAAAAAAAAAAAACACAACTACTGAGCGACAAAGCACAGAAATCTGGGCCCCAAAAGATGCTACAATAACTACTACTACTACTATTACTACTACTAGTAGTAAGTAAGGTTCTAGTAAGGTTCATGCCACTAAGTTAATTATTATTTTATTACTTTGTTAACTGGTCAGTAGTGTAAACTGAGGTCAAACCACATCCTTACATCAAGCATAAAGTCAGAGACGTCCAGGGAGTTGTAACTCAAAGCCTTTCAGCAGCATTTTAAACTACCAACGCTGCAAATGAGAGAGGGATTTACACGGTGTCACACTATCCTGACACGCTCCCCTCGACACAACAGATGCGTGTTTGATAGGAGCCCTTAATCCGGTGTACATTAAGTCACTGCGTCTGAGGCCTGCTTAATGCCTGACTGCGGCAACAGGCATGTCGTCAACATGTCAGTAACTAATGGAAGAACTTATTTACACCATTAGGCACTGATTCTTGGTTTAAAAAACAATTAAGAATACCATACAGAAATTCGAATTTTCTTTTTTTTTTTTCAAAATAACTGAGCATAACACAAATTTCTTTTTTTAGAGAAGAATTAGATGGAAAGTGAACTTACGGAACGGGCCAACTGGAATGATGATAGGGTTTGAAACATGATGGAGAGAGATGGAAAATTAATGAGATGGATGAAACGCTGAGCTACAAAACAAAACCGGTGATAGCAAGGAAAAGAGCAAAAAAAAAAAAGGAGAAGAAGCAGAGTGAATGGAAAACTGCTCGGTTTGGATTTCATTTACACTGATAAAAGCATTAGTGGATGAAGTCATCGGAGACAATGTAAACCAAGACACACACACACACACACACACAGCGAGAGGAAAAAATGGCAGAGAGAGCAAGGTGGTGAGAGGAGTGAGATAAAGAGACAGGAAGAGAGCGGGAGAGAGTCATGTCTTATTAATACTGGGACTGCTCTCTGGCAGTGAGTTAAAGCACACATCTCCCAAACATCTGTCAAATGGCGTAATCCATACGGGTTAGCATAAGCTCCTGGCAGCACCACTGGACAGGGACTCACAAAGACACACTGATATAAAAACACAGAGCATTTGTATGATGCTGCTGCCATGTGGCTGTATGTTACCTTATGTATGAGAGCCTTTTTATGCATGCCTAAGCATGTGTGTGTGTGTGTGCGTGCTCGTATAGAGTACGCATGATGTGTTTCTCACCGTGGACCTGCAGCATGGCTGAGGCCTCCGTCTTGCCCACACTGTTCTCAGATGTGCAGGTGTATGTCCCTTCATCCTGCTCTTTCACGCGGAACAAACGGAGGCTGTTGCCGTTGCGGATTTCAAACCTGGGAATGAGAAACAGGGAGATAATGAAAGATCTAACAGAGAAGCAAAGCGAAAAATAAATGGCCATACTAATGTACACAAAGTGAGGAAAATCTGCCAGTGGTACAAGATAATATCTTTTCTTTCCTTGTCAATCAGCCTGTTGCAAGGATTTTTTTTTCTCCAATCAGGTGAAATTATCTTGAAACGAGTAGAATAGTGTGTCGTATCTGCCTTAGATATTGCCACAGGTTCTAAGAAAATTCTTGAAACAGTTGAAAATCAATTAGACACAAAGAAGATTATCTTAGCCCATTGGAAGATTTCTCATTTGATTTTGGAGAAACAACATTTTATTCCTTAGCTGTAAATTCAATAAACTGACTTTGCAGAGCAGAATTATTTAAATTACTGCGTATAACCAAAGCACAGAAAGCAAATTCGGCCGTCTTCCTCTATGTAAGGCATAAAATTAATCAAAACAGATAAATTCACTTTATTTCATGGACTCATGCATCACAGAAGTAAAAGATAAAAGAAATAAAAGATAACAAGTAAAAGATAAAAGACAGAACACAATATAGCTCTTTACAAACATGAAAAACAGCAATTGCATAAGATTGTCATCATCACAATTGGTTGTTCTCAAAGTGGACAAATAAACTCAACTCTGTTGTATCTGGCTGTTCAATGCCTATATTTATTCATTAGGTTTCAGATCACTGGCTGAAATCTCACTATAAAAACATTTATAAAAGATTTCTGCAGCGATCACTGAGTTGAGTTTTAGATGTTTCAAGACCTTTTTAACACAACAGAATCTAATCTAATACCCGTTTCATGGTCAAAGCCAAAGTATGAAAAGTATTGGAAAAAAAACCCCAATAAAGCCCAGAATTATTTAGTAAATGCACTGATTTAATGAACATCACAATTTTTCAGTAATTCCCAGCTAGCTGCAACATATTAAATTAATTAAAAGTCCATTTATGAATTTAGAACACTATCAGCAAAATGTCCTTTTTGCAGTGTAGTTACCTTTGAAACAGCCGGGCAAGCTGTTTCCCTCTCTTTCCTCTCAGTCTTTATGCTAAGCTAACCTAACCAGCCGCTGGATGTAGCTTTAACATACAGACATGAGGGTGGAATCTATCTGGTATCAGTGTATTTCCAAAAATGTTCAGCTCCGAACTCCTCTAACAGAGTAACCACTAGCTCAAGACTAAATGTATCCCTGTTGCATTTAATTAGCACCACAGGCATTAAATCTGACATCGGTGTCAGCAACATAATGGAACAATATACTCAAACAAACAAACAAAAGCATCTGCATTAATTAATTAATAATAAAAATAAATAATGGAAGACCTATGATGTAACACTTCAGCTCGTTCAATTTAAACCACATACATAATATAATTCTTGGTTTTAATGCATAAGTGATTAGTTGTAAGTAAGTATTATTTTATAATATTAAGTTTTACAGTAATATAATGTTGGAAACTGAAAAAGAAAATGTAATTATTTAATAGGCTTAGCTAAATATACATTATATTGAGTTTAGATGGAAATAGGATGAAACTGCTCTCAGGAGGATTCCTCCAACTAATGAATCCTCTCTGGACTCTTCCCATTTATGAATATATATTAGCAGACTGATAGAAAGACATGAATTAATGAACAGTTACTCCACATATGTTTTCTGGGTCACATGTGCTAATGATCCAACACACGGTTCGTCTCTGGTAAAGCTGTATTTCTCACTCAGCTTCATAAGACGCTGTATGTGCATCACCAGCCTGACTCTCTGTTTGTTTTTGTTTTGTGCTCATGTCCCATGACTCTCACCTCCCGCGGGGAAGCTCTCCTTCCTCTCGGCGCCATCGCACAGTGGGAGCAGGATCTCCATGGACCTCACACAGGAAGTCGACCGTCTCTTCCTCCATGACCACCTGGTTCACCGGCCTTCTTACCAACACAGGACGCTCTGCAGCGAGAGAGAAAGTTTCAAACCTGCTCAACAGACGCTCCTTGAAAGATGTGACGCTGCTGCGTAAACATTTACTGCATGCACGGCAGGAACTCACCATAGACCACCAGCTCTGCGGGATCACTGTCCCTCTCTCCAACCATATTTGTGCCCACACAAACATACATGCCAGCGTCGCTCTTTCTGGTGTGAGAGATCATCAGTTTGCCCCCACGCATCTGAAAAACAGAATAGCAACAGCTTGAGAGATTAGTCTTCAGGGTGCCCTGGATGAAGACACCGGATAGGAACAACTCAGTGCTATCACCCCGGCCTTTATGGGAAAAATTTGGATATCCTTGCACTGTTATAAATCATTAATCCTTCATTTTCAAAGCACTGTATGAGTCATTGCGGTGTATTTTTGTAAAGTGGTAGAAGTACATTTGCTTTGCTTGAATATTTTTGTTTTATGCTAATTTATACTTCACTACAGTTCAGTGACCTCATAAAATGATATTTGGTAGAGGCCCATTTTCTGAATTGAGTATTTTTATTTTTGATATTTTTACATTTCCACCTTTGCTTCTGTGCGATATGTGGTTTACCAAATGTCGAAAAATGGCTGTCAAAAACCACCAGAGATTGTGCCCAGCTGTTGATTTTACACATGAGAGGAGAGAAAAAAAAAGTGACAGCAGAATCAGAGACATTTTCCAGTGCATAAAAAGACAAGATGTCTGTATTGAATCATGGGCTATTGAAACATTCTAAAACACTGTCACTGTAAATGGGTATCTCGACCTTTCTCCTAGACTGCAGAATGTTGGCAATAAATGGTGGGTTTATAAAGAAGTCCTGGAGAAAAACTCTTATCGTTGATGCTTTAGATAGCAGTTACTGTAGTTCTTTTTAAAAATTTATAATTTTTCGCTACTGTTTGGCCACGTATCCACGAAATAATGAAAAACAAGACAACAAAGTAGACCCAAAATCAAAAGGCTGACCTCTAACATCGTTGATTCTCTGCTTGAAAGATAAAGATGGCGATAGTCTATATTTATGTACTGTCAACAAATCCCGTGGAAAGACCAAAACCCAACAATGTTTTAGTCCGTCTCTCAGTGTTTTCCAATATCAACTTGGTATATAAACTAAAATCTAGCATGAAGTTGACAGCAACATGAGCTTGTCGAGCTTAGCAGCTATCTTGCTCTCGTACTCTTGTGTTATTCTGAAATGGAAACTTGAGAGTTCTTGCTCGGCGTTTTTTGTTTGTACTCACAGAGATGCGTTCATCTTTGGTGCTGACTCTGACGTTGTTGCGTTTCCAGGACACGGTGGGTTCGGGGTGGCCACGTGGAGGCACACACTCCAGCACAGCAGGCTCGCCAGCAGCCACCACCACGTCGCTCGGGGCCTGCCGGAAATCATCTCTCAGGACTAAGATGAAAACACAGAGAAATCTAATCAGCTTCAGAAGCCCTGTCTGTCTGATGTATTTAAAACAAAGACTGGAAGTCAGACCACAGATCGTCAAGCAGCAGCACAGACACATCAAAGCAAAACACCAATTTGTCTTGGAAATCATTTAGACTTGTTTTCTTGAATGAACCATCTTCTTGCTGAAAGTTGGCTGAAAACAAGCTTATTGAGAGAAAGTCACTTATTGTGTTTACATGTGCATGACTGCTCAAATCCCTGGCAACGTCCTTGTTAGTCTGTGCTCTGTTTTAATGTTTTCCCAGGCCTCTGTCCTACTCTGCTGTCTCTCCTGTCAGAGCAGATGAATAATGCACATCTCTCAGTCCAACATGGAGTAAACAAATAACAGCGCATTCATAATTTAGCTCATGTGTGAGGGAGAAAAAATGGCCTCTGCATTAATGAAAGGATTGCGTCTCTGATTCCAAACGCTATCTTACAAATCTGCAGCACTCTCTGAGTCGAATGAAATCAGCACTGAACGAGCAGAGCCTTTCCCTACATCAACCCCGAGGTTTGCACTCCAGCCACCCTGTGGATGACGACGGGATGAGAAGTTTGACATGGCGACCTTTGATATCTTCTAATCTTTTTTTTGTGATTGACAGATTAAAGCCTCAGTGTGAACTGTGAACTGGAGCCTTCTCATGAGACTTCATGTACAATGGAAACTCATACTTGGATGTTGACAGGCTCACATTTTCAAACACACACACACACACACACACATGCTGTAGCTATACAGCCTGCACACTCTTTTTTTTTCTCAACCTAAGTGTAATATTGCAGCATAATCAATCAGTGCAATCTCCTTTTACACTTCCATGAATATTTTAGTGATATTTCATTAATACAAAGATTATCTGCTTTTCTGTCAGTCTACAGTCCATGGCAACAAACTAAACATTAACTTTAATTACTGACATTTTCAGCATTATGAAATGAAGTTTTCTCAAAACAAGTAAAAGTACTGTTTAGAGGTAAATTTGTTTGCAGCACCCAAATCAAATTTTAATTGTTTTTTTTAATTAGTAAGCAGTATCCTGAAAAACACAAAGCTGTTTCTCTATTTCAGTTTCTGCATGAATCATCGAGTGGTGGGGAGCACCTAGCTTTAGAACTAGAATTAAATCACGTACACAACCACCAGGTGCGTATTTAAGACGCTCTGACACGTTCTCAGGTTTATTTGTCTGCAGGAAACATTAAAAGACAGCTGGAGACAAAGCTTTCTGCCAAGTTGCAGAGTTAGCAAGAGTAACTAGCGAACAATCAGGTGGTGTCATCTCAGTTAGTCTTTACTCATTAGGATTTAGTGACATTACTGTAATCCACCTTAAATCAACTTAACCAAGTTCTAAGCCAATTACTTTGAGCATATAACTAAATCTATATCACATTAATTATATGCCAGTTCGCCTGACAGGTCTGTGTCAACATGGCAGCTCTGGCCTTTAATATAACATCAATATTCACACCCACTGGGCTTGAATAAAATCCCATCTGAAGTGACTGTTTTACAGCTATTTAAAGACGGAAAATCGTTCCTCATTCTCATTTGATGGCCATAATTGTCTTGGGCAAACGTCTATGAATATTCCAAAACTTAGTGAGGTGGCAGACGGTTTTCCCTCTGGTCTGAATTGAACATCAGTCAATTCGTATATCATTCGCCCTTTTTCTTTAACTCGCTGCAAGATATGAGTTAATCAGTCCCCCACTACCTTACCTTCTTAAACTGAACTTTATTGAAATGAAGTAGACGTTTACTCTTTACCTTGTGGAAGAATGGATTTTTTTTTCTTTTTTTTTTTTTTCTTAATGCCATGACATTTAGGCTAGGGAGAAGTGAGAAGTCTTTACAAAATGAAGACTCATTCAGAACTTCTAACCTCTTTGACATTATTAAATTTCTCATTACGCTGCAGTGATATTTTAATTATTATTCACAGTCAAACACTGTAATACATCTCAGAGCAGGTGATTATGTGACAGCGGAGGATCTCACCAGAGGTTTGAGGGGAGCTTGTAGGCACAGTGTGCACACCTCCCACAGAGTAAAGTAAAACACCCTAAAGATCTTCACAAAACAGGGCAATTATGGAGCCTTTGCAGGAGCTATGGTACAGACATGGATGGGCTAAAACCAGTAAAGGCACTCACACTGCTCCCAAAGGTCTGTTCACCAAATAATCCAAACCCTGTGCACTTGGCTGCCCGTTTCAAATGCTTTGCAGAGCTGAGGGGCTAATTGAAAGCACTGCATTATTTTTAGACCTCCGTCTGTAAGGCCCGGTTAGATGGGTGCACAGAGACCTTTGTTTCACTGCCATGGTGACTGAAGTGAAAAAGTTATGGGCAGGGAGCTAATCCCTGAAATGCACACACACCCGCACCCACAGATACAAATCCACACAGACACACAGGCACATGCACGGACACACCTTGAGCATTTGAAACCCAGATTCCCCGGGCACAGAAAGGGCCCTCAGAAAGTGGGACATTTGAGGGTTGAGACACATGCCAGAGAGCAGAATATATTCCTGACATTGCTACTCCAAACACTGCGCAACACAAGCTCCAAAATTTTCTTTGAAGCTGTGTTCAAGTTAATGTGATCCTTCTTTGCTCTGACTTTAAAGCCTGCCACGCCAAACAGAGTTTCCCATGGATGTTTGTATGTGACGATGATCCCACCGCAGAATCGACCAATCTCCTCAGAAACACTGACACATACCCCTCCCCCCGCCGCCCGACCTGCTCCTGAGGGGCAACTGTCCCTAACTTAACTTCTCAGACATAACACAACTAGGTCTGCCAAATAATCTCCTAAACCAGGCCCTGCCTACTCTCGCTTCCATCCGTCCATGCTGGGCTCAGACAGGGAGCGTTGTTACTGCAGGGCAGCTGAGGTTTGACCCTGCCTCTGCAGAGACAAATCCTCATACTCCCCAAGGCACTTCCTCTGAGCTTAAATAATGGCAAAGCAGGGCTAAATGACTTTCAGTAGTTTCATCATTATTTCTGTTCCGAGAGTGCCCATTCATTTTCATAACTTTAATATTTCAGGGATATACAGATTAGGAGGTTTAATCTCCCCGAGAATATTCATCACTTGATTTTTAAGTGACATTTATCTCTATAATATCGCGTTTAGCAGAAAGGAGCTGCAGGAAGGCCATCTGTTTGTGTTTTTGGAAAAAATGAACAGGGGGAGGAAAAGACATTAATCACCAGAAAATGGTATGTACTGCATTCACACTTTGTATTGCATGTAGGCCTGATTAATGTGTGTTGTTGACACTGCTGCTTTTTTTTTTTTTTTTTTTGTTAATTGATTGTGATTTCACTGAAAATCAAGCAGCTGCAGGGCAAATTACTTAACAGTTCAAAGACCATTTACATACCCAGCAAGCTGAAAGGAACATGATGGGTGAGTGTGACAGACAGGACAGGAAAAAAAAAAAAAAAAAAAAAAAAAGCTTTTGTACTTAACATGAGGTGACAGTGAGTGTGGGTAGCAGGCAGAGCAGACAGTGTGGGCCGGACAGATGTGTGAGCGGTGACCAGGCTCTGTGTTTTCACGGCTGGCAGGTAGGAGGGGGGGGTGGAGAGGTTAAAGGACAGCGGAAGTGCACACTTTTGATAGCCTGAGACGTCCCAGTGCCTGCCTCCTATTGTTCTTTTATTTCGGAGAGCAGTAAACCCGTTAGGGAGGTGGTCTAATCCTATTGCCATGATACTGCCCTGTCACAGCTAATGGAGGCTTTGCCTACAGAGAAGAGAGATTGCTTTAATCCATCCATTGTCTGATTGTGTTGATGGAGGATGAGTACGGACTCCGGGGCAAATGGTCTTTATGAGAAACTCCTGGCCATAAATTCCTCCACTTTCCAAAAATGTAATGATGTTTCAATTACAAACAGACATTGCATGGAGACAACCCATTCTGCATTATTTGTAAGGCACGACAGGGCTCGTATAAACCATATCTTTGGTGATTTACACAAACTGCAGACTGAAATTTAGGCTGACAGTTTTAATGCACCCAGAAACAGATATTCGAAGCTGCATGTCTAAACCATATTCATCAGGGCTGATCTATATCGAAAGATTCTCTCCAGTGACAAGAGAACATAGAGCAGAAGAAGACAGAAACCAGAACTTTGATTCCTTCGTAATCCCTCATCAGGAGTAAGAGGAACATCTGGCTCTAAAGCCTTTTAAGTAAGTTTTATTTTTTATTTGTCCTACTTTATTCTAATCCCGCCACACCATGTGACTGTCTCCTCACTGAGACAGGCAGACAAGCACCATTTTGAAATAGACACTACTACTGTTTTATCCCCATCTTTGTTTTCTTTAGAAGCCAAAAAACAGAGTTTGGGAGAATGGAGGAATGGATTTCTCTCCACTCCCACTATCTCATTATACTGGTTTTTCAACAGCCAAGCAAGTCAGCTGATCACTGGCAGAGCTTACGGTAAAAAAGGCAGAGAAAAAGTCAGAATAATGAATAATACTGCTGGCACATCCAAGCAAAGCAAGCTACTTTCTATGCAGTACTCCAGAGCAACAGCAAGTATACAAAAAACATAACTTGTGGACCTCAGGGTGCTCGCGACAAGCATTTGAGCATAAAAAAAACAAATCACTTCAACTGCAAATGTACATCAAATAGGGACTGACTGTACTGAGCAAAGAAATCTATCTAAGTTCTTGAATCCTTTTGAGGAATTGTGCTTTGACACAAACCTCTATGACTCAGAGATGAAGTCAGCATTTGTCTCAGCTATATTTTCTTCTGTTATCTGAGATACAAAGCCATATCCACCTTATTCCCAGCCCCATACAGTGCTGTGCATGTGCACCGCTTCCCGATATATCTTACACTGAACTGGAGTCTGCTACAGGTTTCTTAACTTTTCTTAGAGCTTTTTGGGAAATGGTTTGTTGGTTTGTCAGTAGGATTAAGCAAAAAGTGCTGAGGTACATTTCAGCTACTGGGTACTAAGCTGAAATGTACAAACTCTGAAATAAAAAAAAAAAGAAATAAAGAAAATTTCCTAATAGATTTTGGATCAACCAATCAGCCATCCAGGTCTGCGCTATGTTTTGGAGAGATTTGTGTACTGGCTCCTCTGCGAGCCTCCGCATATGTTACAGGCGCAGAGTGAAACATTTAATTACAGGCATTACTTGCCCTAAACATATTTACGACAATAGTCAGCAACACTGTAAGCACATGTAAGCATCTGGCCTTCACTCGGCGTGTTTGAGTTCTGATCTGTGATGGTGCCAGAGCAACGTGACTCATAAGCCACATAGATTTACAGAGACGTGTATCTCCGCAGATGCAATTCCATCTTAACGTGGATCGAGTGAGTAAAGTGCGAGCCTGTAAGTGCACTGCAGAGAAAAGTCTTAGTCATGCAGCAAAATACATTATGCATCATTCACTGGCAATTAATGTGTAATTAATGTGGTTAAAACCAGGTTAGTGCTTGCTCCATACTCAGAGCTGTACTAACAGCCGAACAGATGCATTGGTATTAATTACTGCTCAGTGGGAGTTTAAAGCTCTTCCTCCTCCCACCTGTTGTCCCTCAGACTCCTGCACTCACACACAGCCGCCACCAACACACACACACACACATTTCTGCAAGACCACCAGCTTAAAACTGGCCCCTCATTAACACTGCATACTCCCCCCCCCCACCTCCCTACCAGAGCTAATTGGGTCACTATTTACCCCACAGTCAGCACAACCTCGCACAGAGGGGAGGGGGAGTCTAAGACCACCACCATGCTGTCTTAGCATATGCCCTCGCAAGCCGGAGGCAGTGAGATTAGAACAAAACAGGCACTTATTAATACTGTTAGTCACTCAGTGCCTGCAGGTGAATCATCCCTTTACCGGTATGACTGTACTGTAATCTGCAGCTCCTCACAAAGCCAAATTTCATTATCAACAATTTAAAAGAGGCAATATGACCGTATACACATTATATCTTGTCCCAGCTTGGATACATGCATTAGTTGCAGTTGCTGATGGTTCCCAATATACAGTACATCTGAGGAGGCTGTCCCTATTTTTGGACATGAGCTACAGATGAGGTCAGCCAGCCATGAGCACTTACACTGTCAGTAAGGAAGCCTCAGTATGGTGGAAGATAAGACCATGCTCAAATTGCTGTTTTGTGTGTGTGTGTGTGTTTTTTTGTTTTTTTTTTTAATGAGGACAATTCGACCTTGCTAATCTGTTATGCTCCTTCCCCTAATCAACCCACTGACTAATCCATTTCCGCATGCCAAAGAGAGCTGCAGTTCAGCCCAGGGCCGAACCGCACTGGCACAATTAGGAGGGAGGGAAGACAATGGCACGTGTCCTGGACCAAGGAGGAAAAATAATAGACACGGTTCCTAGTGGGAGCTTATTACTTCAGCGCACACACCAAGATATGAGAGAGCTCATACCCCCCTGCTGTACTCTTCAGCAACATGTCTCTACAAAGAGAACACAGCTTTACACGCAATGCTCACACACTTGTGCTGGTACACGTGGAGAGGTTTGTATGACCAGGAATACGACTAGAAAAATGGCCCCTGGGAATGTTATATTATTATATATCATTAGATTATTATCACTAATGCATTAGTTATTAGCAGTAGCAGTGTTTTTTTTATTATGGATTAGGTTATTTTTTTGCTCTTGCTCAAGCTCTTCATATGTTTTGTATGCAAAAATCTTAATTTGTACAGTAAATAGTGACTACAGCATAAAAAGTAAATTTCCCTGTAAAATGTAGTGGAATAGAAGTATAAAGTATCATAAAATGGAAATACTCAGGTGAAGTACAAGTATCTCAAATTTGGACTTAAGGACAGTACTTAGTAGTAAATGTACTCAGTCACGTCCCACCACTGGTCCCAACATAACTGATCAATGTTTATTTTCTGTCTTGCTATTCAAGCAAACATGCCAACATTTCTCGAATGTAAAGATTTGCTGCTTGCTACCTTGGACTCTGAGAAATTCTATTTTTTTTTTGTTTCTTTTTTCACCATGTTCTGACCTTTTATAGACAAAAATGAATCAGTTAATAAAGAAAATAATAGATATTGAAACTGAGGAAAATTCAGACAAAGATACCGATTAGGGCAAGAAGCACAAGCCTTCTAAAGCTTTCCAGAACACTTCAGTTTCACAGAAATCATCCTAAGCACTTGTCATTGAGTCTGAACGAAAGCGAACACAGAAAATAGACCCCTGGAAATCCCTGTAGCTGTTGTAGTGAACTGCACAGCATAATGGATCCACTATGACACAAAGACAAGTGTTTGAATTTTTGTTAAAGTGTTTTGAAAAGCTGTAGGAGAATTGCAGTCCTTTACTGATAGACCTTGTCAGAGTCTGCGTTTCCCAAACCTCTGTAAAAGGAGCGGTGAGTTAAAGTCAGGATGCACTGGTCCAGCTTTTTCTCTCCTAATCCGGATTCCTTTACCTCAGTTCAGGGTATCTCCCACAGCCAGATCCATATGCTAGTATATTTCCAAAATCTGTGGACATCACAGATCACAGCAGACACCCAGTCTGCTTACTAAGGTCAGTGTTGGCAGCCATACCAATCTGGTGTATCTGACCAGCGTATTCCTAAGTTAAATGTAATCATGACCAATATTAACATAAAAATACAAGAATATAGACCCAGAATGCCCCTTGATTATATTAAGAAGACTTTTATAGTGTTGTTTCAGAAAACTGATTCTAATAGCAGGAAAATCCAGCTTTAAAAGCTATTTTACAGTCTTACAATGATACACAAAATCTCACAAAATTATATTTAATTCTATCTATTTAGCAAAGTCACAGGGGTGTTCAATTTCACGACACCTACGCAAAATAATAAATTATTATTATATTCATGTTACCATGATGGTCCCCAAAAAGGCTGTTTATGATCACTGAATCACTGAGCTGACGCCTCTAAAGCTGCGATCACAGACCTAATCCAAGAAAACCGAAGACAAAATACATTCATTTATCGTCACAGCAGCCAAAAATGTGGAACAAAGCCACAGGCCAGCACTTATTACTGAATTTATCTCCACCTACACCACCATCTTTTTGGGGTTACTTCCTACAGTCTGGTTGTTTCATGTCATTATTTTTAAGCACAGCCAACTCTCCAGTGGACCTCCATAAAGCTGCCAGGCGGCTGCAAAAAGATCTGGGACACAGTGTGAAGCATCTGTACACTGTACACGCACACACACATCAACCCACAGAGCAAAAGAACTCACACACACTTTTAGGACAATGATCAATAACACAGAGCCTTACTGGCAACTTCCAGAGAAGCATTACGACTAATGGCCTCTCCGAGGTAGTTGCGGGCCACACAGGTGTAGACGCCTTCATCTGGCTTGCTCCGTCGTCCATGTACAATGCGTAGGAAGAAGAGGGAGCCACTGGGCAGCAGCATGCGGTGAGAGCGGGGGTCATCTTTGTCGGTCTCCACACGCTCACCATCTTTATACCACTCAATGCCGGGAGTGGGTCGTCCCTCTGCCTTGCAGTTGAGGGTGGCGGGCTCCCCCTTGGAGACAATCAAATCCGAGGGATCCTCCACTATTCGAGGAGCGCTGTCCTCAAACCGTGCCCGGGACCCTGTAATGTGGAGATGTGGGTTGATGTTATCTATGAGGCTGACCACCTACCATTCATGAAAACACATAATCTCTTTGTAAGATTGCAGTACAGCAACAAAGCCATTTGAAAGGCCATTTGAATATCTCTCTTTGGAGATGCCAGACAAAGACACGGACTGTGTGTTGGATAAATTTGTGTGTAGCGAAGCAGCGAATCGTGGATAATCTCTCTCTTTGAAGGTTGACTCTGAATTCGGGGCAGGACATCACATATTCCAATAACAACCTGTAAAATCCATTTGTTCTTTCGATATTCTGCAGAAAGCAAAACACAGTGGTTGCTGATGTTTTCTGGTATAAAGTACATATATATATATATATAGATAGATATATCGCAGAGTATTTTCACAAAAGACACCACCTATACCGAGAATGCAATCACCCATGTGACACAGTAATGGCCAATCTCTGTGCCAGTCAGGATTGTTGCATAGGCAGGGATGATAGTTGGTGGAAAGGTGAGAATAAGACAGGCAGACCTATTCATTTAAGGGAAGAGAGACCTAAGTTGAGAGAATAAGCGAGGCAGAGAGATACAGATAACTCCCTTACCCCTCTCTCTGGGGATCCATTACTATCTTCCCTTAGCTGCGAGGGGAAACGCACACTGCTTCAAGACCTAAGGTAAGCTTTTAGAGCAAGACCAAATGTGTCTAACAATGTGTTACAGTTAGAAAAATGAATAATTCAAAATGCCGCTGCTTTTACTTTGGTTCTGAGGAACAGATGGCCTCGCCCTCACTCTCCAAAAAAAAAAAAAAAAAGAAAAAAGGAAATGAAATGGTCACTGTGCCACTGATTATTGTGCTGCTCTGTCTGAGGCATTATTTTCAGCACACAACCCAGGCTGCGTGAAAGTCCTCCATTACCATTGGAGAGGAGCAGTCAGGAGTAACCTAATGACACACATGTTGTTACACATGCTGCTGTTGCATTATACTTAAATCTGAGGCATCAGGATAAACCCTCACTTTTCAGCTGTAAGCAGATTTATGTCTTTTCATGGACTGATTTGATCCCCGCGGGTCAGGAGTCGCCATCATGGCATAAACCTGGAGCAAACATCTAGAGCGCGATATGAGCGCTCTCAGCTAACACCCCGGGGTCACAAACCAGGGCAGCTCAAAACCCTACTGCAGGATGTGGATGAATACTAATCGAGCCATTAAAATGTGCCATAGCAGTGTAAAAATACACTTTGTTTACAGAAAGAAAACCGTATACCGTAGATTATTTTATGCTGTGTGCCTGTAAGCTGATTTTACGATATCATAATGTACTTTCCTTTAGATTATATTTCATCAAATCCATATGGCATCTGTGAAGAGTGCATATCAACACAAACTGCCTCTGTTTGTCCACAGGAAAATCATTTTGATTTTGAGGAAGTGTCTCCACAGCCCAGTGATGTCCTGGTGGTGAACCGCGTTTTTAAAGCACGCACAGGATTCACTGGCAGCTTCAAATCCCAACTCATGTAACACAGTTACATCACACTGAGCTGCCTTCCACTTCAATCATAACTGGATTTTATCACAAAAACAAATACTGAGAGAGGGTTGACCTCTTAAAAGAAGCACTCCAGTGGTTCAGCATTGCATTTCCGTGAAAATGGGAGACTTGTGAGACACAGATTAAAATACAAAATGGACAAAATTGATGCGGCAGAGGCCAAGATATCCTGGCTTTTAGCTCGACGTACTCGTGCCAAAACCCAGATAACGATAATGAACAATTCCTGGATCATGCCATATGGGACTGATGGTAGAAATGGGAAAGATTCCCATTTTAACAACTTAAGAATGTTCACATCATTGTGCAACTCAAGATAGCTGCATGAGGAATAATAAAACTATTCAATAACAATATGGCTCTATATCTATAAAATTTGGGTTTTATTACTTTGAATGGCTTTGGCTGATGTGAGGCATCAGTTTGCTTGTTTCTGAGGCTGCTCTGCATTAGTAAGCACCATGTTGGACTTCAGAAAATCTGAGACTGTTAAAAATCGGCGCCATAAGTTGTCAGTGAAAGCAACTTATTACAAGCAATAGTTACGTTTTGTTGTTAAGCAACATGTAGCGGTCACGTGAGACAACATCAGTCTTTTCAGCAAATGCCCCCAAAGCGACATGTTTATGTTTGGGTGACTAAGCCCTGTTGTTGGTAGACGAGGTACATCAGAGAAATCATATTATAATGAGAATTTAGTACCACAATGACAATGAAGATGCCTGTTGCTTTGCAACCCTGATTAATTCCAAAAGAAAAAAAGAAAAATGAAAAAATGGTGCTTGAGCTAACATATTATTTATTCTTAAGTTTGTAGGCAGGAGTAAAAGTGATGAATTTTTACTTGCAAAAGAGATCTTAATCTCAAGAACACTTCCTGAATAAGTCTAACTAACAAACTAATGTAGTACAAATTATTAATCAACCATATATCAACTTGTAGATCAATATTAGTTATATTAGATCTGTATTGTATTGTTCTCTGTCTCTTTTAGTTATGGATTATGTTGATCAGCTCCTTTTGATGATGATCGCCAACCTTGACAAGGAAAATGGAAAGAGAACTCGATGTGATGGTCTCCTTTTGATACCAACAAACATTACATTCACTCCCGGGAGCGCAGGCTAATCTCAGTGGTTACCTCATTACTTCAGCCACCCAGTAAAACCATCAATCTGCCATTAACAACACCATTATCAATTAACAATGAGTAATTTTAATCCTATCATTATACACATTTGCAGAGGCTCTCTGTTTTGCAGCGTTCTCTTTCCAATGTTTATGAAACCCAGCTGTCCTTGTACTCTGTGTGTCAGCACGTACTGTGAAGTCCTGGCTGCTTTGAGCTGGTTTGAATAGCATAAAATGTCACCATGACAAATTCTTGTGTATTCATTTTATTTGGAGAATGCGAGAGACGCCTTGGAAAATATTAAGTGTAATAATATTTAACTGCTCCGACTGTGCAGGCACAGTTGAGAATTAAACTTGTATCAGAAACACTTTTTTTTGTCACCGAGGATTATTAATGAGAGTTAATGGGTTCTTTTTACAGCTACAGCTATCGTGCTGCAGAATCAATGCAGCGCCTTGCCGATGTATTACAGAGAAAATGGTCTTGTTTAAAAAATAAAAAATAAAAAAGAATAGCAAACAGCTTCAGGTGGCCAAAGTGACAAGCAACAACCTGCTCTAGTGACAAGTGTGCAATCAGTAAAATGTCTAAGCTACCTTGAGCACGACAGCGACATATTTTCTTTGTGCGAAGGAATATTTTCACAGTAATGTCTGCTTCATGACAGGAAGATTGTGGTGCAGTGGTTGAAAGCACCTTTCAGCTAAAAAGAAACTCTGTCAGCCCCCCGTTTGTGACATGGAAAAATAAACGTCTCGGGCCATAATGGGGACCTTAGTGAAGGTATGTTTTCAGTCGGATCATAGACTCAACCCATTAGAGCCCACAGTGCCTCCTCAGAGATATCCAAGTGCATATGGGAATTTAGAGTGTGCCTTGATTTGCGTGAAAAACATTAATCTGGGGCATTCTGGTGTGAAATGACTTTCAAATTTCCAAGGGATGAACAAGTAAGGGAGGACATCGGCCACTCGCGTAGCAGAGTTTCAGAACAAATTACACAAACACAGGAAGAGATGTTTCGCATTGTACTGCTTCAGTTCATTTGAGCTGTTGTTTTGATTCACACAGAATTCACGGCCATCATCAATATGTTGCTGAAAATTACAGCGTTTTCACCAAGAATATTTTCAATTTCCTGTACATTCAACTTTACGAAAGCGGTCGGAGTCACGTCTGCCTGCTTCGAGTGGCTTCTCAGCAGCAAAGAAAACACAAAACCAATGAAAAAATACAGCTAGGTGACAAAAAAACAACTGGAGATATCAGCTCAACATTCACAGCTCTGTACTGTTCAACAGAGTTTTTTTTTTAACTAAACAGGCAGTACACTAAACAATTCAAGAGCCTTGTATTGAATGTTACAATACAAAACAAATCATTGTTCTAGCCCCAGCAGTTACGAAACACACAGCATCTTTGTGCTGTAGCTGTGTCTGAGGAGACAAATCAATGAAACCCTTTTAAACACATCTTCGCTGCTGCGAACCTCGCAGACCTTCAGCGCAAGGGGCAAAAGAGAGCTAAAATAATCCATAAGAATGAATGGCAGTCAACCTTGAGCTGTCGTCCAATGTGGAGCGGACTTTGTGAATGAGTGCGCTGGCCTCATACAAGGTTAACGCTCCACAGTATACCCTCAGGACTATCATGTGTACAAATGAGTGTGTCAGGGCGAGAGGTGCTTTCACAGTAAACAAAAACTAAATGCAACTCGGTTGATCCATGTTGACCCTTCAAGTTGAAGCTTTTTCTCTCTTTTCTGTCTATTAATCTGTGATGTGATGTGAATTTTTTATTTTTTAATCACGTTGTTGTGTCTTGCATTTATTTGAGGCTCCTTTCATTCCTGGGCTTATGCTGTATGTCCATGTCCATATTCACTCTCTTCTTAAGTTTGTTTTTTTTTTTTTCTTTTTGCTCTCCACCGATTCCTGAGGCTCTTCAGCTGCTAAATGCTTCGCTACATTCATCGGCTAGTCTCTAACTGTCTGTCTGCAGTTTAATGCTGAACAGGTAGTGTACAGCGGGGTTTTAGACCTTTTCTTGTTGAAGACATCTGCCTGCTGCCGCCAAAAGCAACACTGCGAGAGTGGTGAGAACGAACCAGAGCGGTGAAGCTGTGGTCCAGACAGCTACACAATGAGTTGAAGCTCGCTATAGAGCTCTGTAAAGCTGAGGGCAGCTGCAAATAGCTGTAGAAGCTACAGGTGGCAACTGTCAGTCAGGTCATCACTACAACCCCTTTCACACTGTCTCCTTGTTTTCACATTGTCATCTGATACACTGCTGTTAAAGAAATATCGATCATAGCAGCTTTGATTTGTATGCACCTCAGGAAGTACTGCTGGTGGCTTTTGACTGGCAGCTTTTTACCTGGTGAGAGCTTATAGCCTGTATAGTGTATGTACGGTGGTGTATGTCTATATGAGCTCCACCATGAAGGTGTGAGGACGTGGGATTCTTTGTTTTCTTTTCAGTGGTATTAATAGAATTAGAGCTGCAGACTTAGCTCACTATGATCTGATCATGTGTGTTCGGCTGATTAGTCGCGGTAACAGCCGTGATTGCATCCGATCTGTGAGAATTTCTCCATTTACTCGCAAAGCAAATGAAAGAGCATCCGGAGAAAGCAAGCAGCCACAGTCAAAAGAAAACCCATTAGTGCCGCACGCGGCTCTGATAGACAAGTTATCGCATTGGTCCTAATTACAAACTCTGACACACGCCCACATGTTTGCTCGTGGCGTCTCCTACATTTCTGCCTCATCTAACACACAGAGTTAGCAGGGTAAGAGCTGAGGGGCTGATCAAGATCATGCGTTGAAAAACCCTGTTGCTTTAGGCTATATTTGGCGTTTCTTGGCTCCTAGCTGCTGAATTACATAACGGGGGCCGTTTTCATTAATTAGTATTTACAAATATTAACCCTGCATCCTCCCCAGGGGCAGAAGTGTACTGCTGTCATGCTAATGTGTGAAAACAACAAAGCCACAGAGGGACGTCCTGTTTTGCTTCAGATCTCGGTGCCTTTTAGCGACAACCAGACTCATACAAGAACCTGGACCTGTCTGAGCTCACAGCTTGATATCTGCTGAGCAGCACAACTATCTACCTGTTAGGCAGAAAGCTCAGAGACTAACTTTACATGATTTTACATGCTCTTCTTTACAAGTGAGACAGCAGCAGAAGGCTGGCAGCTTGTCTGTAGGGCTGTCTGCGGAGATTTACTCGTGTCTTTTTCGATTTCAATTCATTTACATACTTAAAAAGGCCAAAAACATTCAAGGAGCTCTTGTGACACTGCCAAGCAATCTCTGCGGGAGGGCGATAACGTGCCACAGCAAAACTAAATTTCAAAGCAGAGAAGTCAGGTTTGATTTTCTCCTGGCATCAGTCTGGGTATTTGGAGGCTTTGTTTGGCAACTGTCCTCGTCGCCCGTCATCCAGTCTCAAAATGATGTCATCAGCGCCTGTACCAGAAGTGGGACATCATCAACATCCGACGACATGACTCAAGCCTGTGGCACTTTAGACAACTAACCAGGTTCTGCAGCGGTTTCATCATCTACAGTCATTTCATCAAGAGGGACTGTGAGAGGTTTTAGTCAGCCTTCAGCCATATTTGTCACGAAGTAATGAGCGAGAGGACAGACTGGACACAAATCACCAGCTAAGGGTTGTTTAGCATCAATTAGTTCCACAGCTGAGTCTGAGTGCAGCTCAAGATAACTGAAATTTCAGTGAGATATGTTAGGGCTTACACTGATGGCATATTAATTGTGATTTGTTTTGTTTGCGTGTTTGTCTGAATATGTGTGTGTGTGTGTGTGTGAAGGTGCTGCTGTGTTAAACTGAATGCAGTTTGTGAAGGTGACTGTTGTTTTCCCCCTACAATCACATTGAGGTTTGAGAAAACACGGACAAAAAACCCCCACCACGCATCTCAGCGCCAACAGAGAGGAACTTCATGGCTGGACACACCAACACAAACAAAACATATCTCGCTATAACTCTCACATTTCTTTTTTTTCTTTTATATAAAAACAACTCGATAAAATCTACAAGTGGGGCGTTTGTCGCAACACGGCTCCCGCAGAGGTCACGAAGCCCATTTGAATCCTCTTCTGTCAAGTATTTTTATGAAAATGTGCATCGCCCCTCGGGAACGTGCAGCACAATCGAAATGGGAGTGACAGGAAATACGCACTCCAGATAAATAGATGTAGGCAGATAGTGTGGGCGTTCAAAAGTACCTTTAATGTTGAGAGGTGGCACCAGTTTATATGATGAGGCAGAACGAGTGGTGAGAGGAGTCACAGGGGCCACAGAGCTCAGGATTTATGGTGAAACTGTCATTAATCGTTGAAGAAGATGTGAAATAGAGCTAGACCAATAACTTGGCTGGACCAATATATCAGCTGATGTTAGCTAACTGTAGATATGTTAGTATCAGTGTATATGCTAGCTGACTAAAATGGCCTGACTGCACAGTGCTCTTAAGGCATTTTAGCATCTTTCAGCTCATTGTTTTGGTTTTTCTGGCCCCCACCCTTAATGTTTTGGCTGACGCTCAATTCCCCCTATTATCAGCCGATATACTGATATATACTGAAATGCCAATATCTTTACTGCCCTTCTTGGTTTGATTTCCTAATATTTAAGTTCAGTTAAATGAAATACACCAATACACCATCCAGACCTTAAATAGATCACTAACACACAATATACTGTGTTTTAAATGTTGTGTCAATTGATCTAGCAATGAAAAAACAACAACAACAACAACAATGGCACTCTCGTGAATTGTTTTTCTGATCCCTGCTTTTATTTGGCTTTTGGATTAAGGTTTGGAAATTTAAACTGTTATTAGAGCAATGATTAAATTATATAATCCTCTTCTCAAAGGTAATCAAATATGAGCTCTTAAAAGCATTTATTAATAACATGCACATCTCCATAAATATTTTTGGAAGGCGGGGGGGGGCGGTGTGGGGGGGGCTGTCAGACTATGACACTGTCCCTGAGAGTTTCTGGGCTAAAAGTGAGAGTTAAATGGTTTCACTTTTGTCACAGTGAAGCTTCTTTTGACCTCTTCTGCTGCCTAATGGCCTCCCTCGGTGACCACCTCAGAGCTCAGTGAGAAAATGTGCATCTTCTTGGCATTCACCAGTGATATTTAAATATTACAAATTAATGCATGTGTGACATTTCCCTGCGTAATTCTTTTTTTTTTTTTTTTTTTGGGTGGGGGGTGCGTTCAGTTCCCACAGCTGCCTGAGAGACGTGTTTGAAATCCAGTTATAAACAACATTTACATCCATCTGGAGGGACAGAAAACACGATAAGACAAGTAAAACACGCGATGAGGTTGTCACGCCATATGGGCTATGTGTGTGTGTGTGTGTGTGTGTGTGTGTGTGTGTGTGTGCGTGTGTGAAAGAGAGATAGAGAGAGAAGGGGCGAGCAAGAGAGAGAGAGAGAGGAAGGAGAGGCATCTTTAAAAGACATTTCTGCTTATTTATATTCATATTTTACCTGAAGCGATGCTTATGAATGAGGCAGTCACTAGTAGAAAATTTCCAAAGTTCATCTCCACACGCTCCCGGTGTCAAATCCTCTGTAGTCTGCAGCGTCTCGACAGTCCGATCAGTGTCAAATCACCAATTAAATCAAACCTCCAGTCATCAAACAGCGCCCGGATTTGAGTGAAAACCAGGTAAACCGAACCGACTTGGTGCCCGAGCCTCAGCTGGAATATTTCAACCGAGTAAAATCAGCCCGAAAAAACTTTGATGTCACTCCCAGAGACCCATGGGCAGCGGCAGGATCGCGGCGGCGGCAGCGGCAGCACCGCCCCGGAGAAACCTAATAACAAAACTCAGCAGCATCACTTCTCCGTCCCCGCATGGTCCCACACACACGCACACGCATACACATACACATACACAGATACTTCTTTCTAAGATGACCTGCTGCTGCTGCTGCTGCTGAAAACACACATAAAAAGCGAGGATTAACTATATATAACCCGGTCATAAATAAAATAATTCCTCTCCTCTCTCTCTCTCAGTGCTCTGATCCGGGCAGTTGCAGGTTGCGGCGTCAGTTTGAGCGAATATGAAGCGCTGCACATGCCGAGCCGGAGCTGCGCACTCCCTGCTCTCCGCAACAAATCCTCGCCAACCTCCAGGAGTCAGTGTTTTAAAGAGACAGACACGACATCTGCGCCCTGTTCGTCTCTGCCGACATCAGGACCCTTCAAAGTCCTCACAAGACGGTGGAATTAGATAAAACTTTTAAAAGCAGGACATGTTCCCTGAGCCTGTTTTATATAGAGTTATATTTGGATTTGGGTTGTGATTAGAAGAGGCTCAGGTTTTGGCTTAGCTATGCGTTTAAACTCGGAATAGATTTGATTTTAAGGTTTAGTGGTGGAAAATTGACTTTGAGGTTAAAATCTTTTTATTTTTTTTTCTGGCAAGGAGCACCTTTAAAGTCAGAAATGTTTTGTTGCGGATGTTGTGTACTCCTTAAAAAGACAATGCAAGTTGCTGTAACTAAAGTGTACTAAAGAATGAATTAATTTTTACCTCTTCTTTATTTTATGAAGAGGTTTTTAGTCTAAAATCTTCTGTTAGAGCAAAAGTCCCAACAGCAAAGAACCTCATAAAGTAATAAAAAGGGATACTGTGGAGTCCTTATGAATGGTGTTAGGTATGTTATTGAAGTAAGACTTCAAGAAAATTAGCCCTGGGTTTTAGTTCAGGGTCGTATTCCAACGTGGGAGCTGGGACACGGACAAATCAGACAGTCTGAGAGGGAAAATTACTTTTTTTGAATGTCTCTCAATTCATGTACATACGAAGACCCCAACCTGCGATAAGGGTGAGTGGGTGGGGTCACATGTTGATAAGAAGCCGTAGAAATGTTTGGGAGTCACTGGGTTTTCGGGTTTAACTGTGTATGTGCAGACTGCAGGTTAAAGCTATGGTTGTTAATAGCTTTGATGTCTGGGTTTATGGTTGGGGAAATTGATTTTGAGCCTCTTTTTTTTTGGAACCCCATGAAACTATAATGTGTAGTTTTTAAATTTTAGTTTTTGTTGAGATCAAACAGACGAGATTAAAGGTGTCTGAGGTGCTGATAGGTGGATTTTTTTTCACCTTTGGACCTTGCCAGGCTCTTTATGCTAAGATTAGTTACTCGTCTCCTTCAAGTTTAATGATCTTCTCCGCTCTTGGAAAGAAGGTGAATAAGCTTGTTTCCCAAAGTGTGAAATTATTCCTTTGAATTGAATGTCTTTCCATTATGTTTATACAAAAGGAACACCAGAAATACTCTCGGTAACGTAAACATCATACTCATACCAATTTAAAAAATCTTCTCATTCTCATTCAGGTGGTTGTACCAGGGTCCTTGTGATGGGTTTTATAAGCAGTCTACTTTCACATTTTTCATTAAACACCAATTTCTGACTTCTCAGAACAAGTATGCAGCTTTCCGTGTCCTATACCTGCCTCAGCTCCATTGTGTTTGGTTACCTAAAGACAGCGCAGCGGTGTTTCACAGCCATGATAGTTTCCCTTCTACACTGCACACATATTATCATATAATTTTCCAGATAATCTGCAGCATGATTCTTTTGCTATATGTAAATTCATATGGACAGTCATGGTCCACATGCTCGCCTCTGTGGTCAGCTTGTAATTTAACTAATGAAAAGCATTTTTTTTCCTCTCAATGGAAGATTTTCCTTTTCAGAACCATGCATCTAATGTTCGAGGACTGTGAAGCCTTTGGAGACGCATTTGTGGTTTTGTGCTACATAAATAAACTTGCTTTGACGCTCTAATTCTGACGATTGCCATTGTTTATTAATAATCGCACTGCAGTGCAGTATCGACACCTCAACACACTCATTACTTTCTCAGTTTCATCATCATCGGCTCTGCTGCTGCTGATGAAGATGGAGAGCGTTAAATGTGCCCGTTAACCGCCGCCCTGCATCCTCACCCATACAGATCATTGCAGTCCTGCTGTTTAGCATCCACTGTCTGATTCTGTGGTGATTTATTGAGCAGCTGTTGTTTCACACCCACTACTCCACAATCTGGCCTTGCCAGGTCATCCTCTCGGAGAGTAGTGGACACAAACAGCTCCCAAAGGGGGTACGAGCTCTGTTTCACTCACTCCCCCTCCTCCAACACAGACCAGACCGGATCCTCGGTGCTGTTGCTTCTTCTCCCTCCACTTCATTGTCTCCATGTCAGGCTGTGAGAGCTCATCATGATGGAGAGTGGCTTCTCGACGATCGGACGCCTGCTCTCCTTTGTCCCCCTTGAATAGGACTGGAAATTGGGCAACAGAAGAGTCCAGATGTCTGTAGAAAAGGCGTGACACAGAGAGGGGCCCACAATGACTTCAATCTCAGCTTCAGTGGAAGTGTGGACATTATTAAGGGCCACAAAGGCTGAACAGGCATAAGACAGAGGCATCTCAACAGGAGAGTGGCTGGAGCCATGGAGGTGTCAGATGGAAACGGTGGTCGTATTTTCAGGAAGAAACTTCAGAGAAACCATTAGTACTCTAAAATCTCTTAATGAGACTCTGCGTGGGTTGAGTCATGCCTGGGTTGCCCCAAAGCCCCCACCCGACCCCCCGACCCCCCCCCCCCCCCCCCCCCCCCCCCAACCTCCTTTTCATATGTGCAAAAACAGTAACTGTGATTGTGATTATGGATGCAATTTTCCGACTGCTCTTCCCTCCAATAAAACACAGTTTTGTATGTTGTCTCAAATTGAAAGCATTTTCAAGAATCTGTCTCTTGTCCAGCTTTAGTCAGTGTGTCACAAGTGGACATGGTGCCAATAAACATTTAATCAAGTTCTTCCAGGCATGAGATTTTGTCTCATTTGGACAGGCGTCCTCCCTGCTGGAAAACTCAGCGGGTTTGAAACATTTCAATTAAAGGAGCAGATGTTGTCAGTCAATCAGAGTCTAGTATTGAGCCTATTATAATAAGGCCTGGTCTTTAAATTCAGCCGGGTTTCCATACAGATGTAGTGAAAATTGAACTAAATTTCACATAGAATAATAAGAATTAATGTCCTTTTCCATCCGCTACCACTGTGAGAATAATTCTCCAGTTGGGCGCCATTAAACCACTGTAGAAGAAGAGCGTGCAGTAGGATGGTGTTATTAAAAGAGTCTCAGTCAAACCTCAAATAGTGGAAAAACCTGTTGGAACGTGACAATCTCCTCTTCGCTCCACACAGATCTGATGTTTCTGTTTGCCAATATTCTTACGCTCTGAAGTGAAGAGGAAACTTCAGTGGGCATGTACAGTGAGTCACATGTTTCATGTGTGTCATGATATTTAGTTGTCATATTTTCAGAGGCACAAACAACTTTTACACCTCAGGCTAGCGTAAAATCTTTTTGTGATATTTTGAGGTTTGTTTTTTTTGCATTTCCTCTTTGTTTTTTCTGCACTTTCTTGCCATTTGTCAGCAATGAAGATTGATAGATACTCTATATTGACTCTACACAGTTAGCTTAGCTTAGCATAAAGACTGCAAACGGGTAACAGCTGGCCTGTCTCTGTCCAACAGTAAAGAATCCCCCTGCCAGCACCACTAAAGCTCACTAAACAACACATCACATCTTATTTGTTTTCATTTGTACAAAAACCAAAGTGTAAAAAACGACACAGATGTCGATTTACGAGGGGTTACGTGTTGGAATATTTCTTGGCAGGGACCAGTGACCTCCTGAAGTCTGTGAGTGGTATTTATCTTCTCATCTAACTCTTGGCAAGAAACAGATAGACAAAACAGACCAAAATGTTTGAACTATTCCTTGTATTTGTGAATATTATGAGCAACAAATCATGAAAACATTTGCAGCTCTTAACAATTAATGGAGATTCATTATTTCTTTGTTCTTCTTCCCTGTTTTTTCTCGTTTTTTTAACCTGTGTGCGTCTGAGTTTTAGGATTTAACAGGATTTAAGGTGACACTTGGTCATCTTTTTCCACTTGCTGTCGGTAGGTTAGTGTGTGTGTGTATGTGTGCTAAAGTGTGTGTGTTGACAGTACAGGGAGGTACAGATGGTGGGATGTGGCAGTCTGTCTGACTGCGGTGAAGAATGTGAGATTCAGCTGTCGGCCTCTCACCCCCCTGGCTCTGACCTTATGCGTCTCTGATCACCGTCTGGCTCCGTCTCATTATGACAAACTCCATACTGCTTCATTCTCACAAAATAGCTGCAACAGTTACCGAACAAAAAAAAACTCCGTTTCCAAAAAAAAAAAAAAAAAAAAAAGGCCCTTGTGGCGCTGATAAAGGCTGAAATACCTCTCAGGACTCGTCTGCTGTCTCTAATTGAGCTCCTGTTATCTCTCTTTACATAGTCGTGGGTCTTAGCTGTTGACCTGCTAAGACACCTTGTCAGCAGATTTCATTAGTCACAGGAGCAGGGCTTTTGTTTCCCTGTGGTGAGTGTGTGCAAGTGTGTATAAGCAAGTGCAAAGGACCTTCAGATAGCCAGGAGGACTCCAGAGTTTATTTATAGGCTGAGTGTCACAGCAGCGCAGGCCCCACAGCAGCAAGTCATTTACATCCAACAGACCAGAATGCAAAGGTAAGCAGCTACTATCGCTGCAACATTTGGAGCAAAGGCTCAGCTTTTTTTTTTTTTTTTAATGTTTTGGGACCTTTGCCAGCAGAGGGAGCAATACATGGCAACGAAGCTCCTCTTTTGTCATGCTCTTAAATGGCAGTGTCACATTGTCTAAGAGTTGTTTGTACCGAGCTGTGCACAGAGCTGGAAGAGCCCTGGAGGAGCCTTGACTCCTGGTGCATCTGATAAACCGATATAATGAGCCCGTATGAGGCTGCTTACACTACAGTACACTGCGTGATAAATATTACAGTTCCTCTCCACTCGTATGACATGTACTTTCCTCCCAAATGATGGTTCATGCTCTCAAAATAGTTACTGGTGTGGAAGATAGGGTTTTGTAGGTTCATGGAAAGTCAAAATTATGAGATAAAAAGATGAAATTTTGGCTCACTAAGTCCAAATTCTGAGAAATGGAATCATAAATATGAGATTTAAAAATAACTGAATGAAAAACCAAATCATATTAAATAAAAAAAAAAAGAGAGAAAGTCAAAGATTCATGCTCCAAAGTGCTGCTTTTGTCGTCTCATCTCACCATGGTATCTGACTTTGTAATTTCTATAATGATAACATATGTAGTTCCAGGCAGCTGTGTTTGGTGTTTTTAGAGATCACAGAAGTTTGTTTGGTGAGTTGTGCGTGTTGTTTGGGGAAAATTGCATTTTGTGGGACAGCAATTAAAATGAAACTCGTTTTGTGGAACATTGTGACACAGAGTTTCGATGAAATGAGCTCCATTAAACAGCAGCATTCACTGAATCAGATATTTGCAGAAAAGAAAGAGAGAAAAAAAATGACATCTCAGTTTCCACATCTTCAGCCACTGATTGCCTGGTGCAAATAGATCTATCTAATTGCCACTTATGCTTGAGAGCCCATTTATCTGTTCTACAGCGTTACGTCACAGGCCTCAAGTCTTGCCTCTCCTCCATGTTTCTGTGATGAAAATATCAAACATGCTACAGAATCTGTTACAGCTAAAACAGAGCTGAGTTCATCTGCTGAGGTTGTGTTTGTGCAAACTGATTTTCTGTGCTTCTGTACCTTTATTGTGTGCAGTTTCATCTCTGCAGCACATGCCATTCCCCACACAACAGCATGTGGACATTTGTAATGACCTTATCCAACAATGTTCAAGGCAGGAGTATTGAAAACAGTGAATAACTTTCATTTTAGATTCAACAGTCCTCAGAGCAGAGCTGATTCCAGCAGAGGCTCAGGGGAGTCCTCTGCTGGCCTGAAGCTATAACTACATGCATTTCCTGTGAGACTTCAGAGCTGCACAAGTCATCACATGTGCCAGCGCCGAGACAGGTTTTAAATTGAGTTTGTAGCTTGTAGGTTTGTCACCGTGCTCACACCAGACGTCATATGTTTTATCCATTAAATGCACCTAACAGCAGGCAATATACAGATCCTCTAAAATACAACAAGTTCAGGAACAGTTGTAATAAAATACAACCCTGCCCACACAGACAAAATCAGCTGCATCAGTACAGAGCAGCATAAAAACTGTTTACATACAGAAAACAGCAGGGCTGCAACTAACAGTTATTTCCATTATGGGTTTGATTGATCAGTTTGGTTTGTAGAATTTCACAAACTAGTGAAAAAATGTCCACCACAGTTTCACAGGGCGGCATTCAGCGCTCTTGCTCGCTCTTGCTGTGCAGCTAAACTATGCTCAAAAATCCACTGAAGTTTTAATTTGTAATTCTCGTGGAGGTCCATGATTTTCCAAAGATACCACATCTGTAAAGTTGTATTTTGGGAAACGTGTATAAAACAATGCACGATACGTCGTGCGATCATCTGTGTGGAATAAGAGGATTTTTCCAACCATTTATATTCTGTCAACTGACTAACTGATTGATCAACTAATCGTCTACAACAAAATTAGCATTAGTTACAGCGCTACAAGACAATTTTTCAATACTTATTATTATTCAGGCACATTTTATTCAGTATTATCTGCATCTACTGGTGACAGATCTTTCATTTACCTTTCCACTATCAATCAGTCTAAAGATAAAACAATAAAACAGCAGCTCAAGTAAATCTCCTCTGTGTTTCCACCAAAGGACAAATGACCAGTTGGACTTTATGGCCAGAGCAACATCTGTGCTGCATCAGTGTATTATATTATCCAGGATTATATCATCATAAACAGCAAACATCTTATTGTACATATGCAGCCTTTTTTCATTATCTGTCTCAGCTTGTTGTTGTCACCTTCTTTTGAAAGAAATTCATCATGAGAGGGCGAATGAGAGCACTCTCTCCAGGCTTCTGTTATTAATAAAAAAATGGAAGAAAGAGTTTTGTCTGAGGTGTACAACGACATCGACAAGGCTCAGATGTGACTTCTTATATACTCTGAACATCTTTTCATGTTTCTTTTTCTTGTCTGTAAATCCTAATCCAGTTTATCTGTCTGCAGAAGAAAACATTTCGCTCCAACGCAGACTCAGGTTTAGTTTTTAGGATGTCAAATCTTCAGAAAACAGTTTGTTTTTTTGTTGTTTTTTTTTTTTTGTTTCAGAGCTACAAGACAGTTGTCACGTAAAGTATCACGGGGAGAGCTTGAAACAGATGCAATGCTAGTGTGAAGCAAATTGGCAATTAGGATTAAACCAGAATCACGGCTGTTTTAAGCCTTTGGAGAGAAACAGAACGAGGATGGGGCAGATTCACCGCATGATCTTGCTGAGTCACATTAGAGCAGCCTGTGAGGACTGATGTGTACTTCTGACTAAAAAGGAGAATTTCATAAGGTAAAAAGGCAGATTCAAACTCATAGAGAGTGGCTGAGAATACATGTTGTTGTGCTGCACAGGCACAAGTGTATTATCTCCTCTTGAAAAAAAATAAATCTTTGATGCATGTCTCAGGCTCAGACAAGGTCATTTTCATATCCCTTATGCTCGTCCAAATCTAATCTCCTCTGTAATGATGGTAAAGACTGATAAATGACCGAGGGCCCATTACACAGAGGGCTCGTATCACCAAACATGTGGCAGGCATCCAGCCTCACACACAAACAGCCCCTGAGATTATTCACTGGCCCGACCGTCACAGCGCACTGCTGCACGTCCCTGCTGCACAATATGAGTCAGTCAGTGTGGCTCCTAAATTTTTAATGGAAATGTAGGAAGGAAGCAGTCAGTGTCCAGAGCAAACTAATAGCTCCAATTTCACAGTGAGAATCCTTCAAACTCCCGTCACCTTTAAACGCAGATGTTTCCAGCACATTCTTTGTAAGAAAGAAGGCTTTTATAACAGAGAGGAGAATTAATTTAAAAGAATTCAATGACAAGGTGTGCAGGTAAATCTTCAGGTCACTGAAGCAACTGCTGTCAATGTTTGCTGAGATTTGGTGTGGGTGGATTTTAATGTAATTTATCTAAATGTCAACCTTCGCAATCTTCCAAAAAAAAACACCATTATTACCACCTGTATTTATGCTTTTTCATACGAAATGGCAGAGGTGGTGAGGTGAGTTTATCAGAAAAGCGCTTATCAGTGAAAACCAGCTTCTCTAAACTTAAACAAGGCCAAAACTGATTCACAGAAATGTAAAAATAACTGACCCATGCACTGAAAATGTCACAGTATTTGGCAACACAGCCACACACCGGTGCATGAAGAACATGACACAGCATAACAGAGCAAGTCAACAACATTACAGATGGTTAAAGAAAAGAAAGAAAAGAAAATCTATTATCAGTGACAAACTGCAAATCTGATTCTGCGTGTCTTCAGAAAGCACTTCTGCGCCCACATTTGCTGCGCTGAGCTTGGTTTTGAGGTCCTGAGTTAATGTGGAGCATAAAATGTTCTAGAAACGAGTAATTAGGCTCTTAAAGACCGATTTTCCTCTTGATTTATTTCACATTAAGTAGCTTAAAAGACACATTTCCTGCTCTGTATATGGTTATCACAAACTGAAAATGTTCTGTATCTGCTTGTTCTGACACTTTATTGAAGCTGCTGAATGCTGACTGTACACAAAGTGAAAAGCTAGAAAGCTAATGCAGCAGAAATTTCATGTACACCATGACTGCACTGTTACATCAGCTGGGAACACTGTAGATGTATTGTGCCTCATTTTATATAATTTTCCCCAAATTCAGGTATTTTTAGCCCTGTAAGCAAACGGCTTGGTTCATATATGGTAACTATAGCAACAACTATTAGATGCATTCCCAGAGTTTGGTTCATGGTTTCCAAATCATATATTCTACTGAACTCTTAACTTTTCATCTTATGCCATCATTAGGTCAACATTACAATATGTCCATTACTTTGGTTTATGACCAAATATTTTCATCATGGCTTTTGTTTTTTGACAGATGTAGTTACTTAATTGTTTTAGTTTTGAGATCGTTTTGCATTAAAAAAAAAAAAACTAAACCTGTGATGACTTTCTAAAATGCAAAACATTGCTATAGATTAAACAAGTGATTTCCAAATGTGTTGAGTCTAGCACCTAGTGTCCTTGTGACATTTCTGTGAGTTATTCTATCATAGAGACACGAGATTAAGAAACATTTGTGCAGCAGAGTTTCATTTTTCTTCCTTTTTACCTCCTTGATGATTTCGGCACCCCTCAGATTTATCTTGTGACCCTTTGGAGGAGCCTGACCCCAAAGTCTGGAACCATTGAATTGAAATAAGTACAATAATATATCAGTGACAGAGGGTGTTTTCTATAGATTGAGTACATTTTACTCTAAACACTCCTGCACTTCCAAAATGTTTTACAGACTTGACCGTGACATTATAAAATTCCCTGTGTGAGTGAGACTATGATTGCTTAATGTTACTTTGCATTTTAAACAGAAGTATCCTGTGGAAATTTTTTTTTTTTTTTTACACGGTCAGCAGGAACAAATTGTCTTAGGGCTGGGGGACACAGGCAGGGTAGGAAGGTCAGGATGCATTGGCAGTGAGTTATATAGAATAAGTGCAGGATTGTCCTTCAACGAGCTGCTGAAAAAAGACATCAGTGCCTGATAACACAACTTTTACATGGGAATAAAGGATCAAAGCGGCTCAGCCTAGCCACTTTAAACTTTAATCAATTCTACCCTCAGCTGACTTATTTTTCATCAAGGTTTGGGAACACAGACTGACATTTTTTGACATTAAGATCCACAGATTTGATCTCCCGCTGTGGCCTTTTCCAAGAGGACATTGCATGTTCTCACTTTGCCCTCCTGGGTGTTTTCTCCCTCTGCCCAAAGACACTCAGGTCGGGAGCTGAGACTAAAAAAACTGCCAGCAGGTACAGGTATGAGTGTGAATGATTGTCTGTCAATCTGTCTGTCAAGTCCTGTGAGGGACTGCTGACCTGTCCACAGGTTTTCTCCTGCAGCCACTCGACTGCTACGCCCCCACCAACGTCTAAAAATAATAAAAAAAAGTAGATAGAGGTGATGAATAAAGGCGCAGAGACCTGTGCTTCAGGAGTACGCCACTAGGTGGCACAAAAGAATACACAAATCTAAACTCTTTGCATGTAGAAATACCAGTAATGATTCAGACTGTAGTCTTCAGACACTGTAAAACACAAAGTGTTGGCGAGTATTTAGTTGTTGGCCGAGCAAACCCATACCACTGTGATATCTGCTGCTGGAGGGGACGGTCAGAGCCATCCTTCCTGTTATCAGTAAAAGGTATTGAATGAAAGCTGATGTACTGATCATATAAATTTAGAGATATAATAGAAAAAGAGTTGTTTGGCTCTGGGTTGGCGCAGCTGCCTGGTGATGAGGAGTCACATCCAGACCATAGGAACAAAGCGGCATACGGCATTTCAGCACAGTTCCGTATGGATGATGTTGAAATGACTGTAGCTGGACTCTCAAAACTTTCATGTGCTGATTTTGCACAAAGCTATTGACACACAAGTGGCCAAAAGCCTTCATTCTGTTTACAGACTCCAGCGCACAAGCAGCGATTCCCCAATCAAGTTAAGCTTAAGAGATGCAAGGTTTATCGAGGACACACATTTTCATTTGTTACACAGGAGCACTCGAGTCTCATCAAAAAAATAAATAAATAAATCAAATTTCAGAGCATGCACACACACCGACCTCAGCCCCAGACGGCCTGGGCTTAGCCCCAGACCTTGTCAGCTGCTAGAAACGCCCCTTGGAAATGGTTGCCACAAAGAAGTCCTGTCATGCTATCTAGGAGTAGACTGTCAAGGCTAAGCTCATCTTCCACCATCTGGCAGCAAAATAACAGCATCTCTGACAATTCTGACAATGGATGTATTCAGGAAAACAGCGGGGAGTGTTTCTCCGAATATAGATATCTGCAGAAAATGACACAAATCAGAGCGACTGGAAAAATCTACCACAGAAACATTTTTCCAACTAAATGCCAGAGAAGATTAGATTCTGCCGCTTCGGTGTCTTTCGTGCAGCAATTTATCATGTGTGCACTGCATGAAAGCGCAGGTAGCGTTTAACATTTTTGCAGAAAATCTACCTGACCTACGGAAAATGTAACTTATTGAAGGGGAACGGGGTTGGAAAGGCCCAAACATGCAAGCGGTGCAGTTTTATATCAGTACTTCTTTCACGCTCAAGCAATCAATTATTCACACGTAGCAGTGACATCAAATTTCTAATGTTCAAGTGTCCAAGAGTTACACAGACATAAAAGTCACATTTCCATAGGAAACACTTCAGACAGGTTTGATTTGGGGGGGGGGGGGGGGGGGGGGGGGGGGGGGGGGTTGGTGAGGGTGATGGTGGGGAGCTGGGGGGGGGGGCTTAGAAATACAACTTACACTGTAAGGACTTTTTTACTTACCCAGTACATATTAAATAATTACAGACAGGGGACCTACTTTAAAGCCAGGGCTGGACTGGGATATTGGTTCAGGTCGGGAATCTAATGTCAGCTCAGATCAGTCTCCACACGTTCACTTCAAAAACATACCTTTATATCTTTTTACTACATATGAAACATCAAATTAGTCAATTGTGCGTCCATATTTAAGGTTACAGGAACAATACGTTTATTATTTTGTGCACTTTTGGAGTGTTTTTCACCTGGTGTTTCCTCAGATCTCTGACTCTGTCCATGCCATAAATTTGTTTTTTGTTTTTTAAACCTACACTCAGATTGTTTGGTACACAAACCTAAAACTAACGCACCCTAATTCAACAGCCCAACAATAAATCCTCCCTTCATGAAGGATATTCTGTTCAGTTTGTGTTTAAACTGTTTCAGAGTGTATTATATATTACACAGAGAGGTATTTCAGGGGTTTTTTTATCTATCCTACCCTCATTGATATAAATGGGGTGGGCAAAATAATAGAAACACCTGTCAACATTCAACAGCTCAGTGCTCAGTGACCAGCAGGTCAGACTGTGATTGTACTGGGCAGCTTCCAGGTGTGAATGTGTGTAACTGTGTGACTGTGATCAGGGTGTTCCCGAAAAATGTACTTCAGAATTATTAAATAAGTACTAAGAAGTGATTCTAAAGTACAGTACAGTACAGTGTAGTTTTCTCCTAAACACCAAACTGTTACCTCCTTATTCATTAACATCTTGTCTTCTTTTTTCCCCCCCAGTTTTCAGTGTTTCCCTCCCAAAGGAACAGCAAACAATAATTCATTTCAAGCTTTCATAACGTCTCGTCTTCTTCCCTTGCACTGAATACAGCGTTAATGTTTCAAGGGCAGTATAATTCATAAAAGGTTTCCCGACTCGTTAGACTGAATAATACTGAGTTACTGGATAAAACAACACTTACACAGTGTTTTCAGTGAAAACTCAACCAGGCCTGACCTTAGAATCAGACAATGATACAGGAGGACGGGGGGACTAAAGGTCTTACTATATGAGAGCAACATAAATAAGTCAGGAGTATGACTGCCTGTCAGACAGTAACTCTATTGAAGAAGATAAAAACAAAACAACTCACACACACGCACACACATGGAGAGCCTTACATGTCTGCCTTCATGTGTCTGAACGAGGTTTGGTGGCTGCTTGCGTGTTTAATTGTAAACCTCGATGCATGTGGAGGAGGCAGCGCCGGCGACGCTCTGAGGAAACATGTGAATCCTGATATCATGTAATAAATCCATTATATTGCATTAAAAATACAACACATCGCCCCACCTCCATTAATATTTCACCCGACGACCCATTTATTGTGAGCTGAGCCGGGACCTCAGACTGACATTACAATGTTAAATCCCACGGCAGCTCCTGTTCTCTGGTATAAGTGGCTGCACAGCGTTTTCCTGTGAGACTCTTACCTGTGACACTTGTTTCTGCTCTGAACTAGACTTTGTAATACATCAGGTAATGCATAATAATTGAGTTGACAGTACATTTATTTGGGCCTGAGTGTATTTGAGTGTTGTCATTAGGGAGTTTTTGGAAGGTTTTTCTTTCTTTTTTTTTTTTTTTTTGGTATACAGTAGATAGAGTCAATCAGTGTGTAATGTAAGTGAACAGTTTGTGCTAGTTTTAGGAGAAAATAGAATGAAAAAGGAAAGAAAAGCCAAGAAAAAAGGTCCAAACATTTCATGGTTACAGCTTCTTAGTATGTGCTGTGTTTTTATTTTATTTAAAAATATATTTCAGGTTTCAATTACCCGCATTGCTTGGACAAAAGGTACCAATCTGGGATCTGGGATTTGAATTGTGATGGGAATTTTCAGGATGTCTACAATCCAAGCAATCGATTGATTAACTGTGAAAATAATTTGGAGATTGATCCATGATGAAAATAATCATTAGTGGTAGCCTTGTGTGAAATAGTTCAAATTAGCTTCACCTCAAGCAGCTACAACATTAAAATGCTGCTTACAGATTATTGCATGAGTAATGATCATCTGACACAGATATTAAAAAAACATAACACTCAGGGAGCGTTGTTCAATACTTCCAGTGTTTTCTTGTTTGTATTTACATACTTTTACTTCAGTAACAATGTCAATGCAGAACTTTTACTAGTAATGAAGTATTAGTACTTTTACTTGAACAAAGGATCTGAATACACCTCGTCCACCACTGCTTGGATTGCAGGACTAAAACAGAACAGTTTACCTGACTAATCAATAACAGATATTTGTTGATTGACGAGCTGCAGTTGAGGTTTCTGTTGCCAGGGGGCGACACCGAGCAGCTCAGGCAGGTGAATAAGCTCCTGTGCAGTTTACTGCGAGAGAAGAGGACGAAGTGGCGACACACGCTCAGACACAGGCGCGTAGCAGAAGTAAGACAAGGCTGGGTTCAGTAGAGAAATGAAAGAAAAAGGAAGCCTGAGCGCTTTGTTCCTTCCTCCGGTTTGAGGAGTAAAGGCGAGCGGAGCCACCGGTGCGCTCTGTGATGTCAGCCGCCGTTTGTAGGCGGGATGGGAAGAGGAGAGGAAGCTTTACTCCGCACACGTTTACTCTCCGTGTCTCTGTACCTGAGGACAATTAAGCAGCAGTTTGGGAAGTGAAGCGAGTGTTTGGTGTCAACTTTAAAGAAGCTCCCGTCCGCTGGAGACGCCGGTGGATGTTGCGCCATGGAGATAAAGACGAGACTTCGAGCTGTGCTGATGTTCATATGGATTTTTCAAGGTAAGCCAATTAATTCACTCGATGCTCATTAAACCGCGAGCTGCTGCAAGCGGCGGCCTTTGAGTGAAACCAGAGCCCAGTGGATGTTTATTGGCATTAAAGAAAGTGAAACACGTGTATTTCAAACATTTTTGTTTGTTTGTTTGTTTTGAGGAAACATTTCATGGTTTCTCCTAAAAGCTTTTCCTGTTACCAAACTTACAAAGAAAACAACTCAAATCTTCTTTTAACCAGCTTGTTCCATACAGATTAGTGGGGTTTTAGGGTTAATTATGATGAATGAAGTCAGTAAAGTGAAATACAGCTCAGTGAGAGGCTGAAGTGTGTCCTGCGCCTGTGTGACCTTTCACACAGGCTCCAGATTTTGATCCACTTTGCTTTAAATCCTGAGCGAGTGTAAATTCATTCAAATGACTCAGATTCATTCCCAGAAGAAGAAGGCTTATTGGCAGTTATGAGAAGCTATTAGCTTGCACAGATCTGAGCCCCCCCCAAACCCTTTCTTTTTTTCTTCCATGCTCCAGCAAAATTTTGAATTCAAATGCAGGAACAAGCACGCTGACAATTCATGAAATATGTAATTTTTATCGCTGTGAATTCCTCAGTGGCTGCGGCTGCTTGTGTTTTTACTAGAGGTCCCCTTTTAAGCACACAGCAGAGTACTCTTCATCTTAAGAGGGCATAATGCTGTTGCATGGTTGAATACTCTGAAATGAGTTTCAAGGAAGTCTGATGTTTTTTTTTTTCTTTCTTTCTTTTGATGGTTATTGTCCCCTGTGAGGTTAAAAATAATATAAAAGCACGGGTCTACCTGAGAGAGCTGATGTCATTTTAAAGATTCTGGACAAGAAGTCCCACCTGTCACATTTAGGAAAAAAAAAGGCTGCTTAAGTAACATAATGGTTTTACAGTTTCAAAGTCCTGCATTAAATATTGGCTTTGAACTGGAATGGCTTGTATGCACATAGTTAGCTATGAACTAATAACATTTCAAGTTAATTGGCAGAATAACTTGTGAATTATGCTGCAAATTTACACCACTAACGTGTCAAAATGAAACATTACAGTTTAAATATTTTGCATAGCTTTTATAGTGGAACAGTAACTGGCTATAAAAAGAGTTTTGGAACTGTAAACATTTTATTTGGAGCCAAAACAGGGAGCCATTTTCCAGCTGGATGTTATTTCTCCACATTATCACAAACTCATACAAATATATTGATTAAATATGATCAGTTTTCCTCTTTTTAAACACATATCTGCATCATTCAGGCTCTACTCCAAAAAAAAAAAACCTTTAGGCTCCTCTGACTTGGCCGATCTTGTTGCTGTCAGCTGTGCCGCTGCATCATTTCTTACCAGATGTTAGCTTTCCTCCAGTGTGGAAATCAGAGATTGTTACAGCTTGTGTCTTTTATGTCAGGATGTATTTGGTTCAAACTCCCGATTTCACTGAGGAGCAGCTTTGGAAAAGACAAAAAGGGGGACATCATATCCATCTTCAACTTACTTTTGCATGCTGAAGTTACTTAGAAAGCATTTATATTTCATTCCTCAACAATGCAGAGGACATGCGCGTTAAAATCTGTGTTGTTCTTATGGGCTTCATCATGGAAGCTGCTGTGGCGTGACGTTACATCTGCCATCCTTTGATTTGGTGTAACTGCTAAATGGAATGAAACAAATGAATGAACTCGATTTGTGGCTCACTGACAAGCAACTACAGCCGCTTCCTGTTCTGATGATCGAATGGATTTCTTCATTTGCATGATGGATTTCTTTTCATGGTTCTGACAGCAGCTAAGTAGCCTGTCAAAAGCCAATCCTGCCTGTCAGAAACTTCAGAATTAGACATTCGAGAAACCGCAGCACTAAACTGAAGGGCCTGTCTGTCCGCTAGAACTTCAAATGAGCCAAGAAGACTCAGCTTGTATTAATGAAACACAGCAGCTCATTGGCTTTGCATGAGAAGATCCATACTGTCGCTAATTGGCTACTAAACGTTAAAATAAATCTCTTAATACCCAGCTGCCTCTGGGATCCTTTTGTTTCTGCTGATCTGAGACAGACCATGGACCTTTTTTTTAAGTTTTGCTACCAATGAATCACATTCTACTTATTCAGTACCATATATTATGTCCATGCTGTTACATGCTACTGCTGCCAATCAGATAGCTCAAATTGGCCTGAGGACAGTGACAAGGTGACTTGGCACCCAGTAGTCTGTTTGTAGAGTCAGGTTAGCATGCCAGTCCTCCCCCCTCCCGATGTAAATGCCTTTCTCTTTAGCCCGGCTATTAAAATATTGTCATGTCCTCAGCTGATTGTGTTCAGTGACGGCTGGTTTATAAGGAGACAGGAGCCACTTGGCTCTGGTGTAAGCTGATGTTTGTGAGCCAGCTATATCCCTTTTCACAGAATAACTCACAGAGCTTAGGGTAATTCTGATTATGTATCGCGTGATTAACTAAACAAGAAATTAAACGGCCGTGGTCCGGTGTTTGGAGCAAACAGCGTTCCCGGCAGGCTGCTGCATGAGAATTAACGATCTGTGCAAAGCCAGAGAACGGAGTCTCAGAGATCTGGGAGATATCTGGAAGTCAAAGTCAAAGTACTTCTCGATTCCAAAGTATTTGTGTGAACGTGTGGTTATTAAAATAGCAGAATGCCCGCTGTTTAAGTGACGCTCGCACATGAACGAGTTGGGCTATGAGCTGATGTAACCTGTCTTTGTGCGTTGTTGTGGCAAACTACATGTGCACATCAAAGTTTGGTTGTTTCTCGTTGTCCTTAATGGGGTTAGAAAGGACAACGGGATATAAAGACATATAAAGATTTCACTGAATAGTTGCCTGTGTTATGAAGCGATACGTGCTGGTTCCTGATTGGTCAGAGCCGTAGGACTGATAAGCTTCAGGGTCATTTGCTGCCCCCGGTGTATTTGAACGTCATTCATTCAACGTCCAGTGTTTTTGTTTTTATCTTGTTATATCAGCTGTTTCAAGGAATGCCAAGGAATGACTCCTACTGGTCATATTAACTTGATGATGAAGTTTTCTGAATTCATTTTAGGGCTCTAACTTAAAATTCTAATTATCATTTAATCTGCTCTGTATTTCTTATGTGTTGTGGAAAAAAATGCCCAAGGTGATAGCCCAAGTCTAAACCTTTACGATATTCAGTTTACGGTAATATATACTAGAGAATGTTCACCTAATAAGCCAAAAACCATTAAAAGCAAAGGTGTCCGTTGTCATTCTTCCTCGTCACCAGTACAGTCTGCTGCTGAGAAAACATCCTGACGCTGTACATCTTCTGAGTCACTTCATTGAGCTGAATTTATCTTCTCTGGCTCAAACCGGTAAATTGCCACCAGCTTCACACACGGTTGCATTTGTTAGGCTGACACATACCTTAGTGTGGGTGTTCCTAATTGACCACAGTCCAGTCTGTGTACCATGAACACCCCGAGGACCCCTGTAGAGGCTACAGACACTGATTGGAGGCAGAAAGAGCCAAAGCTACCTAAAGGGTTCTCTCATGTAAAACTAGGTCAAATTAATTGGCTCACTCTCGCGCGGACAGTGATGCTCAGATTTTTATGTTCCCACACACAACAGCTGCTGCGTGTTCGACTTCATACTGACACGGATGCATCAAAACACCAAGTTATCCGTGCTGATTTTCCAGTGACAGTGACAGTAGTGGAGGTCGACAGGCGTTGATTGGAGCTTTGCGTGACGGCTCATTGAGCTAATGTGACTTTGAGGCAGGTGATCAAAACAACCTGAGTGTGCTGAGGTAATGTTGATTGATTTTAGAGTATGTTAACAGTGACGCAGTAGAGATTTTTACACTCAGTTACATAAACTCTGCCTCATTACGGTGGATGCAGGTCATTTGAAACTTAAATTTTATTTACCAAGGTCTTCAATATTTTTACTTTCCTGCCGTAGACAGTTTGCTTTGCTTTGTAATCGAGCCATGCACGTTTTAGCTGATGCACATTAAATGAACAGTCCGTGTTTCCCCCCCGTTACAGCACACAGTGTTAACGACTATGCTCACAAACTAATCAGCGTTTTGCTTGCTGGATGTCTTGCTTTGATGTTAGGTACACGAAGCGCGTTAGTGATTTGCTATCCACAGCACACTTTAACAGCCCAATCACACTCTTCATTGTGCTGCTCAGTGAGGAATGATTTGGAGGCATTTTAGCAATAACTTCATCCTCCTGACTGAAGAAAACGTTTAGAGAAGAAGACACAAAATGTACAGATGTCACCAGCTCACTTCTGTAACCGTGGCTGTAGAAGCTCTTTGGCTTCTTTATGTTTTTTGTCTAAAAACCTGTCCAACTAATCTCGTGATATGTTTATCTAATCCGATCAGATATTAATATCTTTATGGAACAGCTGCAGATACTGCGTAAGATTTGAACCGGCTGAAATGAGCTTCTCATGTCAAATGCAACAGATGTGGCAGGTTGTAAAAAGACAGAAGCCAGGTGCATTATGTGGTAGATACCCATGCTGGTAAGACATATACAACATATACTGTGCTGAATATATTTTGCTTTTATTTTAGATTTAGATTTTACTTTGGATTTTACTGGCCACCTGTTATGATTTTATTTAGATTTCCCAGTTTATACAGTGTACATCAAATAAATTTACCCTCCACCTCCATATCTTCATGTGTAGTCATCTCAAATTAAGAACATGAATTATGTATGAACATATCATATGTCATAAATAAGTCTTTGAATATTGAGTACACGAGTAATAGTTTTAGATTTAAAGGCCAATGTTAAGGTCTTGAAATGTATTAATGCAGGGGTGGGCAAACTTTTCCACAAAGGGCCGGTGTGGCTGCAGGTTTTTGTTCCAACCAAGCAGCAGCACACCAGACTTGACTCATTTAATCAACTGATCTCAGTCTTCAGACAGTTGATTGGTCAAACTGTGTGCTCTTCATTGGTTGGAACAAAAACCTGCAGCCACACCGGCCCTTTGTGGACAGGTTTGACACCCCTGTATTAATGTATTTTATATTTATGTTTTGTTTTTAAATCTCACAGTTCAGAGATAATGTGTCATCACAAGAGATGCTGAGACGCTGCTCTGTGGTTAGCTGCAGAGGTGGTGAGATCCTCTGCAGCTAACCACAGAGCAGAAGCCGCTGCATATTCTGTGTTCTGTTAGTTAATTACATCCACCTGTAAACCTACCTACAGAATGACTGAGTCAAATGCAGGTTGTAGTGTAATTAAACTTAAATATTCAATGCAGTGAATCATAATGAAGTCCAGGCTGATTGAGAGAGTGGTGGTGCAGCCTGACATGTGACCCCCCTCCCGCCCCCGGCACCTCTCCATCCATGCTCCATCTCCATGAGACTAATGATGTGGCCAGTGGAGACCAGTCAGGTCTGGGCGCCAGAGAGATGAGACACTTCCACCTCAGTCTTCCCACTCTGCCTCAGTCTTGCCTTAGCTACAGCACCTTCTCAGCATTTGAATCAGACATTCTGCAAAGGAAAAAGCGTCCAAATGAGATGTGTTGAGTTTGTTCTAGCTGGCGGTTTCCCCGCCGATCGTAGCCCATAAATGATGCATCTCGGAGGATTGTGTCATTTACACTCCAGGCGTAGGCGAGGGTCGTTATGATTTAGACCAGGTGCACTCTGAGAAAATGGCACACACTAATCACATACATTCCCTCTGTAAACGAGACCTTTGCTCTCGGTAGAAACCAGTGTGCGAACTCCACACGTACGCAATGCAAGGCCACTAACTAACATCTGCAGCGGCATTTGATTTGCCAGGAGGCATTTATGTTGAGATTAGAGACAAAGAAATCCTATTATTGTTGGTGCTCATGGCTGGAGAACCTGTTAACCTGCTGAAATTAATTTTCAGGCAATTTCTGCGGTTCATCACTCCGTTCCTCCATCTGAAAATCAGCGTCAGAACTGTAATTGCAAGATGCTGTTACACTTCTTTTTCTTTTAAAAAGCAGTATGACTGTAAAAAAAAAATGTGTTTCATCAGCATTTTAAAATGTTTGCCTTTATCCAAAGAGTAAGATTGATTTTCAGGGGTAAAAGGCGTGAAAACCACTCGTCTGCAAAGAAGGAAAAAAGAAATAAAAGTCTTTATTCTTTTGACTTTGTAGTGCAGGTGGGAAATGGGCTGTCACTAAGAGGCTACAAGATTATAGCCCTGTTTGGTGGTTATAGTAAAGCAAAAGGAGATGGGATTTTTTTTTTTTTCACTATGGTGTCATAGGGTTGGATGGGTTTTCTGCCAAGCTATACTGGTGATAGGTTTGTTTTAAAATGGTAGATGATAGCTTTTTTCCAACATATGTAAAAGGACAGAATTGGTGTGTTTGGAAGCAGGATGGCTTCTGTCTGAGCAGAGATGAGAGATTAGTATTCATTGAGGAGTGAGAGGCATCCTTGCTCCTTTCTCCTGTTGCTCGACTGTCTCGACAGATGGAGGGGAGGGTTGTCGTGGCCAGATTAATGCTGTCATCTGGTTTGAGGTGTAACCTGGCCTCGCAGGCTTCAGGCGTGGTTATGTGAGGCTAAAGAAGGTCCCTCAGGTCAATCCTGCAGTGGCGAGGCAACTCGACCGCACAGGCTGCAGTTAGTCCTCCTCACAGATTAAAACTGCATTACACTGTGCCTCTGTAATGTTACTCTGTCTCATGTAATGCACTCTTCAAGGAAAGCTTGCCTTTTTATTTTTCTTTACTGAGGATTTACTGACAGTGAAATAATGAAGTTTCGTCTGAGATCTGTGTGATTTTTACCTGTTTTAAAAGTAATGATTTCACTCTGCAGTGTTGGTGTTGGAACCCTCTGATTTTTCATCTAGAGCCGTTATGAGCATGTTGGCATTCTGACATTAATATTTACAGTAAGTCGAAGCAGAGCATTGCCTAAGCACAGCCTCGCAGAGCTGCTAGCGTCGCTGTGGTCTCTTGGTCTTGTTTCTCTTTCCCTTAGTTATGGAGCAACATTATCCTTAACTTGGAGTCATGTTTTTGGCCACATGGTGAACATAAGTGCAATGTTCATTCTCTTTTAACCTCAGTCACAGTGCAATGAGGTGACACAGTAAAGAGGTGGAGTTTGATTGGTCCACCTGTGTTTATTCTGAGCGCTGATTGGTTCTTTGCAGGTTGAACCTTATGGCTTCGGAGATGGATCTTTTTCTGGTTTCAAATTTTAGGGTCATTAATGCATAAATCTAAAAAAACAAAAACAAAACAAAACCTAAACCATGTGAGCTATAAAAACTATTGCCACATGGCTGACTAATTTTTGACAAAATATGTTGACTATTTTCTTTGCTTAACCTCATCTGCTCACCACAGGTGTTACAACAGATCCTCGTGGAATGGCCTTTTGTTGTTTCAATGAATCTCCTCGCTTAGTTTTTCCCAGCCCTCGAGTGTTTATTGGAGCTGTAACATCAATTTAGTTTGTGGATCAAATTTTCATTCTGTTTGGTCCCTCTGGCGGTGGTGAGGGAATTGCCATTAGAATTAATACCTCGGGGCGCTGATGCTCAAAATAGAAACAACCTACCAAGCAGAATACGAAGCCAAACAGTGTTTTATAATCTCAGTGATCTGTCAAACCCTGGAATAATTGGCTCTTTGGGATGACTGAGAATTGAAGCCGCGCAGAGTAATGACCTTACCATCACTTGAAGTGACACTCCTGTCTGTAAGCCTCTCCAGATGTCATTAGTATGACCAGGGAGGTTTGATAAGAGAAATTTCTCCTTGGCATCATCACTAATATTAGCGTTTCTGCAAAGACTGTATTCCTATCCAGGTGAGATTCATTTTACACACACCAGCAAGTTCCTGAGAGAATCTTAATTCTCCATTTAGTGAGGAACAGAACTATATTACAAACGAGTTCAAACGAGCCCATTATAATCTCCCACATCCCAAGACAATGTCCTCAAATGTCTTGTTTTGTCTGCTCAGGTGTCCAAAACCCAAAGATCTTCAATTTTTTTCTCCAAGAAAATACAATCCCGCAAATATTGGCTTTAAAAAAAGACTAAAATGATCATTAGAAGAAGATTCAGCATAGTTGTCAGTTAATTTTCTGTCGATCACTGCAGCTTTTTACTGTCATGTAGTTGTAAGCTGATGTGTTTCTTAATGTATTTGATGATGACTGCAGCACCTCCAGTGGCAACAATAACCGGAGGCTGGAGTTGAATGAGAATACAGCAAAACTCAAACCATTTATTAAGTGTATTTCTGCATCTAAAGGCTCAATAGAAAACACAGTCATTTATCCTGCCGCTGTTTCTCATGTTGTCACTGACACTGAAAATTTACTTTTCTGTCATTTAGGGCCAGAGTTAGTGATTTTCCCAGAGGTCAGGATTGAACCCATTGGAATGGGATTAGTTTCTCCTCAGTAGGAAGAGTGTTTTAATTATGACTGGAGCCATTTTTGAAAATTTCAATCTTGCCCAGAGCCATTTTTTTTTTCCATTTTTCCTTCTTGACCACACAGTATTCATTCCTGCCTCAATTCCTGAGAATGTTTTGCTGGTTGCTCCTGGTCTTACATTACAGTAAATTTTAGGTTTTGGGGATTTGAACATTTTGTTGAAATTAATAAGATATTTGAGGACGTCACCTCAGAATTCCGTGATGTTGTGTGTTTTATCTTGATTAATTGTTAATAATAGCCATTAAATGCACACCTTTGTTTTACGAGGTACCTACTTACCTCATTATGGTTAATTTCAAATGAGAAGTTTTGTGGTGGCTAAAATACATACACTCCACTGCCATATATTCACATGTTGACTGAAAATGGCTGTTATGTATCTGCTGTGCTTAAAGATCGTCTACATGTGGCAGAAGAAAAAGAGTGAAACTTTATAAATAAGAACTGGTTCACTAACTATTAGCATACAGCAGATATAGATTATACTGAATATAAACATTAAAAGTTATTTTAATAAACTCTTCTTTAAGTCCACTCTACTTTCTCTGGTACCATGTGTGCATGAAAGTCTGAAACCATGTTAACAGACAGTTTGCTTACACAGCAGCTGGGTTGTAAACCTGTGCAGCTGTTTTATAGCCACTCTTAAATAGTTGTGATTGTTGAAAGTAGCTTTTCAAATGATAGAATTTTTATCTCAACTGAAATTAAATTAGCTTACATGTGTCCAAAAACATGAACTGCTTTGTTGAGCCCTCTCCTGTATCTCTGTCACCAAAGTGGCAGCAGACAGTTGTGCATTAAGTTACATATATTGATGTCTATAGAGTGAGTCTTACCTCTCTCTCTCTCTCTTTCTCTATATATATATTTTTTATATATATATATTTTTTCTCCCAGGAGGGGAATTTTCTCATTTCTATTTCGAGCCCAGAGGTTGGTTGGTCCTCTAAATTGATCTGACGAACACAGCTGCTTCTCAGGAACCTGCTCAGACCTGATAAGCACAGCAGCCGTGGCACCTTTACCGGCAAAGCTCAGACATCAAATATGCTTCATTTCAGATGGTGAACATGAAGTCATAAACTTTCTCTGGTATCAGGTCTACCACGAAAATGTAGAATTTATCCTGGGACTGGTGAGACATAGGAGGAATGGTTCAGCCCTGAAAGCTGCACCTGGCTGTGTGCAGCACATACAGTGTGACATACTACAGACTGTTATATTCATCCTATCGCTGTTTCACATTTCGGATGTGTTGACCTATGCTCTGCACACAAGATACGTAAAGTCATTTCCATTTTTTGACATATGACTCCTCTCTGTGAAACACCTTCCACTAGATTCAGAGAAACGAGGGAAAAAAAAACCCTAATTCTGCTTTGACAAATTCCACAAAAAAATCATACCAGCAGGCTTTTATTTAGGTAGTTTCCCACCATGTATTTGTTCTCTAAAGAGCTGCTCAGATTATTATTTGATGTCTGTATTTTTTCAGGACAGCTTCTTTTCACAGTTGCATTGCTTGTTGTGTAGGTCTCTTAGTAGCAGAACTTGTGGTATTTTCAAACCGACAGTCTCCCCTCGCTGTACAGTGAGACAGGAAGGAGGTTTACTGACTAACTTAATTTTGCCAGGTTAAATTCTGAACATGTGCTAGATCTTTGCTGAAAGCCCTCAGCCATCCACGATAAAATCTCCACCAAGGGACTGACCCTGATGGCTGCAAAGACACCTGCAAACAGAAAGTGTCCAGATTAAACTTTGCAAGACATGAAGTTATGAAGTTAGGTTTGCTAACTTCAGGAAACGTCTCCGTTTCGCAGTACATAGATGTCTTTGACTTAACATCACATAACACTGTTATTTCTTCATATTAATTTAAGTTAATTTACATTTTTCAGTGTTCCTGCAAATAGCCAGTTGTTTCATTAACTATGTAAATACCATTGTACCTGTGCCATTGTAATGGCACATTGTGAAACATATTTGATTTTCATACGCTAAAGCTGTGGAGATAATCTCAGAAATTGTTTTGTATTTACAGATGACAGGATTGTTGCCGTTCTTACAGTTTATTAAAAATAAGCCTGCAGGCTGAGGGAGATAAAAGTATAATATTTTTTCAGCTTCTGTTTTTAGCTCTTTGACTTTAAGCAGTTACAAAGGCGTCACCTTCAGATAAACACCCTCTTTTTCGTCTTTATCACTTAGAGTCACAGCATTGACCGAAAACAAAGTAGAGATTAACAGCTGCTTTCAAGAGCTTGAGAGAATAAAAGTTAAGCTACAAATAAACTTTATCACAGAGATGCTTTTATGTTCAGTGTTAAGGTGGAAAATAGCACTTCTTATCCTTCAAAAATACCAGTGCTCCATTTTCAGACTGTAGCACGTCATATGCAGTTTGTGATTAATCAACAATTCAGACTAAAACATTTCCTGGTTTTGTAGTATTTAAGGGCTTTATTTCATTATTCATCTGTTCTCCTCCTCACTGAGACTAATTACCCAAAAGACGAACAAAGTATTGACAGAGACCCCCGACTGGAGTTTTCTGTAAAAATCCAGCAGTGGAGATGACCGTCGTGCATTTAGATCTTCTAATCAGTGCAGACGTCCATCCTCACTAATTTAAAATGAGAAAATTAGTGGAACTGCCTCGGCCACAGAAATAGAGTTTCAGTATTAAAGCACATAAAACTTCCGATGCATTTTCATTTTATTTACATTTTTTAGTCAAAGTTTTATTTTTAGAATAATTTTTCTCTCCCAAAGTGTGGCAGGATATTTTTAATTACTGAAATAGTGTTGAAAGTTTGTTCCAGTGTGATCTTTTATTTTCTGAAATTCACCTTTCATCAGATACAGTACAGTAAGAGAGTGTAAAAGATTTTGGGGCTGCAACTAATGATTATTTTGATCATCAATTAATCTGTCAATAATTTTTTTGTTGACTGACTAATCAGTTTATCAGCTGATCATTGCAGCTCTAAATTAAATTATTCACCTTACTCTGAGCAAAAAAGGAAGGATAGTTACTTGCCATGTAGGATCTCTGTTTCATGAGTGATGGCCATTTTAAGCAGGAAAAAAATGCTTGAAAATTATAAACACATCCCATCCGAGATCAAGGCAGATTAAAAAAGGTCTGTTTAAAACAGGAGAGGAGAGAATCTTTGCTCTGAACTCAAAATGTATGTATTTTTTATTTTGGAAAGTAAAAGCAAACACTTCTACCCTGTTACAGGTGTATTTATTCGTCTTTTGAGAGAGTTGGGTGGGGTGAGGGGAGAGCAGCAGTTCACCAGCACTTAGACCTAATTGGTTTATCTGGAGGCCTGGACAATGGTTTATGCCCTCAGGAGCTTGGTTTCCTTCCTAGAAGATTGTTTTCTTTGAAAAGCCTTTAAAACAAAGGTTAGGGAGTTTTTTTTTTCTTCCTTAAACCAGGTTAGTGTTTCATGACACAAAGCCCAAAAATCCCAGCAGCTTCATGTCTCACATCTAAATTGAGTTTGTGGTCAGAAAAACAAAATGGTGTCCAGAGCTAATGGCTTGTTGGCTGCATTTTTGCATGTTGTGCAACACCTGAAATTTGAATCACAGATGATACTGAGTTGGATAAATTTCATTTTTTTTTCAAAGACTGGATAAACAACAAATTACTGGTTGTATGATCTAAATGAATTCCATCTTAAATGGTGGAGTTGATGGAAGTGCACAATCCAAAAGTCTATTACTGGTTTTATTTCTTATACATGACATTATGATCCGGTATTATAGGTGAAAATACTGTAATTTTAAACAGTATGGAATTTCCTTTTTCTTTTAAAGAAGGATATCATTTATTCACTGTATATTGAAAATCTTCATTTAACAGCCTCGCTCCTAGACGCAGCCTCACCACCAGGTTTGTTTCTCTGCTATAATGCGATTGTCTCCCGAGTCAAAGGACAGTGGTCATGTTATGTTTTCTCCTTGTGTGCGACTTTTGTCTATCCCGTCTCCCTCCCTGCTAAAGACAGCTTGGGCTGATAATAAGATTAGAGTGTGGAGAGGCAGCTTAGCGACCTGGCCTAAGAAACAGTGATCGTTTATCTGTAAGGCTGCTGCGGATAGGCATGGCTGGGAAAAAGGGGTCTCAGAGCAGTGAGTGGGTGTGAGGCTGCAGAGGTTAAAGGCCAGCAAGTGCCATTCAGTCACTGCACACTGGATTTGTCCATAAAATCAACATGTGCTCAGCTTTAACTGCCAGAGCAGAAGGCAATCAGTGCACCTGCACTTACATCCAGAGACGGCTTGCAGCACGCACATATACGTAACACTGAAAGATGCACCAAAATAAAATTGAATGCTTTATTTTATGTGCATACACACACTCTGTTTACCATCTATAATCGCCTCCTCCACAGCAAACGTTCGCCTCCATCAGTGGCCCCATCCAAACTAATCAATGCCCTGTTGAACTGTGGCAGAATTAAAAGCTTAACCCCTTTGCTGCCAACTGGCTACAAAGATCTTAACAGAAGGCACTCTGTTGTGGAGCAAAAGCCACATACAACAACATGAAAATACTGAGATCACTGAGCTTCCAGGGTTTAAACTCTGAATCAGTTATGCAATAGGTTTAGTTCTGATTTTAAAAAGCTGCTCTAATACAGAAGTTTTTTCTTTACATGTATTTATTGTATTCAGGGGCGTAGTAGTGGAAGTAACTACCCAGGGACCCAACATGGGAGTGCCCCTTAAAAAGTGTGTTTTTATCTACAATTTTGACATTGTACTGTATTAACATTAGAAATAAATCAGTAACATTGGGTTAAATAAATAGTTTGATTGACAAGACAAACCTGTCAGTTATTACTGTTACTTTGAAATTTGTGTGAAACCAAGGAAAGGAGGTTTGCACAGTGAAGGCTAACACACTTTTCACATCTGTTTCATGTGAGATTATTGTGTTTGACGGGTAACGGTCAGATTCCTGTAATACTAATACTAATAATAAAAAACACACACACACACACACACAACAAAAACAATGTGGGATTTGTGTCACTTTTTGAAGTGAACACGTAGCCGTTAATTCCTCCATCCATCTTTAAAACTCTGGTGACAGTTCAAAGTACGATTCATTAATCCAAATACAGTGCTGACACAATTCCTGAGTTTGAGCGCCGACACTAAAACAATACTTTTTTTGATTCCTTGCTTGGAGGAATACCCACGCTGCACTAATGTTGCATGTTGTCGAAACACAAGCAGCTGTACAAAATCACAAAAACAAGTTATAACATTTCTTTACATGTACCGGTAAGTAGGCTGTATTTTAGTTTTATTTCCTACAATTTTCCGTGGTGTTTGCATGTATAGATAGTAAAAGAGTTTATTTTTTTGCAACCTTGAACTCTTCTAGAGTAATATTTTGAGTGATTATCACTAAAGACCTTTACATTTTTAAAGATGCCTGTTGTGTTTTTCTTGTATGTTGGGTTTCTGGTGGTTTTATCCTAACACAGCTGAGTTTGTGCTGAATAAAGGACACCATGCGTGGGGTCAGGGCAGTTTATAAGGTCTAAACAAAGGCAAAATGAATGCATGGAACATCTGAAAGCATTAACCCAAATGGCCCTGGTCTCCACTCAGTTAAAGTCTATGTATCTATTTTCACGTCAGGGCAAAAAACAACAACAAACAATAGTCAAACATTTGATCCCTGTTAAGATAAATGATAAGTCAATGAATTGATTAGTTGGACTTGCAGGTACTTTGACGGTCGATTAATTGCTTGTGTCAGTTGTCAGGCCTCTGAATTGATTTTAAGGATTTTCTTCTTTTCTTTGTGAAGCGTTAGAGGAAGAAAACTGTGAAGGACATTTTTGACTATTTTCCAACATTTTTTTTTTTTTTAGACCAAATGATTGATTCATATAGAAAATGAATTGCAGATTAATTGATAGTGAAAATAATCATTAGTTGCAGCTCTGGACTGGTATGTGACCATACTCGGAGTTAATGACACATTTCAGACGATACCAGCAGGTAAGGTTTGATACCTGGCTGTATGACTAATGCTATCACAGGTAAATGCTACAAATCAGATGTACTTTAGATTATTATACTAATTGGATTGAAGTAGAGCTGCAGCAGTTAGTTGATTAATTGATTAATTGATCAACAGAAGATTCCTCAGCAACTGTGTTGATAAGCAAATAATCATCTGAAGCATTTTTCTAAGCAGAGATGCCAGATGTCCCCGGCTTCATAAAAATGATTTTATTGTTTTTGTTGTCATATGTGAAACCAAACTGAACGTTCTTGGGTTTTACAGACACAATACATAACACATTAATCATCAGATGAATGGATAATGAAAATAATAATTAGTTGCATCCCTAGATTGAAGCATACACTTGTTTCATTTATTTCACCCATTTCTTTTTGGCCCGCATCTCAGAGTCAATGCAATTTAGCATGTCTGCTATCATTAAGGCACCAGCTTTTTATCTATCAACTTAATGTAGAAGGGAAAAGTTAAGTAGCTGAAGAGGATTACACAAACGCCCCAAAACACCTCTTTCATATGTCTTTGACCATCGCACAGAGACACCACACGGTCAGTCTCAAGGGAGCGACTGTTCTCCATCTAATCCCAACACTGAAGGGAGCACTTTGACAAAGGCACAGTTTATAATGCATTCACAAGCGGACCCTCGAGAGGCCTTAAAAGCCTCTCTCGCTTAATCTGTCATGTCAGGGTGTGGGAGCCATCGAATCCTTTTACACTCTGATATAATCCATGTTGATTACAGTCCTCTCACCTCTCTTAAATCACTGCTGCTCTTAATTGTGTAGAAAGCAAGCATGCATTGACTGAGCCACTCTGTTGTGTACCATCTTGTTTTCTCTTTGCCTGCGTGTAGGCTTGAAACCATTTTATTTCATTTTCTTTGAAATAGAAATGGCACTATTATAGGTACAACAGCTGAATTACGTGGTCCATCACGCAACACATTCTCTGTGCTGTGCGTTTATGAATCTATTTGTTATTTGCAGGGAGTCTGTCAGTGGCTGTAAAATAAAACCTTCACTCACTCAGTGCTAATCATTCTGGGAGAGCAGTCTGCTGTGAATGTTATTTATGTCTTTGGTATTGATAATGTATAACACCAAAAGAAATAAAACCAAAAGGAATTTTAAAAATTCACATAAGACAAAGAAAACCGGGAGAACACTGCTGAAGAAAGTAATCTATTGTTAAATTAGCTTTCTGTCATTTTCTGTAGTCAATTAATCAACTTATTGAGCTCTGGAGTCAATAAAATAAATGTATAAAAAGTTGTATATAGTTATACAACTTCATAGGCTGTTTTAGGCTGTTTCTTTGGTTGTGACCTTGAACCCTGATCTGTCTGTGCTGCATGTTTCTTCATCGCTAAAGTAAAGGTCATGTGACAGAAATCACAATGCAGTTTTAGGGAGGAAAGGGAGGTGAACGTGTCATAACATTCAAATGTAAAGCACTTATTTGAAGTGAAACCAAAACCAGTTGTGATCACCAGTGTGGCCTTTAAAGTGCGGTTACAAAGCAGTGAAATTACTAAGCTGTGCCTCCTCTTTTACTTATAGGGGAAAATATACTGAAATTGTAACAACAGGCAGCTTTTGGCAGCATATTGAGTTTGGTGACCGTCCTTCAACCACAGGCCACGAGTTTAAGCCCCCATGACGGCAAACATCCTTCAACGCGACACTGAATCTTTATCAGCTGCAGGACTGCTCTCCTGTTACTGACCCTGCACTTAGACCTTGCTGTGAAAAGAAAATTCCCCTACAGGGATCAATAAAGTGTCACATTAGCACAGTAATGCACAGCAGGGAAGTAAAGCAAGAGCGAAATTACCTGTACAAATCACCGCGCCACATTAATCATGCCTGTGATTTGTGAGCGTGCCAAACAAGACGACCACAAGCCACCTCACTCAGCGGTAAAATGTCACACATGAACACCGCTGCAGAGAGAAGAGATGCAGTGGACAGTAATAACTGCTGCTGACAGACTGAACAACTGGTTTTATAGAAATAATAATAACAACATAATTAGGTGGTTAACAGTTTAAACAAGTTAATAACATTAGTTTAATGTTATTAAACTAGTTTAATGTTATTAACAGGAAAAATACTTTGAGGATAAATTGGTTTTTAATACCCACATTTGTTTGTGGCAAATGTGGTTGGAAAATAATCTCGTTGTGTCACGTCCTTTCATTATGTAACAATACAGCTGCAATTTTAGCCACAGTTTGTTGTCCTGAAGCAGGTGTCCTGCACCGTGTGCACCAGGTGAGTGAAACGGGGGCAAAGGTAAAGCAACTGTTAAAGGATCAGTTCCACCCAAATTACAAACGTTTGAAAATTCATCTGTTTACTGTGAAAGTTACTGTGGATAATCCACAGACCTTACGGTTGGTAGTTATCACTGGGAGCTATTTTTAAAAACTATAATGGTAATCATCGACACAGTGACCTCTGTGGATTATTCAGAGTAATCTGGACGTGTTTTTTTTTTTCTCAAAATCACATGCTGCTGCTGCTGCTGCTGAGGTTTCCACCATTGTTGTATTGGGTTTGTGGAAGAAGTCTCATAGCAAAGTTGATCCCGGCTCAGCTTTTGCATCAACACAGTGAGACGTCACGAGGAAAGGCGCTGCACTGTATGTTTAAATGCAGAGTTCCTGGTAGATTACATAATACTGTGAATGCATATTTCTGCTGTTTACCATAATCACAACATGACCTCAAAATTATTGTCAAACTGGCAACGTTCCAGGGCTGCAAAAACCTATATGCTAAGTCTTCGATTGATATATTGAGTACTTAATTACTCTGAGTTTCCCGTCGCTGTTTTCAGACTAAACATTTGCTGGAAGTTGGAAAATTTCTTTTTGTGGATTTGGGTGTACTGACCCTTTAATGTGCCCTTGCTCTAAATAGGAGAACAGAGCAGCAGTCAGGGCTCAGGTGGGAGACATGACAGGCCAAGTTATTTCCTGTGGTCTCTATAGGCTCTAAGCTGACACTCTCACCTTTGGTCAGGCCCCTCAGCTGGACTGTAGGTGGACATGGGGGTGCGTGGATGCGAGGGTCATCTGCGTGTAACAGGCTGTTTGATATAAGGCACATTGGAGATGAGGGCCAACAGGGCTCTGACCATCACTATTGACCATCTGAGCCCGAGTCTTCCCGCATGTTCTGTCTCTTTGAAGATTTCAGCACTCCAGATAAATTCATCACAGCATTTTTAACTTTACAAAGGTCGTATGTTTTACAAAGCTAGCGTCTATCTACTTTTTACGCTCTTTGCCTATACCTGTTCCTGCTCTTTTAAGATATGTGCAGTGAATTGTGCCTCCCATGTCCTAAATACATGTTAAAATGGCATGCTATAATTAGGATTTTTTTGAAATATTGATTTAGCCTATGTAATGGCTTGTGCACGAGGTGAAGTGAATTATTAATCACCTCATTTCTGTGCTTAAGGTAAAGATAGAGGTTGAGATGTAAGGTGAGGTGGGCATGTGCGTCACTGCTGTATAATTTAACCTGCTATATTGAATTTAATTTTTCAATCTATATTCAGAATATGAACAGCATTTTAAAAGGTCCACCAAATCCTGAAAGCCCAAAATCTTTCTGCAGCTGTTCAGTTTGAATTTGTATAATAATATTATTAAAATTATATATAATATATAATAGAATAATATTTTTATAATGGCAGTGGATGGAATGAGAGTGTGTAATGTACAGTGACAAACCTTTAGCAGCTAAAGAACCAGATATTTTCCTCAGGAAGAGCAGAGCTAAACGAGAGTGGATTTTGAAACAATTTTGCTGTATATATTGTATATTATGATAATATGTCTGTGTTGTTTATGGCTTGTTTCCGCTGCCCTCTAGTGGCCAAACAATTATTATTGCAGGCTTATGGTTTAAAAATTGTGGTATCAGTAAAATAGCCCTTGAAGGTTTGATGCCAAGTGTTTTTCCACTAAATAAAAGGTTCAATCAATGAAGAGAACTCTGCTGAATCATATTGATTAGTTATGACAAACTGAGTCCTATGGATTGGATTTCAAAAACAATCTATACCTGGGGTTTTAGGAGTGGCTCTGGCTGGGGAAACTGATGATTCTCACAAGGCTTTGGTTTTGCATGTGGGCGCATAGACCAGAATTTAACCTTGGAGTGCCTGATGAAAGCCAGACTTCTCTTTTCCTGTTAATGCCATGGCCTTCTGAGCCTAAAATCAAAAGCTAAAGCTAAAAAAAACATCTGCCAACCAGCACCTCGAAAGCTCACTAGTTAAAACATCATATATTGTTATCAGACTTTTGAAACTTCCGAATATTGTTGTTGGAATTGGCCTCAAAAGTCCAGTATGGGTCCGGCTATGATTTTGACAGAGCATGGCTAGCTGTTTCCTCCTGTTCTTAGGCTTTGTGCTAAGCTAAGATAATTGGCTGTTGGCTCAGTCCTTACATTAAACATTCAGAGGATAAATGTGTGTCCCCCCGCAAAACTGTTCCTTTAAAAACAGACATAAAGCAGACACATTTTCGAAAGGGAACAGTTTCACTCTCCAGATGTTCACGCATGCATCCGAGTTCTCGCCCTGCACGTCTCTCACAATGAACTTGGGAGGCATTTGCGTTTCTGATGCTGTGCACAGATTATAAGCCTCATCCTGTAATTCCTCTCTGATGAGAGCTCAGTTGAAGTCTGAAATCAGATCACTCAACTTCTTAATTACAGTCTCACTGCATTAAGCCGTCCCCATGTCCCACAGGCAGTGAAGTGGCGGGGGACCTCAGCCGCCTCGCTCGACACTGGACTTGTGCGGCAGCGGCCCTATCAGCCCTTACTCTGTCACTCTGTCAGCACAGCTCGCCTCATGCATGGTAACACATGACAGATCTGGGAGATAAAACAGCCAACCCTCTCCCCGCTGCCACACTAATGGTTTATAAATATCTTCTTCAAAGACCCGAGACGGTGTGAGGGGTGGCATGGTGGTTATGGGCTCTGTTGTGGTGTAACATTGCAGACCCATTTAAGCTCTCAGTTTGTCTTTGATTCCCTGCCACTAGGACCCAAGAGCTGGATTGGGAGGGGGGTTAGGAAGGGCGCTGTGGGACTGGTGATGGACAGCTGGGATGAAAAGGCCGCTGGCATCCGCTACTCCGAGTCAGACTGACCAACACACCACAACCGCAGGAAGACATCAACCACTGTACATACTGTTTCTTGGGTTTTAAATATTTTTACAGCTCATACATTAATACCCACACACAAACAAATGTAAAGCTTTTCCCCAACATGCATAATTCACCAAAGTTGGTCTACAATAGGAGTCTTTGTTCTCACACATAAACACCTATATGCCCCTTGTGTGTGGTATTTGCATGTGATCAAAACCGCAGCCCACTGCTTCCTCCTTCCCTCCTTCCTTCGCTTACTATAGAAACCCGTTTCTCTGTTTCCTACTTGTCTGTCTCATGTCGTGCTCAGCTCAGAGGGCATTGTGGTTAAATGTGTTGGATGTCAGAGCTGTAAGAAGACACGAAAGGCATTCAGCATAAACACACAAGCATGTGTGCCCCTGTGGCTGTAAGTGCGTAACCATGCAGGTAAATAAATGCTGTAAGGAGAGTCAGAGGACAAATGACAAGCGTGTGAAAAGGTTCAAAGGGACACTGAACTGTAGTGAGGTCTTACAGACAGGAGGGACAGTACACAAGACATACACACAACTGTGCAATGAATAAATGTGAGGTCGGCTTTGTGTGTCAGTGATGTGAGCGTTCAGAAAAGATGATTATCAGAGGTTGTGATGGCAGTAATCGTGTTTCTGATGATTTAATGTTCCTGAATTAAATATTATAAATAGTTTCAGCGATGAGAAATTACAAGGTTCCCAAATTGATTGGCCCTCACAAAAACTACGTGACTCTGTTTCATATCTCACCCAAGCATCTTCACTTTTGTGTAGGCAGCAGAAACAATGGCACGGTGAATGATGTGGCTGCAGAAAGGAAATCATGAATCACTGGGTTTTTTATTGTTTCTTTATGTTGTGTCTTTTTGTTTAACTCCTACACGAGTCCACAGTGATCTTGCCTGTTGCAGAGCAAGTGTAACAAGCTCTTAGTGATGAACCCACAGACATTTGAGGTTCGCCTCAGCTTTAGGGAGCTTTAGAGCAACTTTCATCTCATTGTTTTGGTTTTACGGCCCTCAACTTTACTGTATTGGTACGCCTTCAATGATCACTGTCGTCTGTGTCCTGCACCAAGCAGCAGACTGACAAAGTTAGGAATTAGCTGTTGAACAGAGCAGAGCCTTTGGCTGTGAAAGAGGTTAAATTACCACTTGGCCAGAAATACAACTCCCAGGTGGATGCCAACATTGTGTTGCTGTGGTGTTCGCCATATCAACTTTATTCGGTGGTAATATGTCATTTTCATGTTTACAGCTTGTTGTACTGCCCCCAAGTGGCCAAAATTTGGTCCTCATATATTCAACAAAACCAGTAAGGCTGGCCAGTAAGGGATCCTTCATTGTACCAAATCAGAACAGGGGGGAATGATTACAGCAAGCAGTGTCTATTTTAGTGTTTAAATGGGCGTGTGAGTATTGGTTTAAGGCTTCATATAACATGTGAAATGTGTTAGCCTTTCAAAACATGGATTAGTGGCTGCTACTTGGAAGCCATACGAAGTAGACTAGCAGGTTGTTGATGAGGATCTGGCTTTTAGGGATGCTGTAGTGTGATTTTAGAAAACAGTGAACATCTCCAGGAACTTTTTTAAGCCCCTCAGAATTGTGAGGCGTTTTAACTCACTTTATGTTCAGCACTCGTAATAAACACACAAGCTAATGACTTACTTGCATCAAAAAACTTATGCAGACTCAAACTGAAGTTGGTTCCTAAGTCAGCGGGTTTAAAATCCTTCCCCTGGGTGGTACAGTAACTGGTTCCACTTCTGAATTAAGCTGCCACTTTTCTGCCCTGAGTGGGTTAGTACATCTGCTGTGAGCTCAAGGTGGTACTGTAAAAACAAATAATATGTGTGTGTGTGTGTGTGTGTATGTGTGTGTATATATATATAGTCTGCATGTGTGCATGTTTGTCTGTGCAAAAGAAAAAAAAAAACGAGCAAGTTTGCAGTGAGAACCAGAGGGAGGTTGTGGGAGTTTGGAGCCATGTGTGCGAGGAGAATCAATTTAAACACAATCAAAAGTTAAGAGGGATTAAAGCTACTGTGATGAGATAGCACACTCAAAATGGTTTAAAATAGCTGCAGAGATTACACTAATGTAATCCAATTTAAAGGAGCCTTCCCCAAATATTTATTATTGAAGCACCATCTGTTTGAAGCCTGTAGGGTCAGTCCAATATGCAGTTTTACACCAACAAGGCTATTTTGTTGTCCTACATTCCTCCCTGTCCTGTCTGTCAAAAATTCAGAGAATATCCCTATTTTTTCTGGCTCGGTCATAATCTTTGTTCGTGTTTGTCCTCGTTTGACATCAGCAAATCTGGAAAATCAGTTTGCGGCGAGTTTTCTTAATAAAAGTAAAACTCAAGGTCATCCAGATTTCATAACCAGCCAGACTAAGGAAAGATTTTAATGAGGAAGAGAAATCTGATGCTTAAATAATTTATTATTGTATTGTCTGTTCGTGCATGGCTAGAACGTTTATGGGGTCATTTGAAGACTTTGTTATCCCTGCTCTGACACAGATCCCAGCTCAGCAAAACATGTTGTACAGCTCAGACAAGCATGTTCTCATCCACAGTGTTTGTCTGAGCAGAAAACTGTGGCATTCTCTTCAATTAATGATGTAGTATAGAGTTGGATCATATCACTATATATTCTGTGAGATGACAGAAATTTGTCAACTGTCAGAGTTTTTTTCTATGATTTTTATATGAGGTAGCTTGATTATAAATATGAAGCATTTTCTGTGACTTCAAAGTTGTGGACAAGAAGCGTTTTTACAGCATAGCATTTTAAAAAGTTTAAAATAACTCGCTGCGTTAAGACCTTTTAACCTTTGTATTTGCTTTCACGTGCTTTAGATTATCAGTTCATTTTTAAGGCAGCACGCCCACCCCGGTTGTATCGATGGGGAAAAGGGAGGGGGGCGGGGGGGTGAGGTGTAAATGGAGAGCCTCAGCTAAAGCTTTAGCTCGAGAGAGGGACTCACATGGGAGAGAGACATGGGTGGAAGCAGAGATTACTCGGGGAGATAGAGTGGTGCTGGTTAAAGAGGATCAGTTTATCTTCACAAAGGCCTACACGGCTCCCCAAGGGCTTCCAGAGAGGGACTGACTTTTTATCCTTCACTTGATCACGACAGCAGACAACAGACTTTGGTTGGGATGCCTTGTTAATAATGCAAATTACGTGTGTTTGAATAATAAATAAGACATCTGTTTATTTTTACACCTACCTGCCCAAAATTTAATTTGCACAAACACTGTTTCATTTGTTGAGTTGAATCGTTAGAGATTCATCTGCTCTGGTGATACGATGATTTCCACTGTGGTTTTATCTCATAATCAGATGAATTGTTTTTTCATTTGAGTGTGCTGCCCCCTACGGGTGACTTAAGATACTACAGCAGACGCACATTTGAGCTCTTAATTGTGCCCCGGCACATACATGCATGACAGGGCTGACTTTTCTTTGATTATTCTGTGCAGGTTTGCGAGTCCAGCATCCCTGCTGCCTTAATTGGTGTTGCAGCTCTGCCAGTATCTCATAGCCAGGATGCCCTGCAGGAAAACAAAAAAAAAACATTGTTTATTCTAAAGAGAAGAATCCAATTAGCAGATATAAAGCGTGGCTAGGCTGAGCGATAGCCTTTGGCAAAATATAATTAGGACAGAGTTGAGTGAGACTACATAGTATCATATCTGCATCCCATTTATTGGCAGCTTTTCCAGATTTTTTTTTTCCAGTCTTGTGCAGGATTTAAGTTGACTTCATACCCACATCTTGAATTCTCTCTATCTGTCTGTGTCTGCAGCCATACAAACACACACATCCCAGATGGAGACGGCCACGGATTAGTGAAGATTTTCCTTCATTTAATAAACAATTGAATGACACAATTCCGCGGATAAACCTGCTCAAAGAAGCACAAGAATAGTTGGAGTGAGGAGACTACAGGGCATTATCCTACTTCATCATGGAATATCTGTGTATCATTCAGAATTACTGTCGGCCTCCATCGCTGCATGCTCCCTACAGCTGGCGCTCATTCACATCAAGGAGCAGCACAGTCTCATCAACCTACAGAAAAACCTGATCCTCTCTGATTGTGTGGTCTCTGGTACACAATCTATATTAATCAAGATCCAACGGCAACGTCCAGGCTGTCATTGTCCATGTAGACACAATCGTATCCCAAACAACAAACAATACCGTTCCTTTAACGTTGTTGCATAATTGTTACATACATACACATGGGTTCATTGGACGGCGCGACGGCAAAGACAATACCTGGTGAAAATGAAATTGGCGCCCAAACGGGATTTGTGAGGGAAAAACTATGTTTCAAATCTAAAAGAAAAAAAAAAGATAATACCTCTGTACCACGGGCTGCTGTACATTATGGATCAAAAACAGACCGATATGATGACAGCTGCAGGAGTGATGATGATGATAAAGATGTTAATCTCGTGCATGCATGTCCAGTAGATGGCTTTACTGCTCAACACCACTGACATGGCACAGGATGGATATGAAGACATGCTTTATGATTAAATGGAGGAACATTTTTGCGTTTATGTCTCAGAGTATACATCAGAGTTTTGACATCTTTTCAGGTGTTGATGATAAAAGCACTGTCACTGACATTGCTGTGGGTAGACGTCCCATCAGGCTCCCTCAGGATGAATCTGTTGATCCCTTAACTTTTCATTTAGCACCATCATCATGTCAGCATTTCAATTTATCCAATACTTCATGTCTAAATACCTGCAAAAAATTACCACTACCCTCAGGCCTAATTTGTGTCCGCTGCTAGTTAACACACATCAACATGCTAACATGCTATTCTAAGATGCTTAACATACGCCTACTAAAAACTAGTATGTCAACATTGCTTTTGTGAGAATTTTAGTCCACCTGCAAATTTGCCTTGTGAATTTGCACGTTCGGCCAATATAAATGCTGATGGACTTTGTTTGGAGAGGTGGAGGGAGTCATTATTCTAGTTTTATCCGGACAGTCTTAACTAATCTTAACATCACGTCGGTTTTGGGTCTGAATGTAGGACAGTTTTGTTTGGGGGAAGACAAATGTGACTCCACTTCAAAGAAAACTCTCTGGTTTATCATTCAGTATCTATAATTTTGTAAAAACATGACAATTATAACTCTATCGTCAAGACAGGCTTGTTCCTGTTCTTAATAAGTTGCATTTTTTTAAATTAAATTTTGTGCCACCAGATGTTGCTAAGTACATCTTTTTCATCAACAAATTTTCATGTCCTCATTTCAAACTCACAACATGTGGTATCCACAAACAGGCTCAGCAGAGATCGCATGACATGAATGATTAAATTCAAAGCAAAGCGATCTGCTAATCGGAATTTAGAGAATATGAATGCTGTTGCAGCGATGATGTTGATGGCAGTGACAGCAGCGTCGGTGAGAGAAGTGACCATGTGTTACATCATATCCATGTCCAGCTGAGTTCTTTTGCTCACATGAGGTGAGAGGATTGAGCCTGGGATTGTTTAGGGATTAGTCAGCAGGACTTACCAGATTCAGAGATTCAGAAATTAAGGGACGGGATCGCCACAACGGTGGGGGTCACATTGTCCCAGGAGGAATAAGAAAGCACATGGACACTGCAGCCAAACTACAAGTCAAAAACAAGTTCTGTCTTTTTTTTTTTCTTGTGCTTTCTGCCTCTTTCACATATATACACACACACACACACACTCCTGTTCATCTGTACACTCCACTGCCCATCCCTACCACCACCACCACCACCACCAATCGCCTAATTCTCCTGCCTCCACACGCTTTCAGTCTGGAAAAGAAGGAAGGCGTGCCTGGATGAACAGATGTGGAGATCTCAGCTGCCTGTTTATGGATCATAACACTCCCTGTCTCTCTGTGTATTCCTCTGTCTAACTCTCTACCCCGTCTATCTGTTTGAGTATACGAAGGACACTTAGTTTTCTGCAGTCTGAGGATTTGGCCACAAGATTTTTCTTACTTACTTTTTTTTTTTCCTTTTTTTTTCCTTTTTTTTTTTTTCCCTTTATTTTGTTTGAGTATTTTTTATAACCAATCTTCAAACTGGAGACACAGACAGACTCCGACTGCTGGGATCAGTTGGTCCAGCTCCAGCTGTCTGGTTCAGGTGACTGGGCACCCTGTGAGTTGGACATCTTCCTCTTTTTTTTTTTCATCTTCATCATCATCATCTTTCCCATTTTTTTGGCACTGGCTCTTCTGACCATGCTTCCTTCACATCGTCATCGTCATGATCATTGTTCCGTCTCTGTAACAACTTTCTTTTGCTTTGTTTTCTGCGTGGAAATGTGTGTAAGCTTTCCCTCACAGCTTTATATTTCCTTGTTTTACATACATTTTTGGCCTTTAATGCCTTTTTATTAGTCAGTAGAAGAGCGAGGACAGAAGATGAGGAGAGAGAGAGATGATGCGACCAGGACGCCCCAGCTGCTTTGTATTTTCTTGACATTTATGAGCATGTCTCTGTCTGCATGTTATAGAAGACCAACAAAATCCTTGATCTGAGCGATTGAAACTGATGTTATCATGTTCAGATAATCCTTGCAACTTATTTGCTTTGAACTAAAATGCTTTGAGATTTTTTACGAGATATATGTATTACTTTACCCTTTAAAATCTTAAGATTAGCTGTTTTTTTCTTAGATGCACGTAGAAAATGTGATACGCTTGCTGTATATGTTGGGCTTCGCTCTCTTTTGCATGGTAAATAATCTTAGTTTACATACAGACCAGTAAAGTTTGATGGTAAAGGAGGTCATCACAAAAAATAATTAAATATCGCTGCAAATTAGTGAGATCTGTACATCCAGTGAAAACCTTGTATTTCCCACTTTGGTGATTTATATTTTTTCATATAAACAGAAGGATTACATGCTCCTTTATTCGTTAAGAAAACTCTCCAACTTCTACAGATAAATGAACCATTTAAAATGCAAAACATGGTTCGTAGCTCAAATGTCGGCTTTGCACTTTCAAATGTGAACGTTTATTTAATTCAACAGCAGCAGAGATATTTTTTCAGTGTCATTCAGCTTTATAGTGAGTAAAGCACAGTCTCTGCTTGTAATCATTCAGTTTTCTGCTGCTCTCATATGAAGTGACACATTTGTATGTTTGAGCCAGAGCGACAGCACACGCGTCAACAAGGAGTCAAGGAGTTAACAGATCAGATGAGCTGATATTACTTTTATAAAACTCAGCCTGATGACAGACTCCATTGGAAATGTTTTCCTGAGTTTTTTTTTTCCCCCCAGTTCACAAAATCCCCTCATGTCCCTGTTTTTCACTTGTCATACCACTTCACTCTGCGCAGCTCTTTTCATATTGTGCCTCAGACGAACGCAGCCAACAGAGTCAGCTTACTTAAGCAATGTTACATATTGATCCTGTCATACAGAACATGAAGATAAAACACATAAGATGTTAAAAACAAAATAGAAAACTAGAGCTGAAGAAAAACACCAAAGAAAAAATTTCCCTTAATTACCTGCACCATTGCAGCTGATTATCTTTGGGTTTTGAAATGTTGCTCGGACAAAAAAAGAGTTTTAGGAAACTGTAACCAGTTTTTTTGTTTCAAAGTATTTCAATCAATAAAATAATTGGCTGCTTAATCCATAATAAAAATAAATTGATGCAGCCCTACAAAGCACACTGATTCAATCAAGCATGCAAACTCAAAAACAAAAAATAACACAAACAACCATTTTTATGGATAAAATGGATATGGGAGAAACACACTAAAAGTTAACTGGCTCACTCCAAATCATGATAACAATGAATACTGCTGTGTCTCTGCTACAGAACAGATGTGATTAATCATTTCCATACTGGTCTGTGTTGTTGTTCCAGGTGACTCCCAGAAGGTGGAGATCCCCAGAAGAGAGATGGAGGTGGTGAAAGGCCAGATGGTGGTGTTACACGCCTGGTACAGCCCCAACTCAGACATTTCCAAAAACTCTGTCATTTGGCACTTCATGGGAAATGAGTCCAAGCAGGTGAGAAGGTCAAGAGATAAATCTGCAGTGATCTGCTGCATAGTTCGCCCGGCTCTAACCTCGGCTGGAGTAGAGAAAGGAGAGCTTCTTTAAAGGGATTAAAATAAAGTACAGTGTGTTTGCTGATCCTCGTGCTACTGTAGTGGAAGCCTTACATCTACAAACCAAAATATTAGAGCTGAAACAATGAATAGGCAGCTATTTTGATAATTAATTAAGATTTTAAGTTGTTTTTTTTAGCAAAATTGTTTCCACTGTGAGGATTTGCTGCTTTCCTTGTTTTATATCATTCTAATTTATTTATCAATATCTTTGAGATTAAACAATTTACTTTCAGTGGACATGTGAAGGTACAACATGGGCCTCAGGAAACATCTTCTGCCATTTCATAGATGGATTTATTTAGAAAATTAACAGTCAAATCGTTGATATGACAATAATTATTTGCAGATACAAATTTTTTTTTTAAATAAATTTTTATATAGTATGTAACAGTGTATTGCATGACACTGTTTATCCTGAGAACCCATCTTGTGATGTGCAAGGTGAAAAAAGATGATCTGTAGAGATTAGGATTTTTGCCAGCAGCACTGCTGATGTCTAATACATAGCGGAAGGAAAGATGACGAGTGTTATTAATGAAAGGATGCCACTAATGACATTTCATCTCTACTTTAGAATGCATTTCCTATATGTAGCATGAAGTGCTACATATCTGTACATCCAGTATGTGTGTGTGTGTGGGTCAGAGTGAGTGTGTAGGGGCTTTGCATGATTAACATAATCTAAACAGTTTCAGTGTCTGATGCATGTGAGCTTATCTCAAACAGAAAATCAGCCTAAAATTCAACCTCCACCATCTGTACATGTCAGGATTATCTTTATGCAGGAGGCTGATTTCTGTTATATTGTTAATCTGTATATCTTACTACGTCTGCAGCAAATAAAATTTAAAAAGTGTTTTATTTGAATGTGTTTTCTCTGTGCAGGTGATAAACTTTAGCTCAGGTGAGGTCGGGCACGGCCAGAACGAGTTCACCAAAAGAGTGGGCTTCAGTGTGGCCATGCCCTCAGCCAACGTCTCCATCTACATCAACAACACCCAGGAGTCTGACTCTGGACACTACGTCTGCAATGTCATCATCCCTAGAGCTACTGGCATTTCTGGAGAAATGCGCCTTAATGTCAAAGGTAAAAGGTCACAGCATCAGAGGAATTTCAAAGGCCAGACTTAATCCGAATAGTTTGCAACGAACCCCGCACGTTTTCTCGGATTTGGAAATCCAGGCAGAATAAATGCTGAATATGCTTTGAAGGATTTTGGATTGGACCAGTCTGTTAAAAAATCATATATTTATGTGAGTAAGCACTGTACAAATAAAACTCATCTGCTGTTTAGGGATTCGCTGGGCTCCAAGGTCATTATGTCATCCTCCAGCAGCAGATGGAGCACGGAGGAGGAGGAGAGGGGGGGCAAAACATTTTCTTCTTTACAGAATGGCTACTGTCCCCAGAATTCTCCATGTCGCTGGCATTGGATTAAAGCTAATGTACAAGTTCAATAAGGGGTCATTGATCCTGTATCCTTATCTTACATGTGTTTAATAACACTCAGCCTGTCTGTCTGTCTCTTGCCCCAGTCCCTCCCTCTCCCCCGGTATGCACCATGACAGGAAATCCAGTGGTGAAGGGCAACGTTACTCTGAGCTGTAAGTCCAGTTATGGAAAACCCGTCCCTCAGTACAAATGGACCAAGGCTGCACCCATGTCCGAGGTCTTCTTCTCACCAATGCAGAGTGAGTATTTTCGGAGCACATCGCAAGGATGAACTCTTGTACTCAGATTGCGAGTTGACCCATATTACAAAAAAACATATTTTCTCACTTGCTGTACCTTGTTCTGTGGATTATCCAGAGTAATAAGGATGCTGCTTTTTTTTTTACTGATGAGAGGAGACATGATTCACATTCATTTCCCAGAAACAGGTATCATACTGTACACAAAAAACAAGGATTTGATTTTCACTAGAAAATTAAATCCTCCCCCCAACTTTTACAGTTTCATGTTTGATTTTCTTACTAAAAATCTCTCAGAATATCGTATTCTGACTGTCCTGGTGTCAAAATCCAGATGAGAGAAGAGAGCAGTTGATAAAATGTTGATGGGCTTATCTATGGCACCTTATTACCACATGCTCACAGCAAGTAACCTTAAGATGCAGTAAGCAGAGGTGTAGCAGATGCTTTCCATATTTTTTTGCCCTGGGTTTTGCCTCTAAGGTTACGTACAGGTTCTCTTATCTCATTGGTGAAGGGGTTATATGCAGCCTGAGAGGAAGACCGCAGAACGACTGAAAAAAAGTCTGCATGCTTTTCAGATTTAAAAAAAAAAAATTGTTTCATATTTTCACTAAAATTTGCTAGAATTCCACATGAATCCATCTTAAATTATAGAAACATGGTTTGAAGAAGGATTAGTGCATTAACAGAGCAAATTTATTTAGCATTTCTATTCAGATATGTATCAAACAGAAGCAACTGTAGTAGACAAGTGATCATTAAAGCCTGTTTACATGCAGGTCTAAAGGTCATGGACCTTGCTGCTGATCTTTTATGCAGATGAAGCTGAGTTCAAGTCCCAGATCCAGCCTATGGGCTTTACTTTGCTGATAGATATTCCAAATGTACCTCAGAGGAAGATCCTCGATCATGCCATAACATTTAGCGTGAAATCCTCTTTACAGATTGAGACACACAGCATACTCCTCTCACAGAACTGCCCATGCAGCAGAGAAGAAAATGCATTTCTGTAAGCTGTGCATATGCTTCTATTGTTGCATGATTTTGTAGATGTTTGTTTCCAAATGATGCTGCAGAGAAAACACCATCTGTTTCTGAACAACAGGACTTAGGCTGATTGATTGAGTATTGACTTAACTGCTTTGATCTCTGGCCCTCATCTCTTTATAGCATACAAGTCCTGAGACTCATAAAATGAAAACTACTCCCTCTGATTGTGCACTGACCCAGGGTTTTGTAGTGCAGTAGGCACAATCATGTCTACATCACATGTGTATCTGCACCCTCTTACATGCCATCGACACTCGAGTTCAAACCCTGTTCTCATCTTTTTATCTGCTCTCTCTCTCTCTGACACTTGAACTTTACTCTGCCATCACTGCTTATCTCTTTCAGCAATCTCTCTCTTTCTGTTTTCTCTTTCTGCTGATCCTCTCTTGGCACTCCTCATTTCCTGTTGACCTTGATGCCTAATCTAACAAGCCCCATTTCATTACTTGGCCAACCCCTCTAAGAGGCATAAGTTGGATTTGGGACTGAGAGTTCAGCGCATCTTCCTCTTCCCACCCCATCCCCATCGGTCTATATCACTCCTTCGCTGCCTCTTATTCATGCTCACTCTTTCTCTGCCATCTACCAAAAAAAAAAACAGAATGGAGAACCTGCCCCCAGCCCATGCTTGTGTTTGGGTTCATGGGTAAGGATTTTCACTCATACATTTTCCACTTATATCCCCAGCTCCATCCCACCCTCACCAGAAACCGTGACCTTCACATGAGTCACGGTTTCTGGAGTCATGTCGCTACTCGAATCATAGCCATGAGCTGTAGAGAAGCTTTAAAGGAAAAAAATATCAACCCAATTTATAACCATGCTTATAGGATTATGGTTCAGAAATGATTACAATCTACTGTTAAAGAAAAAAAAGGGGGAGTGGGGGGGTTAGCATAGGTGTCAAGCCAGGTGATAATCCCATTCAGCTACAAAGATTCACATTCTCCTCGCACATTCACAGATTAAATCATCAAAAAAAAGCATGTTATGATGATATGGAATAATGAACAGCTGTTTTACTTTCTAGTATTTTCCTGAACGAATCTATAAGATGGATTTTCTGATTTGCATAGGTGAATATTTTGTGATAAAGGGTTGAATTTGTCCTTTAAATCTTTATAGAAAGTATGTTGTGTTAGATTTAGCTGTCATCCCATTGCGTTCATTCATCTTTTCGTTTTGTGCTATATTTAGACTCACAGGCTTTTAAAACCTGTAAAAGCAACAAGATGTGGTTTTAATTAGGATTAGAATATCTTTATGGTTTGGTCTGTTGTTTGAAGGCATCGTTTGTGGTGCACTCATTAGTTTATAATCAGCAGCATGTAAATGGAGGCCGTGAATGAATACACAAATAGAACAGTGAATAAATAGAGGAGTGTTTCCTGAACCGTCCTGTTTCAGTTGTTCATTAAATTTAGCAGAAAATCTGCATTCATAGATGGGAATTTTTTTTTAATCCTCATCTGTTAATCCTTCAAGATGAATATAAATGTTAATGAGTAAATTACAGTAATTGGTACATTACTTTTTTTTATCCCTTTCTCTTCATAAAGGTGTGTTCTCGACACGTGAATGTGTGTGGTTTTTTACATTAATTTTTAAAACTGTCATGTGAGGTAGCAAACCGTAGCTTGAGCTTCATATAGGAAACCTGCTGATTTCCATTAATCACGTGACAGGTGTCAGAGCTTTAACAAATGCCGCTCATTGACCTTGCAGTGATGGCAGCATAATATGAGTAATGCTCTCGTGTTGATATGAAGCAGCACAAAGTGTGACGTCAGATCGCCTCGAGCTCTGCCGCTGCTGGGATCCGTTTGCTTTGCAGGCTTGAACTTGCTCCAAGCTCAAAGTCAGCTGATGTTCTGCTAATCTGTCATAATTGGGTTTGGTTCTTCGCAGCTGGTTTTCAAGCCCAGGGATTAAATAATCAGAGAGGGACAGGTGCATATCGGACTCATCTGCAATAGTTTGCCTGGCACCTGTGTTTGTTTTGGTATCTGAGGCATGATTTTAATGTCTGTTCAGAAGCTTAACAATAACATATTCCAGTTCTGATTTGTTAATAATTACGTATTATGTGATCACGTGTACTCACAGTGACTGAAACCCAGCTGGGAATACATGTCAGCAGCAGGTTAACAACAGATAATTCCTGACTTTTTCACTCAGTTACACTTGTTTTATTTTAAACACTTAAACAGTTTTGCTGTACTTGTATTGTTGACTGTGGTTTGTGTGCACCTACCTAAATTAACCCCGCTCCTGGTGGTGCAGTGGCAGATGGTGCAGACAAAACCCAAAGCTCAGTTCACCCTTCGCTCACCTAAACTTTGGGATGAAGGCAGCTGTTTGGATCCAATGATTGTCAAGGATTTTCTGGTCTCTTGCATTAATATGTCGCTTGCTGGCATAATGTGAACCTTGGCTTTTCATCAGGGACGATTTGGATGAGTCCCTGGGTTGCATTACTTTTCTCTCTTTGGGGAACGACTCAGTGCACAGTGCCACAGCCGCGCATGGGTGAGAATCCGACATCCCCCCCTTCCGAACAACACCCTACGAGGGTGATTCCACAAAACGGACGCACCTCCGCTCTGATTTCCTTACGTCCCCACGAAAGCAAGAACACATCAGATGAAGACATGCTGCGATGTGACGTCTCAGATTGGATTTGAGAGGATTTGTTGTGATAAGTCCCACATAAAGCTTGTTTATTTTTCTACGGACTATGTTTGCAGCAACATAGCATTTTAAAGCCAGATGTGCCAAGAACAGATTGTGTTGAATGGAAACATCCAGTTGTGAAAGCACCGAGACATATGCGCACACAGTCACTGCTGGGTCATGAAAATATTAAAACAAACATTGCTGACCAGCATCATTATGTGGAGAGACTGCAGAATCATCTGCAGAGTGTCTGCTGTGGAACTGCACCAGTGCCAAACCATATACAGTAGGCACTGGGAATGGGCCAATATTGGATCAAAGCCTGGATTAAGGATGAGAATCAGTGACTAATGAATCAGTACTGTTATGATATGCTGCACACAGTAATGATATCATGATATGACAGTGCTTCATGATATCTGTGTAAATAAAGAGGAAATCATACGTCTGAAATTACAAACTAAATGATCAGGAATTGGAAAATGCTGGAAAGTCTAAATTTCCATCCAGTTTATTGCAGTATTATCTTACGTACCGTGAAATTGTGACAGTAGTTCCCCAACAGGTAATTTTGTGGTTTAATAATAATCTTAACCTCGTATAGTTTCCTTGGCTAGTTCTGCTTAGCCCACTTTCCCAGATAACATAAATATGTGATTGTGAAGTGTGTGTAACTGTGTGTGTAACTGTGTGGTTGTTCTGCAGACGAGAGACACGGCACCCTCAGGCTGAGCAACCTGACTAAAAGCATGTCAGGGAAGTACGTCTGCCGAGCCAGCAACACTGCCGGCTCCGACAGCTGCTCCATTAACCTGGAGGTTATCACCTGTACGTACACAGTGAAAGCTCTATTTTGACTCCACACAAGTGTGTTCAGCAGTGTATTTTTAAATGGCACAGCTGTGACCCTTACTGAGTGTAAATACTGACTATGATCCCTTTCCCAGCCTCCAATGCGGGTATGATTGCAGCGGCTACCCTGGGGTCAGTAGTGGGACTGATGGCCATGGTGCTCTTCCTCATATTCATACTGAGAAGGAGACGGGACACTGAGGAGGAGATAGCCAATGAGATCAAGTGAGAGTTTCTCTATACCTTCAGTGGCCACTTCATTAGATATACCTTTACAACTTAATGCAATTCAATACAATAGCTCCGTCATAAATTCTACTGCTGTGGAAATTCAGGTCAGGTGAGAAGGTGCTTCAGACACTAAGACACAACACTGCTTCGTTTCCAGAACATTTATTGCAATTAAGTGCGTGTGTGCATAACACGTGCATGTGGATTTCAGTGTCAGAGAGCGTCAGAGTGACAGAGTGAGATGCGAGACAGAGAAATCATACAGTTTTTAAACCTTACAGCTACACACGAGTTTATCCACCTAGATTTGTCCTGGGGTGAGAAGATAACAGTACATCTAATATTCAAAGGTCAGCTGCTCTCTTTGTTAGTGACAACTGACAAACCAAACACTGCAAACTGCAACACCATGATACCATGAAAACACTGAAGCTGAATGAAATTTCCCAGTTCAAGGTCAAAATGTGTTTTTATTTTATGGAAACAAGAAGAGAAAGAACAAAGAACAGTTTAATAAAATAAAAAAATTTTGCTTTCTCTGCCTTCCTCTTTTCTCTCTGCCGCAGGGAGGATGCTCAGGCACCGAAGCGAGTGTCATGGGCAAAGAGTAACACCGGCTCTGACATTGTGTCCAAGAATGGCACGCTGTCGTCCATAGCCACCAGTCCTCGACCACGAGACCCACATCAGCCTAACTTCCACTACCTGTACTCCCCAACCTCAGTTTCAGACACAGGCTCAGTGATCAACGCCTACCAGCTGCGACCTGGAGAAGCCAACACCTTACAGGGACTTCCCGGTTACAACATCGGGGGCACTCCTTCACGTAAACACAGACGGCCTCCCTGTACAAACGGGGCCCCTTTGCAGGTTCTCAGGAGCCCTGTTGTCGCCATCCCCAACAGGACTGAGGGGGCTCAGCCTCAGGTGCCACCTCCAGTCACTGCGTCCCCTCAGATCAGCTCCTCCACTCTGACGCGCATGGGAGCTGTTGCTGTCATGGTGCCTGCTCAAAGCCAAGCCGGCTCGCTGGTGTAGCCTGCAGAGGCATCTCTGATGGAAAGTATAAAGACAGCAGTTATGGAGGGAGAGAAAGAATGCCTTGGAATGTAAAGCACTTTCTCCATGAAGACCTGAAAGGTTCTGCGAGAACAAAGCATCTCGCAGGCGGTTTGTGCTTCATTTGCACAAACTCTCTTTTCTGTTTGTTAATACGAGTGAGTGCAGTGTTGCTCATTTCAGTTTCTTTTCGTATGCTGCATTCTGGCTCACTAAAGACAAATATATTTTTATTTACACCTTTAGAAAGTGATCTTCAAAATGGAATCCAGTAGCATTAAAATGCCAGTTCCTTCAAGAGAGGTTTGTAAATTCAGAGAAAGCTCTCTGAGTGTGCTTAGTTTTGCAGTTCTTGCCAAATACAGTATAAAGTTTTGGCTACATTTGTATAATGTATAAATTAAACATAAGCAAATTTTTATAATTTAATTTCTATCTCACTGTACCTGCCTATGTAAGGATCCCGTTCAGTCACTTCTCTCAGGCTAACTGCACTACTTCAAAGCAAAAAAAAAAAAAGAAGAAAACCCAGCAAAGTCACAATTCAGGTATTACAAGTTGCTCTCTTTAGAATATCTTGATTTCTTTCACCCACATTTACTTGTGTTCACTTAAGGGTTGTTTATTTAACCTACTGTAACAATGGTTTATGGTTTCATGACACTTGTGTCTACTGAGAGAACATACTGTATGAGTTTATTGCCTGTTCTGGTAGATGGAATGTAACCAAAATAGTGAGTTTAACAGTGTTGAAGTTAAGTTGTTCAAAGGTGCTTGGTAACACTTGATATAATTACTGTAAACATGCAAGGCCATTAGTTGAGACAAGCGGTTGAGAGTATTCGCCCAGTCTTCCTACTGATGCTCGTTTGTTTTCTTGTAATTATACCGAACTCTGGAAATAATGTGACAGTGATTAATTGATGTTGACAGGCTACATGTAGCACTTTCAGTACAGTTCTGAGTGTTGACATTTTTTTCAATAAAGTGTTCTGGAGTGTTTGATTTTAGCATTTAACTGAACTACAACCACGTACAATAACAGCAGATTCAAACGATAATTCCCAGTTTGGTGTGATTCAGGATGCCAGTGAAAAGGCTGATTGCTTCTGTGACAGTTGAGATCATTTTATTTGGAGTGTGATCTGCAAATTGCAAAGTGAAATTTTAATGCACAACCCATACAAAACTACATGTGGTAGTACTGTGTGTTTGTTTTTCTGCAGCCATTGTACATAGAACACACAGTGGGGTAAAATACAGTAACAGTGGAGTAACCATTAACATAAATAAGATCTTAAGAGCCACTTTGGGGAGAGAGACACTGAGACTGCATGTGATATTCAGTGCATGTCTGATGTAAAACAACCATACAGTTTTATTAGCACTTCAGTTGATGTTAACTTGTTTTCAACAACTGAAATTTTCCCCAAATTGAGTGAGAATGCTGTGCAGAGCAGCTTTTTATAGAATAACAACCCTAAACTTCTACATTCACACTAGCAGCTTAACAGGGAACAACCCATGTTTTACTGATTGGTTTACCCCAAATTCACCAATGACTTTTGCCACCTCTCAAAAAAAAAACTACAATGCACAGGACAAATTAGGAAACCAGTCACACAGTAACAAACCAAAGATGAAGACCATAATAATATGGTCACTACCGAAGTCACTTAATGATTCAGGGAAGGAGTTTTATCACGACTCTGTCAGTAGATTTCGGGAAATGATCATCCTCATCACCTCGTTTGTTCCTTTGTGAGAAAACAGAAAAACAAAAGGAGAGTCAGACAAACCACAGACATTACAAAGTCACAGTCTGACAGCTTTTTAATTTAATTTCAAATTCTGAAAGTCCAAGTCAGAACAGATGTTTATTGTTAAAAAAAAAAAAAGCTCACCCTCTAGGATCTGATGTACTCTGATGTCACGGACAAACTGCTGCACTGCGTAGTCTTTGAGGTAACCGTACCCACCGTGCATCTGAAGAGCCTGGTTGCAGATCTGTTCACGGAGCATGGATACATGTCATTTAGAAAAAGGCGAACCAAAAAAAACTTCAGTGTCAATTAATACTACTACTACCACTCAGCTCTACTCACATTAAAACACTCATCTGTTGCAAAGAGTTTGGCCATGGAGCAGAGAGAGACGGCATCGGGCCGGTTCTCCTGCAGTGCTGTAGCAGCTTCACGGACAAGTAGGCGAGACGCAACCAACTTGGTGGCCATTTCTGCCAGTTTGAACTGAAGGAACTACACACACAACACCAACGGAGGGAAAGATTAATTTTACTTCAAGGTTTGATTCTCTGTATCTGTGTCTGAAATGAGTGTAAAAATGTGAACTACTTACTTGGTTGTTTGAAAGTGTCTCTCCAAACTGTTTGCGAACCAACAGGTGATCCCTCGCCAGCTGTACACAGGCATGTGCCGCCCCGAGAGAACAGGAAGCTGTCGGCAGAGTATTTATCGGAAAACCGCGGACTGAGATGCTGCATATGGTTAACAATGTGTAAAGCAGATAATAGAGCCAGTCACCAGGGTAAGTTTTTTTTTTTTTTTTTTGTTCAAAAGTGGAGTCTGTAACTTTTTCTAAACACAGTAGTGTTTGTGATACAAGACTAAGTAAATCTGAGTATATGGAAGAGTGTGTTTTACTTCTTATGAATTTAATTTGAACTGAAAGGAAAGAATGTTGTAGCTCCTCTTACATAGTCATAGTCCTGCTTTAATGTCAGCTTGATGTCTTAACAACTTAACGCCTCCATTCTTCAGAGCATGTGCACATTTTATGGGTAAACCTGTTGTCAACAGGCTCATTCACAACTTTGACATAATACCTGTGTACAAAACAATTCAGTTTAATTATTTAAATGTTTATAAAATCTATAACTGTATGTAATCATTTCCACTAGCTCTCTAGCTACAGGGATAATTGACATATTTGGGTATCATACATTTCTATGCAATAGAGGGTTGACTACTTGGATAGTGTTTTCCTCCTCACCAATATTAATCCTGCCTCCATTCAGTCCTTTCATGGCGATGCTGAAGCCCTGTCCTTCCTCACCAAGCCGGTTGGTCACTGGAACCGCACAATCTTCAAATATCACCGCCCTGGTCGGCTGAGAGTTCCAGCCCACCTGAAGAACAGATTGGATAACAGCTGAGAGACTGTGACTTAATTCTGCCATCTAGTGGTTACCTGAAAACACTTCGAGAGAGCAAAATAATTAGATGTAATTATGTCAAAGTGTGTACATATAAGTCAAAAATACACACTGTCTTTAAAGTGTTGCTATCTCAACACCAGTGAACTCTACCTTCTTTTCTTTTTTGCCAAAACTGAGGCCTGGGGTTCCCTTCTCCACCACCAAACACGAAATGCCTTTAGGGCCTTTACCTCCTGTTCTGCACATCACAACATAGACGTCTGTGTCTCCTCCTCCACTGATGAAGGCCTGGAAAGTCATCAAGAGAAGAAACGTGTTTCTAGCTCACACTTTTCCTTCTGAAGCAAAAACTTATGGTCAGCTAGGCATCAAGCCACAAGTGTGCATATGCATGTTTAAAAAAAAAAAAAAAAAAGTACCTTAGAGCCATTCAAGATGTAGTGATCACCTTTCCGCTGTGCAGAGGTCAGAAGTGAAGCAGCATCACTGCCACTGCCTAAAGTCAAAAGTCAGTCCTTTATTTAAGAATACATTAAGACGACCACCTTCAAAAACTAGTACGCTGGCAAAATATGATTGCTGGTGATATGTTTTGGGAGCACATATTTCATTGAAGTGTGTATTAACTGACCTGGTTCAGTGAGACAGTAAGAAGCAAACTTTTCCATCGAACAGAGATCAGGACAGAACTTCTCCCTTTGCTCATTATTGCCAAAAGTGTCGATCATCCAGGCACACATGCTGCAAAGAAAGGAGAACAACCCCGCAAACTGTCAGGCAAAGGAAATATATTATGTCATAACTAATTTCCCAACTTGATTACTTGAGGAAAATCCTTGTTCAGTACAAATAAACTGCCAGACACAATGCTGTTTATGTTGTTTGGACTTTTTCAAGATGTAACGATATGTATTCTTACAACCAACAAAAAAACTGGCAAGCTTTGCTATCTGGGCAATTTCATGAAGAGATCTTAACAACACAACCAGCCTCAAGTCAAGTTATCTAAGTTATCTAAGAATGCCATCTTGTCAACTTCTAAACAACAAAACAATCTTTTCATCAAATTTTAATGGCAGGTACAAGTCGTTATCTGTCGCCGTATGGGGGTTTCGTACTTGTGGATGCTGATGTAGGCCGTGGTGCTGGTACATCCTGTGGATAAGGCCTCGAAGATGACTGATGTGTCCAACCGAGAAAGACCTGATCCTCCAACATCTGGCTGAACGTAGATCCCCCCAAACCCCAGCTGAGCTGCTTTCCGCATTGTCTCCACTGGAAAGATTTCCTGGAAAGGAAAAGGAAAAATTAACAATTAACAATTATTATAGCACAACTGATACTGGATTTAGGAGGGAGATGTAGATGTTCGATATATGATGACAAATGATGATGTTGACAAAATATGAAAACTGCTATGAGATACTGGCAAAGATATGAAAGCCTCCTACCATACCAATAATTTCTAAATGATAGTAATAATAGTTCAGTTTTAGGATGGGTGATTTTAGTCATCTCCTTTGGGGCATTGAATTTCCTTCCTCTGCAGCTGCTTATTCATGCTATGCTACAAAGGATTATTGCATCTATAGAAGCGTAATCTAGCCAAAGAACAGTCTTTCTCAACAAGTAGTTAATTAACAAAAAGTACAGCCTGTGAAGGCTTAAGTCTGCTGCCTTCACACTTTCTTAGTAAAAATGTACACCTTGCTGCAAAATACCTTTTGGTCCCACTCTGCCATGTGTGGAGCCATTTCATTGGCTGCAAAGTCAAAGGCCACCTTCTGGAACTCCTTCTGTTCATCTGTGAGTCCATGAGCAGCTGTCAACAAAGAGCAGAGACCACAAAGGACATAAGAGGTCTTACAGACTGCTTTTGAGTATCTTTGGATGCCGATGTGGACTAGTTTGACTAGTTAAAACCCCTTGAAGCACATTTGTGATATTGACGTGTCTAAATTGACTTGACTGGATTAAGAAAAAGGAAACAGCAAGGAAAGCCAGACTCGGAAGGGAAAAAAATGATGAAATACAGGTTTTGTGAGAGTCCTTCATTCATCATACAACCTGCCTGAGTAGAGGGGCGGTGTTAAGGAGGGGTGTGTAGCTCCCTCTGCCTCATGACTGGAGGACCAGGAGGACCAAAACTAACCAATGACAGCTAGGTAAATTTAATATCAAACTATTTCAAACTGAATGTATGCGCTTACTAATTGCTGTTCTTCTGAAGCTCAAAATATTGATTAGGGTGCTGGAGAGCTGTAAAAGTTAAGTTACGGCTGTTCGTTGTGTTCACGTCAGATGCCGTCAGGTTTTCTTTCATAACAACAAACAGCTGTCAGGTAACAAACAAGTTCACATTTTCAGGGACTTACGGTCGATACACGAAGCTATTCCTCGTCTCTGCGCGCTTCTGTTCAATAATAAACGCTGGTTCCTACAGATGCTGGAGCCCAGTCGGGCGACTCTTGCTAGAGGTCCGACCGCCGCCATGTTTACCTCCACAGTGTTGAGTTATGTCACTGAGCCGCTGCTGCTGCTGGGAAATGTAGTTTTACCACCAGGGAGGGATAACGCTGTGGGTAATGGTAAAATTTGGGGGAAACTTAATGTCAGTGACAATAGTAAGCGTGTGTTTCTCTTTTTTTTGCATCATATGTTGTCGTGAATAGATGTTAGACATCCCAGTTAAAGCCCTTTGAAAGACACTTTAAGTACACTTTTGTTGGAGTCTGGATTTGAAAAGAGTCAAGGTCTAGTGGTTTTTCATCTAAACTTGGTCTAGTGTGGTCTAGATGAAAAAAAAACGAGACTTCTAAGTGATAATCATAAGCCTGCTATATAAGTGGCAGTTTACTAAAATCTGTTTACAAAAAACACTTTTAATAATCTAAACAATTCTCAGCAAAAGTACCTCAGTTGATCACAGTATCTGCACCACCAGATATATTATGCTGATTTCTCAATAAACCTGCATGTTCTTATCTATATCAGAATAATATCAAAATTGTATTATTATATCTCATGACCAAGAAGGTCATGGTCTAAGGTGAACCGTGAATAGGTCTGTACTTTTGCAGGTCTGGGCTTGTTGCTCTTACAAAAGCTCTAATCTGGGTTACCGGGTTAACCACACGCTAAGAGCGGGGCTGTGGTCTGGATGGGGGAAGTGATTTTTTAAATATTTTTTTCAACAATAAAACAAAGAGTCCTCCTCTTTGTATTTTCTGTTTCCTTTAACTGAGCCCCTTAACCGAGCCCCTAACCTTAGACGATATTAAACCAACCTTCATTCACCGCCCGTCAAACCGAGAACAGCGTCATCGCTGGGAGGAGCTGGTGGATAAATCAAATGCACCTTGAAGTTTGTCCGGGTCACGTGTTATGAGTTTTTCCGCGCGTTTTGGCGGCTGACCACCTACCAGAAGCCCTGCTGAGCTGAAGGTAGGATTTATCAGCGTTTGTAGAGGTTATCTACAGCTACTGTGCAAAGTGTTTAACGAGCAAACTGCGCAATGAACGTTCAGTTTACGTTATGTGTCGCTCAGGTTTGTGTACAGCTGTTAAAGCTCTAGCTAATCTCTGCCGTGTCTGATGCTGCTTTCAAGAGCTGAATGCAGGTTCGTGCAAACCAAGGGAGGGAAGAAACAAGGAGATTGGAGTTCAAATGGAATATATGTTTCTGTTTCCTGTGTTGTTATTAAGCATATGGAAGCCCAGCATTCACGTTAAATGATGTTTGACCTGCCAATGGGCCCCGCTGTGGGTATCAGGTGGTGCCATTTTAAGGCTGCTTGGCCCCATTACAGGTGACACTCAAGGGAGAGTTGTAGGTTTGTTTGCTAATGTTCGGATAGGTTTTTGTGACAATATGGCTTGTTGTAGTGTAGACTGTACTAACCGACCGTCGAAGGAGTCTGTGTTGTTTTTTCGTTAAGTAAATTTCTCCCTATTTTACCTGGATGTTTGAACTAATTAGCATGTATTAGCATGTATTAGCATATTGTCGCTGGCTTATGACTTAACTGCCAATGGTCGCTGCTGATACAGATAGATGACCGGAGCAGCTAATGTTAGGAACGCTGTTTTGGTGTGTTCCGTGCTCTCAGAGTCCGTTTATTGTGGGAATACTAGGCTCATTTTCTGTTTAAAAAGTCCGACATTACATGGACAGAGCAGCTCCGTCAGTAAGCGGCTGCTGTTGTTTGTGTTTCGAGCTAGCCGGGTCGGACTCGTTGACTCGCTGTCGTGTGGTGGATGTAGCTGCTTAGCTGGTTAGCCTAGCTGGTTAGCCTTATGCTAGCTCGGTTGCTCCGAGCTAAGTGGCCGGGTTTTCGGCCGGCTGACCCATAGAGTAACCGCCTCTTCGCCAAATATGGAAAGCACACTCCCACTAAAATCCAAGATGGCGCAGCGCTTTTATACAGTCTGTGGTGACACTGTGCACCAGCCCTGATCTGCACTACTTAACAAACTTACTGCTGCTTTTATATCCACACTTCACCTGCCCAGACTAAGCTGCTGTGGTTTGATCAGCAGTTTCATTTTAAAGCCGTGGCTCACTCAGTCGACCAGCGGTGTTACCCCTGCTTAGATAGCTCCACTAGTTCTACTAGTAGTTACCAGGTATATGAGGAAGTTCCCACTCTCTGGCCTAGTACACCCCAGTGTCATGTAAAGATTATGTGCATTTCCAGCTGTGTTGTTAAGCTCATTTTTTCAATGTTAAACTGTTTATAATTCCGAAATCTTTCAGAGGTCATGTGTTTCCATGGTGTCAGAGTAAAGATAATACTCGAGTTTCGTTTAGCATGTTTTCTTACTTGTTGTCCTATCACAATTAAGACACAAAAAATTTGTTACTAGGGGGCAGCGAGGCTCAGGCTGTAGAGCAGTCAGAATTGGAAGCTTCCTGGTTTGATCCTTAGCTCCCCCTGAGAGCGTATCGAAGTGTCCTTGAGCAAGACACTGAACCGCTAACTGCTCCTGAGGCTGCACCATCAGTAAGACACAGTGTCGTTTTTGAGTCTTGTCCTAATTCCAAGCAAAGAGCAGATACTTGGCAGCATGACCTGGCCTTATGTCTGCATTGCATTTGCTCAGGTTAAGCTACGGCTGGCCCATCTGGCTTGTTAGGTAGCTTCATCTGAGAGCCAGGCCAGCTCAGTTGTCCAGCCACCATCACTATATAATCCCACTAATCTCACCAATACTTAGCAACCCCTCTCACTTAATTATGGCCCTTGACCTGTTTTACCAAGTAAAATAACATGGCTTGAGAACGGATTTGTTTGTGAGTGTGAGAGAGCAGGCGAGTCTACAGGGTTCATGAGGCGGACACCCTCATAATAACTGTTGTGTCATTCTGTTCATAGAGATGTTAAAGGGAGAGCTACTGTGGTACAAATAATGTTTATAAATTGATGGTAGAAAATCTGAGATGTATTTCACCATATCACCCAAACCTATTATGGATGATGTGTCATGTCTGTAATACTGTAACATCTCTCTTTACAGATTTTGAGAGATGCCACCAGCGAAAAAGGCCAGAGTGGGTAAAAGAACAGCAAACTCAGGTAAGCAAATGAAATCACAGAGTAAAACTTAGTGTCTTATTTTCTAATTAGTGACGATTGTTGCCTCAACACCGCAGACAGAGGCGATGTTGGTGAAACAGTGTCTCCTGCAAAAGAAAGAGTTGGTGGTAAGAGGAAAGCTGCAGCTTCTGTTCAGGCTGGAGAAAAGAAGGAGAGACCTGGTCCTCCAGAGTACAGTCACTGGCTGATGAAGTCTGAGCCTGAGAGCCGCTTTGAGAACGGCATCGATGTGAAGGTGACAGTCTCATCAGCACAGCCTGTTGTTTTTTGTTGTAAAATGTGAGTGGGCTGCACTCGTCTGATGCTTCTGGTTCATTTGGCAGTTTGGGATTGAGGATCTGAAGGCTCTGCCTAATCAGACCAGCTGCTGGGATGGGGTCCGCAATTATCAGGTAGAGCAACAAAAACTGACTCCTGTAATGAAAACATGCACAAAACCACTCGGAAAAAGGCATTTTGTCATCTTACTCTTACCAGCCTTGGGTGTATTCTTTTCTCAAGAAGAGAATGAATACAGATTTTTTTTTTCCATTTCTCTGTGGAAATGTCCCACAAACATATCCATCACCTGCAGGCGCGCAATTTTATGAGACAGATGAAAGAAGGGCAGACGGCTTTCTTTTACCACAGCAACTGCAAGGAACCAGGAATAGCAGGAGTCCTGAAAGTAAGTCACTCTCCCTCTGCCCTGCTGGGAATATTTTAGTGATTTAAACACAGATACAAACAGGCATGACATTCAACTGTATTTCCTTTTCCAGATTGTGAAGGAAGCTTACGTGGATCACACTCAGTTTGACAAGAAGGATGTTCATTATGATCCAAGCAGCAAACCAGACAACCCAAAGTGGAGCATGGTAAAATGATTAAGGATTAACAGCTAATGCAAACACATGAATATGTTCATCAGTTACAATTACTGATGATAGCAAAGCATGAAGGTTGAACTTGTCTTCTTCTCCCGCAGGTAGATGTTCAGTATCAAAGAATGATGAAGCGTTTTCTTCCTCTGTCTGAGCTTAAAAAGTACCACCTGCAGCATCGCGCTGAAGGAGGGCCTCTGAAGGACATGGCGCTTCTTACAAGGGCCAGGCTCTCTGTGCAGCCCCTCACCGCTGGTACGTAAAGAAGTAAACTGTGCAGTCCTGGTTTATTGTTTTATTTTAATACATACTCATGAACTAGTTTTGAAAATGAATTTTGTTTTCTCTGCAGAGGAGTTTGACTTTGTCCTGAGTTTGGAGAACAAACAGCCACTGTGAGGATGTGAAATCATGAAACTGAAACCTACTGTAACATCAGCCACTGTATGTATGCAAAGTGTAATCAGTATAAAATACTGTTGTGTTTTTAGTGTTTCATGTTCATAAATATTATTAAATGCGTTTTTTTTTTTAAATTACAACTCCCATGAGTGTTTTTGGTGTAACCATAAAATCTTGACATCACAGAGGTTGAATACAAAACAGCAGCAATATATAATGTGGATTAAGGCTCTTACTCATTTTTGTTTCTGTATTCCTTGTAACATTCCACCATCTGCAGTAAGAGTGCAGCAAGCTTAATCTGATTATTATTTACTTGATTAGTTGTTTGGTCTATGAGAATGTCACAAATTCCTATAGACCAAGCTTTCATCTTCAAACAATCCACAACCAAAAGATATCCAACTTGAAATCACAGTGAATTTTCCCCGTTGTTGCTTAAAAAACTACTGAAATAATTTATTATCAAAAAAACCTGCAGATAAAGTTTGTCTGTTTGTTGTTTTAGGGTAAGTTTGTAGTTCTGTAATTGGCTCATGAGTAATTCAGGGACCAACCACTTCTGCCGGGCTGTATGTACGACTCTCATGTACTGTATGTAGCAGTGTTATTAAGATGCAGCCATTCTGACATGCAACTTCTTTTTCACATGATGCTGTCATTATTTTGTCCGTTCAGGTTAATCGTGTAAATGCATTGTCTCATTTATGTAACGCAACCAATACAAACTCAGTGTCAAGTCAGTTTTTTCCATTTGGCATCAATTTATTGAACTTTTGGGGACAAGGAATAAGTGATTAGCATTTTGCAAAAGATAGATAGTTCTACTGTAACTTTTCTCTGGTTAAAAGACTAAAATTATGTTAGAGGCAGGAGGATTTCATTTGCTTGATACACAGAGGCACAACTTTCAAGTCTCTAATAAAGAGGATACAGAAGACTTCTTACTATCAGACCTTAATACAAACACTTTGACACTCTGTCCTAATACCACTGGAATGCTGAGGTAAAGCATATGAACATGTAAGGTCATTTTGTGGCACTGTGTACTATATAATCGATGTACACAAGCTGGAACAGGGTACAGGATAACAGGATTTAGCTGGTCTTATTTACAGAATTTAGAAAAAAAAAATGGGTGGGATAATACTTAAAAAGGCCAAAAAGGAAAAGGATTCCAGTTTCCACTTCCACCATTTTTTTTTGTGCAAACACATACAAACACAAAAAAAGAAAAACGTGTTCAGCAAGATTTAGCAGTGCAAAGTTATCTGAGATTTCTTGACCTTCTAACAATGTTAGGAATGCATTCATTAAACGTGGAATGTTGGAGATACATTTTCATGATAATTCAGTTGCATTAATTAAGTGATTAGAAATCAATTTATCCCCAAAAAGCGTGAGAATGTAACAAACAAAAGGCTAAAAATCCAAGAGTTTCACATGAAAGATTTTACACCGTGGATAACGCGACAGGTGATTACTTTGATTCCCATAAAGAAAAAAAATATATATTAATGAGGAAGGTCAAGACCAGCAGCCTGAAGCCACTTAGAATGCCTCATGCAAACTGTTTCGTTGTTCACAAACTGTATTATAGTATGTCGGTCTCCCTTCTTCCTCCCTTTACCAGCAAATAAAACAGCTGCTTGGCCAGATGTACAGTTGACAGTTACCTCCTCCACTACAACGCAGATGAGTCTTGTGTGAGGAGACTGGAGGCCAGCGGCTCTACCCACTCTCTTCCTTTGCAGCTTGTTCCAATGCGCTCTCTGACGCAGCCGAGCCCTCAAACCTCTGAGAGGCGATGGCGGCCTGGTGAGACATGCTCTTCCTCACCACGTCACCTTTCCTCCACAGTGTGATTTCCTATAGATGGAGAAAAGGAAGTGTAGGTAGGTCTTTAGACTTTGTGCTTTATTTGTACGGATGATATTACTGTCATCTGTGTATTGACTCCTTATCCAGGAAAACTAAACACTGTGTTAGTGCTCTCAGTTTGCATGCCAGTAATCACACTTTCAAAAGAATCATATCCAATTTTTTTTTTTTTTAAACTATGAAATAGGTACATTTAAAGATAAAAATTAAATAAGGTAAGGAACATGAGAAGAAAATAAATGTTCAGCTGCTCTTTAATTGGAAGAAGTCCTAAAGCAGCTGCATCAAATGGTGAATTCAATCGAAAGAAAAAAACTATTTTGATAATCAAATAATTGTTTTATAAATAATGTTAGTCAAACCGGTTACTACATTTACATGGATGTTTTTAAACTCAGGTTACAGATGTAGGGAATATTCAGATTATTTTAACAGATGAAAACCCCACTCACTGAGCAGGAGAGTGGCCTGTTGCCCTTTCTGCTTTGAGTACTGTCTTTCATCATTATCTAACCTGCTGTTTGAAGTAGCGTCTCTCCTCCTCATCAATCAGCACCAGGTTCAAGTAGTAGCGCACAGAGAACTTCTTGTTGATGTCTCGCATGGTGGGAGTCAGATCATAACCAGCCAGAAATAACCGAATGGGAATGGATTCTCCTGCGATATGAAATGCATTGCATCAGGTCGAATACTATCTATCTTAACTGGATAAGAAGACGTTTTATGTTTGAAAAAACTTTAAAAATTACAATCGAGTCATTTACCCCTGACCGGAGCGCCGTCCATGATCTCGTACTTGGCAATTGTGTCATTTTCATGGTATACACTCGGGCCAGTGCCCGTTGTCTCACGCTTGATTATGTCAATCTCCATGTGCTTAATCTTAATCCTTACCAGCAGGAAATAGATTTTTCCCACAATAACATCTTTCAGATGGTACCTGTCAAAAAAAATTATAAATAAAAACAAAAGCATAAATTAACTCCGACGCCCAATTGGATAAACTGGAAAAAAAAAAAAGTCCACAGATTAATTGACAATGGAAAATAATGGTCAGTTGCAGCTCTTTAAATCTTACTTGGATTTGTTATACTCAAACTCGATGTGGAGACAATCTTCAATTCCAACTTCCATTTTAATGGAGGAGTTAAGCTCGGGGTAAGTACTCAGTGTATGGACCACAATGTCCATCTCTTTACTGATGTCATTTAGTCTTCTGATCACTGTGGCACGAAGAAAATATCTGCAAATGGAGCAAACAGACTGTAAGCAGTACTGCTCCCACTGTTAACACATCTAACCCATGAAACAGACAGTGCACTACAGGGTAAATGTAAATGCAACAACTCTTTTTAACTGCTCACTTTGAGTGTTACCAGATGACAGGCAAGTTAAAGAGTGACACCTCCAGTCACACATTTTACTGTAAAGTAGAGTGAATGATCAAACTTACCTTAGCTTGACATTCTGGCCTGTGTAGGACTCATAAGGTTTCTCAACATGAGTGAACTCAAAGTCAAACGTCTGTGACTGAGTTATTTCACCAGGTCTTGCAAGATCTTTCACCAGGGAAACAAACTCATGATGGTTTCCTCTGTCGTAATACAGCTCTAGAAAAGAAGCATGTTACCAACAAAAGCAAAATAAATCCATTGTAAGATTATTGCATATGTAGAGATTTTTACCCTTGTAATAAGACAATAACAAAAAAATTTACTGATTTTATAATATGAAGCCAGATGCATTTATTGTGACTTAAATATCATAGAAGACTACAGGAACCAGAAAATATTCAGATTTGAGAAGCTGACACCAGAGAATTTTAACATATCTTCTTATGAAATAATTAACTAATATCAGTTAACAATAGTTGCAATTATTTTTCTGGTGCTCAACTAATCAATTGATTGACTAATACAAATTATGTCATTACATCTTCCAGTTCCTCTTATATATTAACTTTTTTTTTAATTTATGTTTTTTAAATTTTAATTTATTCTCTTTTAATGTAGCTACTTTATATGTTTGCATAGTTTCTACTTTGTGTTGTCGTTTACTTCTGGTTCTAAATTTTAAATTGTGTGTTAAAGGTGCCAAAATAAAGTTGCTTTCTATTAGAAAAAAAAAAATCACATTTGAGAAGCTGATAGAGAATGACAGAGAATTTTGACAAGTTTTCTTGAAAAAAATTATCCAAAGGATGAATCGTTTACAAAAATAGCCAACTGACAATTATTAGTTGTTATTATTATTAGTTTAAGTAAAACGTATTTTTTTCCACCACTGGATCCTGCTAAATTAAAAAAAAAACAAAGAAGCTGGATTGTGTGGTAAACATGTTAACATGAATTATATTAGTTTTTCTTCGTACCTATTTGGCCCACAAATTCAATTTTGATCCCTTGGTGCTCCAGCCTCTTCCCGGGGTTCTTCAGCGTGACGTTCACCTTTCCACTGACAGTTTCGCCATCATAGAACAGAAAGTATTTGTCTTTCTTTCCATCCTCAGTCTTGTGTTCAGCCTTCTTCCTCGTTTCAGCATCATTCAGGACCACATCAATTTCTGCACTCTGTCCAAAACTAAAGAAACTCATTGTAACGTAACGTCTGTGCGGCGGTAACTCTTATCTCTTTGCCTTGTTAGCAAACTAAATCGACCCAAACTAACTGCTAATGTTTCAAAGTAGGAGACAAACACACAATTAAAGGCCTGCAGTTCCCTGTCGGAGCACACGCAACGCACAATTGCACCCGAAAAAGATATTTCACGGAAAACTCCGCGTTAGCTACATGTACATACTCATTTCCACCGATGAAGCTAAATAGCAAAACGGTGGCACAAGGAAAACGCACAATAATACGTCCATCAGCAAATTAGCCCTTTCTTTTTTCTTCTGCTGACCTCGGTGTCACCAATAAACAGTCTGCAACGGCATCGAATCACGCTTTAACGGACACAAACCCCCCGCAGTGTAGATAGATATTACATGTTTGTTTTCTGTAAGAAAAAAAACGGCGAATGTTGTCAAACGATCAGGATGTACGCCACCTGTATCGGCACGACTACTTCCGGGTGGAGATTTTCAAAATAAAATTGAAAAGACTGGCGCGCCACGCCGGAAGGGAGGTTTGTTTTTTTTTTTTTCACAGTCAAATGAAAATCTTCAGTGTTGTTTATTGCTTTATGCTTTCTATGTGAATTTGTTTTTAATTAAGTAGCACCTGTAATGGAAAGTAGAGTTACTAGGCTACTGTACTTAAGTAGAGTTTTGAGACATGGATAGTGTAAGTACTGAGGACTTTAAGTGGAAGTAGCAGTACCACAAAAAGTCTGTCTGAAGTCCTGCTTTCAGAGATTTATTTATTGTAACTGGCTGAAGTGCAGCTGATTTAGATTTCTTTATATGCTGATGGGGAGTTTAATATATAATGTATGATATCTCATCACAGGGTTTTTATGTAAACATGCCAATTACCTATGGTCGTCAAAAGATGTAGTGGAGTACAGCCACATAACAGTTTTCTCTCAAATGTAGTGGAGTAGAAGTATAAAGTAGCATGAAACAGAGTGCCTCAAAATTGTACTCATGCAGATATACTCACTATTAGACAGCCCTATGTGTATTTGTGTATTCTTATCATCCATCAGCTTACTAAGACACATTCCAACAAAATGCTCAATGCTGCAATGAATGTTCACATAAATGTGTAACAATTCACATAGTTAAAACTCTAAGTTTACAAATCACCTTGTTTTTGCGGTAGCACATCAGCAGTTCCAGTTTCTGCCTACGTTTGCCTACACTGCGTACAGTCCTCACATATTGTAAATGCTTTTTACAATATTCTGTCACCTGTCACTTTTCTCAACACAATTGTTTTTTAATCCTTTCTCAAAATCAAATTACACAGATAAAATCCAAATAACTTTCCACAACTAAACACGTGAAACATTTGAGTCTCCAAGACATTTACTGTTCAATTGTATTTAATAGTAACAAAAATAACATGAACATACAGCATCAATATCAAATGAACAGTGGACATTTTACAACAGTTCCTGAGTTGTTACACAAATCATTGACACTAATGTTTGAACTGATATACTGTTATCACTGACAGGCTCAACACTGCAGAAACACACTGAACAGTAAATACTGTAAATTTATTTCCAACAAACAGTTTTATTGCCCTATTTACAATAAGGTATGGAGTGCAATGTATGAAAATTAAAAGTTCAAAAAATTTATATATTTATGTACATTAAATACTGAGTCAAAACTGGACAATATGTCCAATACTCACAAAATAATTAGTTAAGTACAGAAGGTCACTTATACACAGAAACAGCACTCTAAAAATCATACTTCATCACCTTTATAGTACATATTGATTTTGCAGCATAGTGGGATATATGGTATTCAAATAATACTAATCTGTACTTGTACATAAAGGCTAATAAATTGTGCCATATCAATCTGAGCTAATCAGCCGTCTGCAGTCTGCTACTTATTGCCTGTACAACTACAGTATATACAAAAACAAGTTTCTACTCTGCCCCACATCAAACAAACTTAGAACATGTTTATCTTGTGAACAAAGACAACGTAAAGGAGTTTTGTAAAACAATTTCAGTGTACACTGTAAAAAGTTTAAGAGTTACAAAAGAGGATTTGTCCAAAAAACAAGGAATAAGGAATGTAGCTTCCAGCATGGTGACACTGTGGGCCAAATATCAAATTTCACAGCTTTGAAATGGTTTTGTTATGTCTTTAAAATATGCTGGGAAAAAACAGCAACAAAAAAAACCAAAATAAGGTGTAAACCCCCAGTGCTTCCAATGGAAATTAATACTAACAGAAGAGAATAAAAAACACTGTTATGTTATAAAAAACATGAAAGGGTGCCATAAAATGATATTAAAATTACTTTGGCAAGTTGGTTGATTATAATTTATTTTGATGTGCATCAGAGAATAATGTGCCATGTTACACCTCAAACATTACAATCTGGAGCATCACTGTTGCAAATTAACCTCAACAGTTTTTGTTTTTGTCTTATCCTCTGTCTCAGCTGTCAAATGATGAATGAGGACTTGTGGCGAAAATGGCCCTGTGAAAAATAAGAATTAGAAAATTAGCAATTACATATAATACATGCAATAACTGCTGTGTATGTATCACAGATTTTGCTTACCTCATCTGCCTCACCATAGTCAACGCCATCAGTCTGTGCTGGCCAACTGTGACTGCAAAAAATAAAGAGATACATATTAAAATTAAAAAGAAAAAATTAAGACAGAATAACATAGAGTAATTTTCTCTCTCCTTAAGAGATGTAATTAATTTATACTCACTTATTCTCATTGTGACCTTTTTTGGGGAAGCATCCACGTTTAAGGGAATGACAAATGGATACAGCCAAACAGAAGACTATAATCACAGCACCAAAGGATTTAAAGAAAATCCCAAGGATGTCGACATCATCTGCAACAGAACACAGATGGTAGCTTAGCAGATTGAAGTGGTCTGAGGGATATATAATGTATACTTTATTTATATTTATTTGGCATGGTTCTGAAATCATCACTTGATGAATTTGATAATCGATGAATTTGATAATCAATGAGTTTCAGCCAGTTATCAAGTGAAGATATCAAACATTTGCTGCTGACAGCTTGAAAACTTTCATTATCATTATGAAATAAATATCTTTTGGCAGCTGATCACATTCATTAAGAGAACTTTAGATAAATCTATGGGCTGTGATGTCTTCTTGATGTAGATGTCTTCATGGATGGAAAATAGCCACTGATTTTGACATTTCACATAGAATATGATTAATCAAAGACCAGGCAACAATCAGAAACGCATTCCTTTCTGTGTACAGTTTACAACAACAGTTTTTTGTTGACAGATATACTGTTGACAGCTGGACACAACCAGAACAACAATTGCACTATATTGCAATAACTAACCTGAAACTTTGAGGATGGCTGCCTAAGTTGTTTTGTGATTTTTTTGTATTTCAAAGTCAGGTTTAGGAACAAGAAATGTGTCACAACATCTTTATGTAAATTTCACCTGGCTTCTTTGAGATTGCTTTGGGTTCAAGTATAGTCCACCAACAAGGCATATCTTTTCTCAGAAAGTTTCAGAAATTGCCTCAAAACTTTTCTGTGCACATGTACACGTGTCACTCACAGACTTCCATCATTTGTGGGGGACACTGTGCATGTCCCGCATCATTCTTTGCCTGGCAGTAGTACTCCCCTGCGTCCTGCTTCCTCACCCTTCGAAATTTCTGAGGAGACATTTTTAGAAAATTTTCAGTGCATTGACATGCAGCTGCATTATCAACAAAATGCTTAAAGGTGTCTGCCTGTGGATAAATTCATGTGTCACTGATTGTCTTTAATTGTTCTGTAACATTTTATGATATGGACTTGAAATGTGAAGTGAACACATCCCATAATCTTCGATTTGGATGCAACATTATCCTCCTCTCATACTATATGCCAAATGCTTGGTTTAGCTTCCTCACTGGCTATCTTTACACGCATGAATTAATCCTGCTATTAGTCATACGATGATTTATTTGGATTAAGCTATTCATATTTACATTAGATAAGCTGCCATTGAATATTCTTAATACTAAAGAGAGTCCCATTCACAAAGAGCACAAAGGGAAAAGAAGTTTGTTTCTGATAATATAGTAATAACGATATTCTTTTTTCCACGCTTTAGCAAAGGTTTGTACAATGAAAACTAAAATAAACAAGTAATAAATGCACCAATAACAGGCTATGTCCCTGTCTTTCTCACCAGGCCTCCAGTGTCCGGGTTGATGCTGTAAGAAGAGTTGACAAACTTCGGGCTGTTTTTGGGGTCCTGAGGAAGCTCCTCGTTGTTGTGGAACCAGCGGTACTGAGAAGCAGGGAAGCCTTCGTTCTCCAGACACCGCAGCTCTGTTGATGTTCCCACTGTGACTGCTTCTGGCACGCTGCACCGAGGTACAACAGGTTTCACTGCACACACACACACAGACGCACATCCATCAGAAACAGGCCTTACCACATTTACAAGGCAAGACAACTAGTGACACGTTTATTTTAACAATTTATCTTTGTTAAGGAACAAAGACAAATTTATAAAACAGAAATAACATCAACAAAAAAATTATATATGAGTTAATAAGTGAAGGAGTATAAGGGAGTCCTGTGAAGTTTCTTTTTTCCATTTCTCTCAAACTGAAAGATCTACTAGTGAGAAATAGAGCATTTCTTTCTCTTCCGTTAACCCACAAGAATGTAGATCTAGATGTGCTGTTGACAGTCATCAGTGGTGTGGTATCCCCACAAAGAACCCGCCCACCATACCTCTCACTGCAAGACTAATAAGTATCTCATCAAAGTCCCTTTGATCATCGATGGCGGCCACCTCGCAGCGGTACTCTGCAGTGTCTGACCGAGTGGTGTTGAAGATCAGAATGTTGGCTGGCTCTCTGAGCTGAGCTCTGTGCTCCAAGTCCCCTTTACAGAGAGAAATAGGAAAAAAAGAACACTTTACAATTGCTCATTCAAACACAGAGCATGACTTCACAGTTCAAAAACAGGATTAAGTGCCAAGTTTTTTAAAGGTACCATTCATTCAGCTAAGCTTTGAATCCTAAGACATTGCTTTGAAATGCTGTGGCCTACTGGCTGATGAGGTTTTCAAAAAGAGTTTCCAAGCGGTTTACCTGCTATCTTGTTTTGAAAGTACACGTAACTGGGGACACCGTTTTTAATCTTTTTCCATTCAATCCTTGGGTTGTTTGTTGAGATGGACTCTATTAAGCAGGTCAGTTCGATGGCTGTGAAGGAAAGAGGATGCATGAGAGCGGGAGAAAGGGAACCCAAATCAAGAAAGGAAAAGCTACTTTGACTAAATATGTTAGAGTGATTTTTCAGAAACTTACGCTCAAACTCATTTGCCCACACAATCTTGTCCGTGGTTCGGAGGGTTACCCCTACTGATGATGGAATGTGGCCTGTGGGGAGAAAAAAAAAAAAGAGGAAGAAAGACACTGAACGGTGAATGACCCTGATGGCACACACCAGCTTTTTCATTAGAATACATTATCTACTGGGCATGTTGCCTAATAAACAGTGGATTAGAGAGATAAATATAGAAACTAAGAGAGTGTGAGAGGCTTGGGATTTGATTTAGGGTAAACATATCTTATTATTTAATTCCCACTTCTGTTTAAGAAGATTAACAGCTAAGGCCAAAATGTGTAAGTTGTACATATTTAATGAACATGTGCTCTGCGCATTAGAGCCTTTTTGGTATAAACTGACTCCCAGCTGAAATATTCTGACTTCAGTATTTGGATCAGTCCCTTTGTAGTGGTTAACCGCTAAATAATTTGGCCAGTGATGAATCATCGTAAGAGAGAGCAGGTTTTAAAAGTTAAATTGCTGCAATAAAATATTAATACAGTGTTGTCTGTAAATATTTGGACAGAGGCACATTTTTATTGCTTTGGCTTTGCTCCAGCACGCTGCATCCAGAGTGAAACCCTGACTGAGGTTAAAGTGCTGACTTTCAGCTTTTCAGCGTTTTTGTTTGAGGGAGTTTCTGTGCATACTGAAGAGCCACTGTAGGAAGCTTTTTATACATAGTCCCTCCAGTTTGAGGACAGTGTAGGGGGCAATAACAATAAGCATACAAACAGGGCAACCACAGAGTTTTTGAGGGCCAAAGTCAGTTTGTTTCAGTTACTGAAGACTGAGACTGTGGGTAAAAAGCTCCTGAGACAAGACTAACAGTAAATGCAAACAACAAAAAAGCAAATACAAATAATCTGTATTGTATTTCACTTTATTTGCATTTGCTCCTGAAACATGTGAGAAGACTGCAGTCTTTGTACTAAGTGCTGCAGTACAGCCAAGCCTGGCAAAGGTTTTCAAAGAATGACACAAAGTAAATGTATAAACAAGGGATTCGCTAATTATTTATGATGACTTCATTTTGATTATGCTTGCTATTTTAGTTCAGCATAACCTGATATGATTCACATATGCAGAGTTTTCAATTTCAATTGCAGTACCAACTTCTTCTCTTCGTCTTCTGGTGACAAAAGCTACCAAAAAAAGAAAAGATGGACCATGTATCCTCTGCATGCTTGATTTTTGTCAGAAACAAATATTATAATAATTATAATATGAGCATCTGCATCAGTAAGTCACAAGATCAGATCTCACTAGTGTTTGGGTGATGATATGCCTCAGAGTAATGGCTGAAATGGTCAATGATGTGTCACCCATTAGAACAAAGTGCTCCCATTTCTCTTCTCTAACAAATCATTTCAGTATTTGGGCCGATGTGTTGTTAAAGCATTTATTCATTAAAAAAAAAACTGTTTGGCAAAGGGGTATGATATTTATCCATTTATTTTATAACAAACTGTTGTTTAAAACCAGCCACATGCCCTAAAACTTTACAAGACACATGAGCTTCTTTGCTAAATGGTGACACTAACTTACACTGAGGTTCACGGAGTAAATAATTTATCGCAATCCCGAAACAAGTTCAGAAGCACAAAAATAGCTTAACAGTGGGAATGTGCTTAAATCTGAAACATATTTAATCAACGTCATTGTCTTGGTTTCCTTCTGGCACAAACAACACATGAGATGTACTTATTTTAAGGTCTTTGCTTCAGTGAACTCCTTAAAGCAATTAGTGTTATTTTGTAAATGTCAGACTTTAATGGCAAGAGGCATAATTCACAAGTTTTGTAAAAAAAAAAAAAATTGGGCCAGCAGAATGCCAACTTAAGCGGAAAATGAGCGCGTATGGAGGGAGGAGGTGCAACGACGAATTATGAAAATGTGAAAATTACAATTTGAAATATATACATAATTTAACGATGCAGTACAAGGATTTGAAATGCTGAGGATAAATAAGCATGTTTCCACCTTCCACTGGTACCCTACACTCAACCTATTGTGTCTGTGTCGCTTCCAAATGTTGTAATTGTTGGGTACACATGCAACTAACAGCACCCATGCTGAGTAATGAAGGCTTTCCCGCTTCCCGTGGGGGAAGTATGAAGGGTTTCAAATGAAGGCTGAAAGTAGACAATAATAGTCATCTCAGCAGGCTTCCAATACAGAAAGACATCCCCTCCTGTTTACCCGAGGCATTCTGACTAACTCTGCGGCGTTTATTTAAGGCGGCCCTGTTAGCACACGAGTGACCCTGAGATGTACAGTAAGACTTGGGGCCAAAGGGAGCTAGCGTATAGCTGACGCTCAGCCTGAAAGTGATGAAAACATGGGTCCTGCCAAAGCATCCGGTCATATAAGCGCAGCTGCGGACACTGATGAGATCTGACTCTCAGGTCTCAGCTTCCGTCTCTGTTGCTGACTTTCCCACCCTGTGCATCAAGAGCTATTTTTACCCCAGCTGTGACTGGACATCCTGAGAGACACAAGGGGAGCTCGTCCAACAAACGCTCCCTCGACATATGCACGTACTCGGTCCTCAGCCTGAAAAGCTACGCTTCAAACTGCTTCTTCTACGGCTAAGACAGCGTGCAGCAGAGGGCTAAATCGAAATGACTTATTTTCAGGAACAAAATATAAAACTACACCTCTTTCTAATATAAGCAATTTAATAAAATCTGATACAATCACATTGCAAAGTATTACATTACAAAAAAAAACAACAAATACACATTAAAAACTCATCATTTCAGGGATTACAACATGGCAGTGTGTAATGGGTTAGAGTCCATTTGTTTTTGTAAAGCACTCTGGAACACTGATTAAAGGTCCTCGCATGTCACCCTCCCCCACATCCCTCTGGCCAAAAACGTCCAAAAAATAAACTGAAAAAAAAAGTCTGTCTTTATTTTTTGTAATACGTAATAACCGATACTGTGGTTGCAAGATACAGAAGGCTGGAAAGAAACTAGGGTAACCAAAATCCAAAAATTGTGTACCAACTGCACAACCAGGCACAGTGTTAACATGATTTTATTTATTTTATTCTGCCCATCTCCACCCAAACAAAACAAAAAGTAGGCCGTGGGAAAGAATAACCACAGTCAATTAACAAGACAATGTGTAACTAATTACTAATTCGAGCTTAGAATAAAGGCAGTCATACAACAATGCTTGGTCCCCCAGTGACTTGATGTAGGCTGAGGAGAAGACAGTATTTTTAAATTATGAAAATAATCTCAGCGCTTGCTTGGAAGCAAACAGAGGCTCATTTTTAATCCCTCTGTTATTGTAATGCATAGACAAAGTAGGTCTATAGTCAGTTCTGAGAGAAACGCGTTCTTAAATAGCCACATTCTGCAATCCTCTTATGCGCTAAATGTGAAAACAACCACCCATCCCCGTCCCTGCAACAAAAAGTTGTTGATCTAGTGAATCTATAAAAAGCCTTTTTCCCAGACATTCCAGTGCAGTCGCTGCAAATATGCTGAAGGCAGAGTTAGCAACATGGAGTGGAGGGAGGACCAAGGACCACTGGGATTCACAGCATACTGGAGTGACTGTGTAATAACAATTAATCACTCCAGTAGATTAGATGGAGACAGTCATGTTGTCACAAATACTTGAGGGAAATGTAAGAAAGGGACACGTGAACTGTACTTTGTGTTTTCTAATGATGGTGCAGAAAAAGTCCCAACACTGCAGGAACCCAGAGAGAATAAAGCCTGAGACGCTGATGCACCAGACTGCACAAAGTCTTGATAAAGACACGATAAAGATATATCAGGCTGTATTTTGGGGAAATGTGCACAAAACCTCAACCATATTTTCATTTGATGGAATGGTGTATAGTCTTTCAAAGACATGCTGAGGGTTTGAATATTTTACCCAGTGTAAACAGCAACAGTTAGTCAACAATTAGAAAATTAATTAGCACTGATAACTGATCATTTTAGCCATTTTAAAAACATAAATACTATTGATTCTCTGGCTTCTCAGATGTGACTATTTGCCTTCTTTGTCATGTTCTATGTGACTGTAAACTGCATATCTTCAGGTTGATTCTGCCAGTGTGGAATAACATAGAGGGTAAATTTAATGAAACTGAATGTTAAGGGATTTACACCATCTTAGTCCAAAATCAGGACCAGAGGAAGAAGGCAAAAAGATTTCACACTTAATTTAAATCAAATAATTCTTCTTTATGCACTAATGTGAAGCATGAATTAAACGATGCTAATTCCGATTCATATTCATCATTCAACCCTAAAGGCAGTCTAAAACCTCAGGGCACAATTTTAGAATATTAAACATTAATCTACAAACATGAACGCTACTACACTTGTGAGCTACGTTTAGCCACTACATCAGCTCTCAGGTCAGACCTGTTTCACAACCTTAACAGTAAGCTTTGTTGTCAGCCACTTAGTCATTTGATTCGCACTTGTGGTAGACCTAGGTCAAAAGTTCAGCACTTACTGATGCCATCTGCCATTTGGAACCAACCACTCCACTGCCAGTTTTCACTCAGCAGCAGCAGGGTGACCTCAAATGCACACCAGGGCGGATCCAACATATCACTCAGCATCAGCTGCATTGATCAACCCAAAGCTCCAGCTGTTTTAGGGGCAGGCACGATGAGACATGTCATCTCCGCCACGCAACCTCAACATGACTGACTGCATTTTCAGATGATGCCCTCGACCTGCCGCACTGACAGCACCCCACCCACGGTCGTCAATCACCATGTGATCACCAAAGGTCAATACACACTCTATCAAATCCGCTACTTGACTAGGACTCAGGCTGGTTAAAAGGATGGCATCTAGTCACGGCGCAAATTAACCCATAACTATTCTGATAAATGATTAATAATTTTTCAAGCAAAAATTTTCAGCTTCTCAAATGTGAGGATTGTGTTTTATATCATCGTACTCTGAAAGTGTTTGGGTCTTAGACTGTGAATCAAACAAAGCAAGATGTGCAGATATCACCTTACTCTATCAGACGATCCATAGACTATTATGCTGTTTTCTGACATTTAACGGACAGAACAAATAATCAATGAATCAACATAACAGTTGGCAGATTCATCAATAATGAAAATAATCCTTAATCACACCCTGAACCAAAGGACCCTCACACAAAGTGATACCGCTTTCTGATTAGGCAGCAGTTATAAATGGTTTATATACTGAACAGCTCTATTACTAGTTCATTTACCATTTACTAATGCTTTATAGTAGAGAAGAACAACTTAAAAAAATAAATTAGCAAAATTTTGGCCACTTTTAATTTAAAAAAAAAGGTTAAAGTAATAAGTAAATCATTAAAATTGCCATTTTATTTACCAGCTAAGTGATGAACTGACTAGTTATTTCAGGATAGAGCTCTATGTGGTTTCTGGATGCCTAAGAAAATAATGAAACCACCATGTACTTGAATACTGGGGGTCAGCAGGGGCCCCACAACAAATGTCTGCTCGGGAGGTCAATTCTGCCCTGCAGGCAATCCAAAGGTTGTAGTTATTAATGGCTTGTAACTGGTCTGTGAAGCATTAAATTTAATAACCGCTGATGATCCCGTTAGTTAGCGCTCAGAAAGCCTAATCAGAACGTGATACCCATACATTCAACATGGTGTGTGTATGGGGCCTGTCCTGCTGCATGCACGGACATACAGTGGACGCATGTTATGTGAGACGCTGTTGCAGGCCTGTGATTTCTTGAACCCTTCCTGACAGGACCAACACCACAGGTCTCCCTCACCGTGAGTTGGGGTTGCCCTTTTTCCTTTCGCCCAAAGTAACGTTTGCTTTGTTTTCATTCTGGAAAATTCCCCAGAATCACTCGCCAGTGGCAAGTAAACGGAATAATGATGTCGAGGCTTCGTTAGGGGTCCCTACACTAAAGAAATAAAGCGACATTTATCGCTCCGCACGGTTTCCCCTGCTGCCGTGAGCGGATCTTAACCGCACACGTTAATTAAACCGTTGACTGAAGGATGCTCTGACAACTCATATACGCCATTTATCAGGTCCGATTCGCACAACAGCAACGCTGTTAACGTTACCGCGTCAACGGTAAAAAATATATCCGTGACATTAAAACTGCCCCATGCGACAAAGCAATGCATAACGACGAAGCTTTCACGACAATTCATCAGCCTGTTTCTATCAAGCTAACATCTGGTCAAAGGTTAGCACTGACAGCTCCGTAACGGCTTTGATTAACTAACTTAACGGCTGCCGCACCTCCTTACGTTCGCAATAGCGCTGTAAAGAGTAAAAAAAAAAAAAAAAATACTAACTTACCCAGGCTGGTGTAAAGAACAAAACAAGCCATGAGTCGCGCAATCGCCATCTTGCAGCGTCTCATTTAGCGGTTACAGTTGCACACACTCAGCACCTCTGAGAGGTATGAGGATGGGGGGCAGAACAGACTGGTGGATGTTGCCATCGACGAGTTTCCATAGCTACAAGAGCTGAGGGGGCCGAGCCCTCAACGCTGTCTGACAGGCGATAGGTGGCGCCAAACGTGTGCTCCTCCTCCTACAAACCACACACGGCCCTGGACGTATGCTGTCGTGGGAAAGTGTCGACCTACACCCCCTAGTGGTTATATTTTTCTGTGGGAGTAATGGGAGTATGGATAGATAGAAAGAAAAAGAAATAGAAAAAAATAGAGACCCATAGCTACACAGTATGCTGAGTATAAATTGTGCAGTGGTGGTCATATATTTATAAACAATGTAGTTGGGCGGATATGTATGCAAAAGTCTTGGCACTCCTGGGCAAACTGCACGTTTTGTTGATTTTGGAGTGAAAAGAAGTAGAGACAACCCCTGAAGAAAGGCTTGTTTCATGTTTAATGCCTGTTTGCTGCAGAGGTTGTTTTACCCTTTTTCATTTCACACTCAACAAAAATAAAAACTGTGGAGGAAACGGTGGAAGTATTCAGATCCTTGGCTTAAGTAAAAGTACCAATACGTTAATGTAAAAATACTTAGTTACAAGTAAAAGTCCTGCATTCAAAATCCTACTTAAAGTTTCATCAGCAAAATATGCACAAAGCATTAAAAGTAAAAGCACTCATTCTGCAGAAAACAATGACCACAGTGACTGATATAATGTTATATACAACATTACTAAGTATATTTATTCAAGAATTGTAGTTACCTGATTATTTCTGTTTTCTGCTACCTTATGCTTCTATTCCACCACCTTTCAAAATATTATATTTTCTACTCCACTACATTTATTTGACAGCTATGCTTACTAGTTCCTTATTAGGAATTCCTTAGAATAATTTTACATTAAAAACATATGATAGTCTTATAAAGTACAAGACTTTATAAATTAAACCAATGGTTACTAACCTTTTTTGCTTGTCACCCCTTAAAAATCATGTCTATGACCTGCCACCCTTTAAGCTCCACAGTCTTCTCTATTTCAGGGGCACCTGTTAATGCATTTACATCATCAGGATATGATTCAGTCATTTTGAAAGCAGAGGACAATCTGTGCGCATATAAACCACTGAAACATGGGCTTAAATGTACTCTAAATGTATGAAATGTACAAAAATGAGCATGACTTGTTAAAGCAGATCTAGATTACCTATCTAGCTATCCCTTGCCTGTAAGACAACACTGAGGGCAGGAGGAGCTATAAAACAATCGCTACAAGGGCATCAGGGCGGAAGATGGACCCTTCACAGACAGGAAATGCCTGTGCATCATTGTGTCAATGTGCTTTTTGAGCTGTAAAATCAACACCAGCGTCTTCACTGGATCAATACTCTTTCCCAATCCTAGACCAAAACAAATATTACCAAGGCATCAGAAATAAAAGTACTGCTCGTACAGAATGTGAATTTAAATAAAAACATAAGCAGAACATTTTGCAATATCAGAATTCTGCACAAAACAGCAGCACCCTCTGTATGTAGGTCCGTACTGCTTGCAACAAAGGGACCCTTCTAACATTTAATTCATGTAATTTATTTTTTGGAGTTGTATTTATTTTTACTGCTCATATTATCTGTAGCTGCTTGGAGTCCCGCAAATAAACAGCAGGTGGCAGTGTAAAACCAGACATTATTGCAGCTGTCAAAACATCAGACACATCCAAATAACAGCACCATCTTCTTGCAACGTATGAACTACAATGATAATCATATAATGTACAGCTTATTCTGTGATTCATCAGTAAACCTGTTATGTTACAGGGGCTGTTTATATACAGCTTCCATTCCTAGCCATAGAAAACATAAGCTGAATTTAAAAAACTACGTTACAGTCACCTAAACTCCCAGACTGATGTTGCAGAAATTGAAGTATGTGCCCTCTGAATACAACCCTCTGATCCACCCACTAAAATGTAAATGAGGCAAAAAGGGGAAAATAAATGAACATGCAGCCGTGTTTGAATGTTCCTGCACCATATGACCATCGTGCTTGCCATACACCGTTGCAGTGTTGGTAGTATATGTTGCTAGGCAATCACTCTTCTGTTGCAAGGTCCCTTCAGGCTGCCCTTTCTTGCATCTCTTAGAAAATGATACGTTTTCATTGTTTCACAGACACAGTGACACGATTAAGAAAAATACTGATTCTTCTCTGAGAATAGACCCAAGGAGCTGTTTTTGTAATTGCAATTAACCTGCAAGGACATTTCATATGTATTCATCACAACAGAATATAGAAGGGGGAGAAAAGTCTGAGCAGGCACTGAAGGATTACTGAACTCACTGTGCATATAAGCCCAGGGCCGACAAGTAGTCAAATATACTCTGTCTGAAGTGTTGAAAGAGGCGCAAAACAGCCACTAAGAGACATAAAATGACCACAAACAGACACAAAATGACCACAACGAGATGCAAAACTAACCAAACAGAAGCAAAACAACCATAAAAACATTCAAAACTATGACAAAGATACACAAAACAACCACAGAGAGACTCAAAATTACCACAAAGTGATGCAAGGCAACTATACACAAGTGTGTCATTTGTAGCTGTTCTGTGTCTCTTTTAGTTTGGGTGTTTTTCTCCTTGTGTGCAGGAAATAGTGATATTCAGCTTGTTCATAGCTCAGTCAACTAAGGTGAATCTCATTCTGAGCCAAATTAGTGACGTCACCACTGCATCACAGTGACTCTTATTACAGGTGTTGCTCATTGGCGCCTTCGTTTCCTGTTTAATGTAGTTGCTGCACGAGGTGATGATTGTTTGTTTTTTGCCTCCATGCATCGTTTGCACTCTGAATGTATATCTTTCACGTTATGAATAATGCACTAAACTGCTGATGTTTTTATCCACTCATTTATTCAGTCCCAAACCCGTGAGCTCTGTTCCTGCAATCTTGACAGACAGGTCTAACACCAACCAAGCTATTTACGGTGTGGAAATAAGCACAGGATATTAAAGCATATCAGCTTGCACTATTATAAAAAAAAAAAAAAAAAAAAAAAAGAAAAAAACAACAGGGATATGAAACTGCAAATTTCTTCTACATAAAAGAAGATTATAACAAGTTGAATAAACAGAAGAAGTTTGTGTTTTATATTCTTCTGCATGAGTGCTGACATCTACAGTATATCAAGAAACATAATACAGAGATTGCCACTGTAGTGCAGCATCAATAAAACAACAGCTGTTGGACTTTATCAGAGCAAAATGTGGACAAAAGCCTCATAAACAAGTTAGAATATTTGAAGACATTATTATTTTTGTGGAGAATTTGTATTCTACACTTTTGATTTTCACCAAGTATACACATCTACACACAGCACTTACTGCATTTAATTTACCACAGTTTTGTCTATAATTTCTTTTTTTTTTCATTTCAGTCTCATAAATTTCAGACTTTTATTTCCCTGAAATTAGTTAAATAAAAGACATTATTTCCGCAAATGTAAATACTTTCTACTACCTCTTAACTGCTGGATTATTATAAAGAGTTATAGTAGAATACAGAGCAGACAGTTCACAGTAGTAATCTATAAAAATGGGAAAATGGATTTTTATTTTTGCAGAAATATCTATTTCATGTTTATCTCATTGGAAAGACTATGGGAGACACACAGTGGGTCATTGCAGACATATAATGCATCATCATAACAAATTCAGAAAAATACAGCTAAATGTTAACTGTTATTGACATTTTTTATTAATTTATTTAATATATGTGATTGAGGGCAAGGTATTATACAAAACAATGAATCAGGCCTGTAATAGTGCATGTTGATGTAAGCCATTGTAACCATGATCTCTACGCTTACTATGCAGGATGAGTGAGACACAGGTTGGATAGATAATTGCACTCCAGGTCTTAAGTGATTCAAAGAAATGCTAATGTACACGATATGCGACTGTATATTGGTCATAACTGTCACAGTTTCTTTGATGGATATTCTTATCTCTAAGTAACCTTCTGTGAGTGTCAGAAACCCTCTCTTTGAAGATTCCCATAGAACTCCCAACCCCCTTCCTGCAGCTATTATTAGTGAGCTTGTGAAGCGAGACATTTCTTCTCCTCCTAATATTTCTGCTGCTTATTGTTCTTCCACTAACTCTGCAATTTAAGTTTTTCTCAAAGCTATAGTCTGCGTTTTAACTCAAAACTGTACAGATTCCTCGGGATGTGTGGGCTATTTTTGCTCTGTGCTCTTAGAGTTTTATTTTACATACTGAAGATTGCAGCTGACACACATTCAGCTTTGGATTTCATTAAAAAGCTGCAGCCAAAAGTGTCAGCGGGGCTTCTCAGAACAGGAGTGGGACTTAAAGAAGCAGCTTGAGGTTCAGATAGGGAGACGGCTCAAATTCCCAGACATGACGATCAGAAGGAAACGGCAAACGAACAAAGCAGGAGAGGACAAAGTTTCACATCCTGGAGGCTGAGTGACTTAAATGTGCCCATTAAGGGGTTTGTATTTCATCAGGACCCACAGTTTCTTTGGCTTTACAGCATGACTTATTTAGTTACTTTAAAACAGTACAGTTAATGTACATGATTTCTTGTTCTTTTTAGTGCTTTTCATGGATGCCCTCATTATCGTTAATTTGTCACTGTTATACTGTTATCTTAAGTACAGATTTGTTTGATTTTTTTTTTTAAATATGTTCTTGAAATAAAAAAAGAACTTCAGGAGGGCAGATTGAAAACAGCCTCATCTCCCTTTCAAATAATATGTGCATAGTTTTGAAAACCTTGTAACTGCTGTGCTTGTTTTTAACTGATGGGCATGGATTTCTTGAACACTATTAGATGGTGTAGTCATGTAATACAAATAGAAATTTTACATGTTTGGATCCAAACTAAGGCACTTGGTGTAATGATCGAGCAGATGGATTATGGAAAAACTATCAATCAGTCTTTGGTAACCATGAATTAAATAAGCAAACAAGTAGAATCATGAAACACAGTCAAAAACCCCTTTTTACCGTTTGAACTATAACCTTTGCTCACTCCCCCTTGAATTTAATTTGGGTTTTGCCGTGTTCTTCGTGTAAGCCACTGGTCACCCCTTCCCCAACAGGATCACAAGGTAAAGATTCGAAATGTTGCGAGATGATTACCATCATGGGAAAGCAAAGGAAAAGCAAGGGGGGGAAAAAACACCTTGTTTTTGTTTTGTACAAAATTCTAACCACTAACCTGTTGTTTACTTTTTGAGAAATCCTGAATAGTTCCACATGTTTCCACAAATTAAACAACAACACCTTTTGGGAGACGGCTCACATCTCACAGAAATGTGCAGCCTGACGAAGATTTGAAAATATGTTTTTTTGTCTGATCAATAGTCAAAACCTCAAAATCATCAGTAAATAATTTAAACTATTAAACAAACAGAAGCAAATCCTCACATCTGAGAAGCTCTAACAGAGCATGAGAAATGACTTAAACAGTTATTTCATTTTCTATTGATTGACTAATCAATTACTAATTATTTCAGTTCTAATTTTACATACTTTTGGATGCCACTGACTATACAATATTGTATTTTTGAGTTTAATGTCTTCATGTGTAAAATCTTATTTGGTGAAGATAAATAAACCTGTCAGATAAATACAGTGCCGTAAAAAGTACAATGACATGTAGTCGAATACTTAAGTACAATTCCTGAATAAATGTACACAGTTACTTTCCACCACTGTTAGTGAGAAACAGTCTAATGTTCTTAGCTACAGTAGTATTAATCATTTGGGAATAGACTGTAGTGATCAGCTGGCTGGCAGGCTGAATCAGTTTGCGTTGCCAAGCACTGCAGAAAGTTTCTATATTGGTCGCAATGGGATTAACTTTCTGAAAGTCATCACAAGTCGAAAAACAATAACTGACTCTAAATACGCTTTCTCTGTCTTTCTCAAACACAAATACAGACTCTCCCCTCGGCCACGGCAGCTTGAACTCCTTATTCTTGAGATGCTGGTAACAGAGTTTCACCCACAGTTCATCATAGTTTGAGAGGCAAAGTAGTATATCATGCTGTATGGTGCAGATCAAGAGTCAGGAATTAGCAGCTCAGCTCAATTAACACTGTGGTATTAATAGATTTCACAAGTGAGCTGAAAGGCGGCATGATGCACAGGAAAAAAAATGTTTAGGGATTTGATGATTTCAGGACAATAAAGGGAGCAGGCAGTTTTTAAATTAAGATTTTTGTTTAGTTTTCACACTGTGACTGTCTCTTTGCCTGGAATATGAACTACTGTGTGTATTTTAATTACACTAACCAATAAGGAGCTCTATTAATGGCAGGAACACACACCTGTAGAGAGATATGTGAAACCATGGCAACTATAACTGTTACCTCCAGCTGAAATGGGTTCAGCAACATGTTTAAATCTATGCAGTGGTTATACTGAGAGCTAAGTACAGCTCTTTTACACCAATGTGAGGGCAGATATCGCGTGAAAATAGACAGAATAGTAAGCTGGAGCCGAATCATGCCATGTGAAGACTTAATGGACGGACAGTAAATTACTAAACAGTTCATTATTTAACTTCCTGAGGTGTCTTTTTAGTATGCTAAAAAGGACGATGGGTGGCGCGCTTCTCTCAATCGCATATCCTCTCCACAGCTCCACCATTTGAGCAGGTTGTTCACAGACTCTACTGATGACCACCGAACATGACAAGTGATTCTCATCTGAGCAGCAGTGCGGAGAATGAAAGTGACTTTGAGGCCCTAAGTCCTCCTGCCAGCGCAATGCATGTGTCATTCACTCTGCTTTTCAACAGACAGAGAGAGAAAAAACAGTGAAGTCAGGGAATTTGACTCGTCCCAGCCCTGCTTTTAGAGATTTTACTGAACATTTATTGCCCAGTTTCAAACACATTTCTACAGGCAGATTTATACTGTAAGCAGCAAAAAAGTGAATAAAACAGTAAATTAGATGTGAGCTGAAATCAGCCAAATTAGATACCGTTGTTTCCTCACATGCAAAAACATTACAACTGCTACATCAAAAACATCCAGCTGATTAAGTTCATACAACGAGAAGCTGGAACCAGCAAATATTTGGCATTTTAAATAAATACAACTGTTGAAAAGCAAGGCTAATCTCCTGTGTAAAACACTGCTGACCATAACTGATCACACGTATGAATTATACTGACAGAGAGTGTGAGACTATAAGGACAAGCAGAGCTTATAAAACACCATAAGCAGACACGTAACAGAACATCTGTCCAGCAGCCAACGTGTTCGACGTCTTGTTTTGGTGCAGGCAGGTTAGTCAGCTGCAGGCTGACTGACTGATGCTGGATGGGGCCCTTCAGCATACACATCCATATGTCTCTGTCACTAAAGCATGAGCGTCTGGAAGCATTTGGGTCCATGCTTAGTCACGCCAATGTACGGGCTTACACTACATGGGAATAAGGGAACAATGCGGGAATTTGCTTTGGTTTGGGTTGAACATTATGGATTAGGAATGCTATACTGTAATTCTACTTTTACATTGTTCTCCTGCTTTAGAGGACATAAAATAAAACCTTCACCACCCCAGACATCAAAAAGCTGCTTGCTCACTGTGGTGACAGACTGAGAAGATCCCACTGGGCTATGACCCTAAAAATAAACGAGTGTGCTGTACTCTAAGACAAATATCTATTAATTTTTCATTCCATTATTTTTGGCAGAGCACCTGGCATACAGCAGAAACTCTGAGTTTTCCTTGTCTGATAAGGAAAACATTGGATTGTTACCTTTAATGATTTCTGCTCAAAATGATACCACTCTGTAAGTTTTAATAAGTGGCGGAAGATTATTTAGACTTTGTAGACTATTTACCCTGATGTATATATAGTTTACTACTGTGGTTGGTTGAGGTGGAGCCAGTTTTAGCTAATATGCTAGATAGTTTGGTCGAGTGGTTCCCAGCCTGAGGGGTTTGGGCCTCTCCCACGAGCTACAAGAAACAGGGGTCATGAGATGATGAACAGGTCAGATAGGAATAAAAAAACAAAGTTCTGCAACACAAGTCTTTTTTAATTTCTTGGTCTTTTGTCTCATCTTTGCTTTTTTTTTTCTAGAATAATGGATAATTGCAAGTTCAAACATCCACATGAAACTCAATAAAAGAGGAATCTGTCGAATCATGCATTTAACAAGGCATATGAGTGTTATCTGCAGAAAATAATCCGCAAGATGTTTTTCTGGGCAGCACCACTGGTCCCTGCTGAATTTAAAATTTAGTAACATTTCATGTTCCCTCCCTGCCCTTTGCTAACAGCCATCCCCCAAAAGAGCTGGAAAACTAATAGTTGTGTTGCATAAGAGATTATCTTAATTGTTCTTATCTTTTCTCTGCTTTGGCTTGTAGGAAATAAAATTCTATCATTGAAAAAAAAACAAAAAAAACAGAAAAACAATCTCTCCTGTGGCTTCATGAGGCAAATGCCTTTACGTCACTGATGAAACACACTTGCCTATACTGAACACATAGGCATACAGCATGTCCTGGTGCTGTATCAGCACTTCTGTAACTTTAGGTGAGGGCAGGAGGGAGGTGTGTAGGTAACATGACCTTGCTTTGCCATGTGCAGCGCTCACACCACACTGTTGCACACCTCCGCTAACTGTAATGGTGAGGCTGACGGATGTTCCACATTTAAAATGACTTGGTCGTTGGTGGTGAACAGTTCCTCCTTGCAGCCCTGTCTGCGGAGAACACTTTAAAATGCGAAACCTTCCGTTTCTCCTGTTTGGTCTAACAGCTGTACGACTAAACAAGGACTCCATGCTGCGCAGCTATTAATAATTGGGATTTGAAATTCAAAATGACTCATAGCTTGAGATGTATGTGCCATTGAGTCTCCTGCAGAGTAAAGCTTTCCCTCCAGCATTACTCATGCTGCTCTCATGCAGGCGCTAAACTTACTAGGGGATGGTTTTTTTATGCTTAAGTTCTCTTTAGCTTCCAACACTTAGTCTCACATCTATACCCGTTTACAATGAAACATGCAGTACTTTATCTCATCACTTCATCGCATTGCTCAGATCTGATGAAGCTGGCTGTTTACGTGTCCCCTCTTTTCACATGTAGAACACGTCCATGAGTTGTGAGAATGTTCACTTCCCAAACTCATTAATGTCAACAGTTTTTGGTGGCCTTTCACAATAAAATTAGAAAAAGATGAGAGAAGATGAGACGGAAATAAAATTTTTGTCGTTTGTTAATCATCTGACAACACCTCAGATTAATCTCCTTGAGGGATTCTGTCCACGTGGGGAACCACTGTTTAAGAGGAATAAAAAAACAGAAAGTCCAAACATTACAGAAAAATCTGACTAAATAAGTGGAGAAACATACAGTAGCTCAGGAGGGAGTCAGCGATGAGATGAGAATGAAAATGATGTGAATCACAAGTTATGGCCTTCACAGTCACCAGATCACAACCCAGCACCTTCTGGAGTGACAGGTTAGACAATGCTCGCCACCACCACGACCAAAACAACCAACAAGGTAGTATCTTTTGAAAGAATGGTTTTCATCCCTCCAGTAGAGTTCAGAGACTTTGAGAATCAGTGATCAGGAGCACTGAGGCTGCTCTGAGACACTTAATACTATGTTAGTTGTTGTTGTTGTTGTTGTTGTTGTTGTTGTTTTTTGTTTTTATTTGCCAGCCTTTCTGTAAGTAACGTGCATGTCCTTTGTCAAAATAGTCCAAACTGACCCCAAGCTGGTTGAAAAGACGTTCAAATGTGTTATGAAAGTATTACTCAGCAGGATTTTACTGCAGGACTAAAACGGTCTGCAGAAAAAAAAAACTGTGAATGTCTTTGATTTTTAGTCACCTCTTTAGATTTTCTTAGATTTCAGACAGGAATATGTCAGTCTCCAAAAAAAACAGAAGGGGGTGGGGGGGCAGGCAGACAGACAGACATAAACGCCCAGGCAAAAATGAGACAAATTTCGCTGAAAAAGACCAAGATTTGCAAAATATAGTCCTGAGACCATAGTCTTGACCGAATTCCTTTCACATGATGGATCACCTATGTGTTTATCTAACACGCAGAAACAGCAGCGGCGACGGCAGCAGCCGGTGTGAGCGGTGTTATTTGGGTGTGAGATCTGAGCTGATGTCGAGCAGCCAGAGGCGCACAGGCGTTATGAATCCTCCGTGGTCATGCGTGTAGAAAACAGAGGGAGTGAGTCTGAGGCAGCCTTATCAGTGGTAACCATGTGTGCGCAGTGGGCAGCGTGATGGAGCTGCATCCTTGCACTCGCGGTCGTCGAGGAAAAAAAACAAAAAAAAACAAAAACAGGCTAACGGTTTTGTATCTGTCGCCACACCCATCACATAAAGCCAGACACGGCGCGGTAGCGGCAAAAAAAGAGCGTTTTATGTCGGTGACAGCGACATGACAACAGCCGAGGGCTATGGGTGAGCGACAGATGAGTCACACACATCCACCAGCTTCCCCCCTTTTCATCGCAGATACAGTTTAAAAAAAAAACCTGCAGCATAAATGGCTGGATGGTGCCAATACTGATATGACGAATAGTGGAAAAGGCTGGTGTGGATGAATGGATGATGGGCAGCGATGGTGCACGTGGGGCCAGTTTAGGAGAGGTATTTAAAGATGTGGACACGGCTCTCTGTCAATGCGCATGATACTGCGGTTCCACTACTACGGCACGCTCCAACTCACCTTGAATCGGCGCACGGCCGCCGCTCCTGTCATTCGGGTGCGGGGCGTACGGAGGACCAATACACGCCCCAAAGCCTCGATCGGCAGCCAATCCGATGACAGAAGAGGCGGACCTGTGGCTGCATTCTCACACTTGGTTTCACTATGCGCTCGTAAAACGGCTCCGTCTACTACAAACGCGGCGGTGCAGGTGCTCTGTCTCTTCGGGAGAGGATGCGGATGGAAGGACGGGGGAGGGAAGGGATGAAGGGAAACGCCACGAGGAAAGAAAATAGGATATGAAAAGAGGCTTATGCTAAGAGACCGTGAGGTGCAAGGTCGAATATGAGAGATTGGTTGAACGGGGCACTTTGCGTGGTAATAGCTGGTCGGCAATAGTACTATGATTTGGTATGTGGCCACTCTGATAGCAAGTGTATTCAGCACCAGAGGAACGGCCGCTCAAGGTGAGTTGAAGTGCAGTATATCTTGTGCCGCACATAGCATATGATTTCTGCTGTCTTCGTGTGCGCTTGGTGCTGCTTTTTATAATCGCATGGCATTTTTTTTCCCCCCCCCCGTATGTTAGGTCATATGAACTGTGGGGGCTATTTCAATTCTAACAAATGGCTGCATATCTCATATGTCACGTGAAAGTTCAGCCTTGGTTAAATCGTATCAGGAAAACAACAGTTGCCTTGAAATGGCCTGGCTCGTGTGCATGATAATGTCTGAGATGGGATAATTCACATGCCAGTGATAGAAATGTTAGTGTCCACAATTATTGGCCATGAGAAATATAGCCTGATTGATATGGCTGTGGGTTTGGCCCGTATCGTGATGTCTGTGGGGGCTCATTTGTGTGATAAAACAACGAGTTAATTGGAAAACAGCGTTGCCGCTGCTGAGGGGAAATGTGTGCATTGTATCATGGCAAGCAGTCCCATTTGAGTTCTCCAGAGAGGGGTGTGACCGCCTCAGCCCTCAAGATGGAAAAGTAACTAAATAATGCATCACGTGTCAGATAAAATGCACTGTTGAATTTGATAGAGCCCATTCCTGCAGGCATGGGATTCATATGCTGAATTTCACATTGCACATGGATAGGGTCACGGTGTTGTGTGTGGTGCACTGAGCAATTACGAGCTGCGAGGCTCGCCTAGTGCTGATCTAAGTGCTTCATAAACTAGTCATTCCTGAAGCTACAAACTGCACAATATCCCTTTTGTTCATATATTTTTTTTTCCTGAGCACTCTGTATTGACCCATGTACTTACTTAACCTTGCTTTTCCACTTATGCCCAGATGAGGGAGACATGTGCCAAGCTGTCGCCTGGTAACTGATCCCAATGACCCCACATACCCAGTCAAAACTGGTCTGCTCACAGGTCTGGCTCCTCCTGTGATGACAGCCAGATCCAAGCTAAGCACAATGTGACAACTTCCTCTTATAATGCAGTGAAACACATTTGATTTAGAGAAAGGCAGCCTCTCAACTGCTTAAAGCACAAACACTCCATTTTATGAAGGTTCGAATGTGGCTTAATAATATCGATTCAAAGGTGTTGTCTGGTTTCGGCACTGCACTGAAGGTGATTTACTTTAGAAATACAGGCTGCAGCGGAGACTCACAAATCACAACATATTAAAAATGAGAGCTGGTTTACTTCTTCTGTTACACTGTCCCAGAACATAGTGTCTGATCATAGTCACAGAACCTCTGAAACGCATGTTAACACCAACCGTGACATCCAAGTTTAAGGCCTTTTTGACTACATTTAAACGAGTGCTGACAGGCGAATACTTTTTTGTGCAGCATAATCTATGTACAGGTTGTTGTTTGCAGACAGATATGTGTAGAGTACAAAATAGATAAAGTACGCTAGAAAATAAGTCACAATGTCTTAAAACATAAAGATGAAATTTCAGCTGTAGTTTTGTTTACTTTGATATTTTGAGCAACACATATTAAATATAATAATTATATGTATTTTTGCTTTCTTGACCGAGAATTAAATGAGAAAATTGATATCACCCTCAGGTGTGAGCCAGCAGCCAGTTAGCTTAGCACAAAGATTGTTCCCAGTCTTTGTGAAAAGCTAATCTGCTGCTTTCTTCACCTTCAGATTTACTGTACAGTCATGAGTGGTATCGATCTTCTCATCTAACTCTCTGCAAGACAGTGAATAAGCATATTACACAAAATGTTGAACTATTACTTTAAGTAATGGTAATTAAATAAACTGCTGTTCGCTTACTCTGTGGTATGAAGCTGCAGATCGTGTACTTTCCTGTTGGAAACAAAAGGCTAATGATGTGTATGTTAGCTGTTTTAGCAGCTGCCCTCGCCATTGAGAGCCAATCTGATCCCATCCTGTTTGATTGGATATAATACATCCATATAATACATTGGACATAAAAACACCTGAGCCCAGTCTACTGATTAGAAAAAACCATAGGTAACAGTGGTAACAGTGCTGATAATGTGACTGAATGAGTTTTGTTTTTTTGTTTTTTTTCCCATAAATGCATGGGAGAGGCAGGTCAGATTTCTAGGTATCAACAGACATGAATGAAAACAGATGGTTGAAAACTAACATGCTCCAATACAAACAAAAGAAAAGTAGGATTAGGACGGCTCAGTTGAGCTGAGACTTGGCTCCTTTCTCATGAGTGGTATTGTTATGTTTGCACTTTGCTTAGTGTTAGGCGTAAACAAAGGACCAATGAGTCTGCAGCAAAATGTTGACATGAAATGCTTCAACTTCCTGTAGAAAAGTACAATTAAAAATAGAATAAATTTCCTGTATGTAAAATAGTTTGTCTTCGCAATATTTCAACAGCTTCATTGTGGGGCTGGATAATATATTATGAAATTAGGTATAACAATAATCAGTTTGCTGTACCACTGTATTTATATAATGCTGTGCTCCATGATCTACTGTAGATGTACAGTTTTATGCAGTAAAGATAAAATTCCACATTAACATCAATAATAATTAAGAATTTGTTGTTATAACCAAATCATAATAGACTATATTTGGATAAAGGCCACAGAATAGAAGAGTTCTACGACAGAGAAAATTGTAAATACATAATTACATCAATGTAATTTTAACTGAAAAGCTCAAACAGACGTATTAAACCCAAAGTGAGAAACTGGTGTAACTTTGGAATTTAAAAAAACAGAAAAACAGAACAAAAAAAAAATAAAACTCATGCTATTATTTCACACAGCCCAACTGAAATAGTAAAACAATACAGTGGCACAATATGGACGTTTTGTTAGTGGCACAACACAATGTGCCACTAACAGGTCATGTTCTTCCCATACACTGACTTAAAGTGCCATCATCTACAAACATGGGTGGTTTGAAACTGAGGCTCACAGGCTTCAACATCGAAGAGCACAGATTCCCATAATACTGCAGTGAGTAGCTGATAAACCCTTTTTGATAATATTGAAAACAAAAAAGGCAAAACGTTTGTTATTTTCAAATATGATTTGAATGCGTTTCTCTGTTTTATGTCATAAAATACCTTTGGGTAATAATAACAGGTCATTTGTACTGAACATAATCGTTTGTTGCAGCCTCCATTTCCTATTTGGCTGTCTGACAAGTAGAGTCCCAGTAAGGAAAACTAAAAGCCACCAACACAGTAAATAGGTCAAGTTCAGCTGGGATTATTTTTTGGTGAAGTAGTAAGATGATGTGTTATGTAGAAGGAGAAGTCAGTGAACAAAATCCTTACACACAAGCCCAGGACGTCAAGATTTTTCAAGACAGTGTCATCTGTGTTGATCATATCATTGACAAATGTACCTAATAAAGGAAACTGAAGCAGAGGTCAGTCAGAGGGTATGTCATATCAAAAGTAAGGCACATATTCCTGGAGGATTACTTCGTAACGTAACGTAATGATATAAATAAACCTCTGTTTACTTTTAAGATTAATTATAGAAAACTGATGCAACCCACAAGTTTATGAATTAATAATTCCACAAGTTTAGCAATTAAATAATAAATGAACAAGTTACATTAAAAAAATCAAAGAAAAAAAAAAATTCCCCCCCAAAAAATGTAATAAGAAATGTTTACCTTGTACTGCAGTTAACAATGTCAGTCAGTCACTTACACTGAGTCGCTCAGGTATGAGAAATCAGTCACGGCAAATGGACAGTCAAAGAAGTTTTCTTGTGCCAAGTGCCCATTGGGGAGGCAGCATATGGTCAGGGAGACTCGAGGTTAGTTCAACAAAGTCACCGGTGTCTTGGCAACCAATCAAGGTGAAGCAAGAGGGACGCTGATGGCAATATAGAAGTAATTAAATGTCATTGGCAAGTGTTGGGGAGTGGTATATTTGAAGGACTATTTTCAGCCTGAGTCGCTGATGGCAGACTGACTCTCCTCTCAGGTCCACTGCTGGGACTTAGAGTTTTTTAAGCATTTGTTGAGCTGGCTTTTGGCCAGATGGTATTCATCTGTAATTCCCTTCTTGTGAGCCGGCTCCTTGATGTTTCACAGGATCCAGAGCTCCCTCGTGAACCGTGCCTTGGCACACTTGTTCTTGTCACCGGGTTTCTTCTGAGGGCACGTTTCTTCAAAGACAGAGATATATAGAAGCAGACAGCATTTGTGAAGGTGTCAGAACTGTCACTCACGTATCTGAGGCCTCCCAGTAGTGCTGAGTCGGTGTCTGAAAGCCCTCCTACTGCCTCTGCGGGTCCAGTTTCAGATAGATTGGGCTGTCTTTTTGTCGGGATGTTGAAACTGTCTGGGACATTGTGCGAGGCTGCTTTTCATGAGATGATTTTGAAAATGTTTTGACAGCAGTGTTTTAATTTGTCTGACATCTGCAGCGTTTTCTAAAAGTTTTAATGATATGAGTGAGACACATGAGTGCCTTTTCCTTACACAGTAGCTTCACAGCAGTCTAACGACGTTTTTATGACTGCGTTGTCATGTCGGTTTAAACTCAGAATGCAAACCTCAAAACTAACAAAAGAATACAAATTTCAGTGTTTCTACTCTTGGTAAAGAACAACAAAAATCCCTTTTAGTGGAATTTCTATTTAAATATGTTTGATATGAATTAATCATATTTGGCACTTCACATAAAGTTGTTTGGTCCTCACCATTTATAAGAATCAAGGCCCTCTTGAACCCTGGGAGCTCTTGCAGGCCCTGGCACTCAGGGCTGCGGAGGTTGGGTCAGTTTGTTTGAAAGCAATCAATTCTGCAAATGAATACAGTGAATGAAAAACAACATCTGAAGGCTGCAGTTGGTTTTAATGTTATTTCTGACTTGATGAGGTTCTGAATTCGATACATTGCAAGTTTTTGTTCCTGTTTTTTCAGAGTTTGTGGTAATAAATGCTTAGCTCTCTGCTCTGGCCTGATCACAGACACATAATGTCCTGACTGACTAATCAAAACCCCGCAAATGTTTTGCTTTTATTTATTTATTTTTTATTTTACTTCTGAAGTTTTTTTATGTACCATCAAAAATTAAGACACTGCTCTTCTCCAGCACACAAACACTAACATTCTGTACTGGAGAACATACTTAAATTTTGATAGACTTTCATTGAAGCTCACGCTGGTCTGCACCCGCTGTCTTTGGATTCTCAAAATAAGATATTTTTATATACTACTAATAAAAAGAGAGTAGATTAGATACCTCATTCATTAAACAGTAACAGTTTTGCAGTACATGCGCTAAGAAATTCAGGAAAACTTTGCAGCAGAAGTGAAAACCCCCACCGAAGTTTTTGTAAATGCTCCACACTGATGAGTACCTGGACTGTAATCTTTCTGAGCTGACATTACTGTAGGTGTTGCTATAGTGAAAGGCCATTTTGTATGATACACTATACACAGTGAATGGGGTTATATTAGATGGTATCAGATGGTAGCACTTACTGTGTCACTGCTGGCTACACTTGACCTGAGAAGGAGCAGTAACACCTCATCATATTTCCCTTCTCATTCATTCACTGATTTCTATTATTACCTATTACCAGAGTGGAGGAAGCATTCACAGCCTTTGCTTGAGTAAATGTAGCAATAAGCCTAACGCATTATAAAAATACCCCATCACAAGTAAAAGTAAAAGTAAAAACTCTTAATCTGAAAGGCAACTAGTAACTATAACGCCCATCCGAGCTTTGCAGAGCCAGACGTCCAAGAACATTTAGTTTATAATGATGTACGACAAATAAAAACAGGAAATCCTCTCATCCTTCACATTCTTCTACTATATTTTGCTTGACAAAAATGACTGAAATTATTAGGCGATTATCAGAATAGTTGCTGATTCTTGTCATTCCCTTATCTCGTTGGTTAAAAGGCAGGAAATATCATTCCAACAATCCCAACCAAAAGGAAAAAAAAGTTCACCTGGACTGTGAATGTATTTGCCTGACTGATCCTCTAACTTGCCTGCCGAGCTGTTCTGAAATGATTTCCCCCTGATTTTTGGTCCAACCAGTTTTCTAACAGACATACTGTACTAACCTCATCTCTCTTAGTCATTTTTTTCCCCCTATGCTGTACTTTCTCGCTCACAATCATAAGGAGTAAAGCTTGGGAGAGGGCCTGTGCTCAAAGTGTGGATGGCAGACTATCAGTACTGGGCATGTGCCAGCTCTTTCCGGTGATGCCCCCTCCCCCTTCCCTCTCCTTCCCTCCCCTCTCGTCTCTCCTCCCTCAGTCCAGTCTCTGTGGAGTCTCCTTGCAAACAAACCCTGCAGCATTCTGGGAAAGCCAGTTTTTCAGATCATGTGGTTCTGGTTGGATGGACTAACTCTCTCAGATACTAGATTATCATGTCTCTGAAAACATGTAGTGCTACTTATAGTAATTAGCTAATCAATTACTCAATCGACAGCCAATAAATTGGCACCTACAACATCAGTGCTTTATATTATGGATCCTGTAATTTCCTGCAGACTTTCCTCATAATTTCATAAAACTTAGCTGGTATTTAGGCTAGTATTTGAGGGGCTTGAGTGTAGTGGATTTTGAATATGAAGAGAAGTCACTGACCCCTCTGATTATCCAGGGTTGGGCGTTAGAGATAACGATATGGACACTTGTATCATTGAACTGGGCTGGACTGAACAGATAATATCGAGGCACTTCATTAAAGAAGGCAGACTGGATCTCCGTCAAGAGGGTGATCATGTCTTTGAATTTATACAATGAACTACATATTCCTGGAATCAATTTTCATGGTTCCTTGCAGTATTGGTGGATGAAGGCCTACAGACTGGTAACTGTCATTCATCCTGGAGGAGGACTGGGCTCTGTCCCAGAAAACACCTCCCATTCTGTCAGGGGTGACCTGATGAAGCAGTTTAGTCAACTCTTTGTATTAAGAGCTATCAGACTGTACTTTGCTTCCTTTAGAGTACTATTTATTCCTGCTTTGGACTAATTGCTATCACTTTTTCCACCTCTGTTGTTGAGAGGTGTCCAGAATACAGATGCTGAACCCTTCAGATCCCACTGAAACATCCCAGCTACTGGTTCTGATCTCCCTCTGCATTCAGCAGCCTTCATAAGCATAATCTATCAAACTTAGTTGTAGGCCAACACCTGTTTGTGGTCCAGGCATAATTTTTCATGCTCATTTTGAAACTACCCTGGTAGTCCTGAAAAAGAGGAGGTGTGAAATATGTTTGAAGAGAAAAAAACTTCATCAAGTTAAACTGTAGGTTTGTAATTTGCAATTTTTTTTTATCAGTGTACAGTTAATTTGGAATTTTTTGACATAAATATGTTATCATACAGCATATAGTTGGTACTTCTAGTGTTGTAACTTTTTCTGGTCATTTTTATAAATGCTTCTTTAGTAAAACTGCAGTGTCTTGTAATCCCATGAGGGGTGGACCAGACGCTTGGTATGACACAGAAAAACCAACCATCCAACCAAACAAAAATGAACTAACTCTATATGCTATGTAAAATAATCATGTCTGTGTATTATTTAGATCTTTATTATTAGACATAATTATTTAGAAAGCAGTTTGCTTGACTCTTGTAGCGTTTGGGGCTGCAACTCATGATTACTTCTATTATCAATTCATCTTCCCATTATTTTCTCAGTTAATGAAATGTCCAAAACTAGTGAAAACTATTTGTTAACATTTCCCTAAGCCTGAAGTGATCCAGTTTGATAGCTTGTTTCATTCAACCTTTAGTCCAAAACCCAAAGATATTCAGTTTCTGTCTCATAAATGTTTATAAAAGATCAGTAATAGTTGCTTGAAAAATGACTAAAATGGTTAATCAATCATCAAAATAGTTTCTGATCAATATTCTATTTAGTTAATTGATTAATTGTTGCTGCACTGGTAGATTTACATACATTAGCCTCTGTTAACACACGGGGGAAGTTTTTGTATTCATCATAAATGAAGTCATATTTGTTAGTGATCCTTATGATTTGAATATGTTTCATAAAACAACTTTTAGGCAAATATTCCAAAATCAAACAACGTTAATGGTGCTACTGATTCTAAACTTATATAATAATGCTTAGACATATAAGCCATTTGGTAAACAAGCAACCACTATATACTGATAGAGCATTCATACAGCAATCAGTACTATTTTCATCGTTCCTCAAAACACCACTGCACTCGCCACACTTGCTCCACCTTCAATCAAGCCCACATTTCACGCATCTGAAAGGAACTTGCAGAATGCTGAATCTGTCATGTCTTTCCTCTATTTTGGGGAAACACATACATGCATCTGCCCAAGAAGTACTTATTTCCAGAGATAAGTGTTGAATCCACACTGAGCACACTTATGTTGCTCTGAGCTGCCTCTCAAGTGTGTACGTGAGAGAGTCATAGAGAGAGGAAGTGAGCGCGAGAGAGGGCGGGAGCGAATGGGAATTATGTGGAAGTGGATACGTTTATCGGAAGATATGTGGAGCTGATGCTGCTCTGTGCAGTTCACATGTAATACAGGAGCTCTGTGTTGCTTTGTCTTTTTCCACTCACACTGTTACATATGATTTATTGATGCTGAATAGACCCAGTCTCATAACCAGCTGTAATTAGACACGCCACATGAAAGCACTGATAAGCGTTGTTAGCAAGAATATGCCTCTTTGTGTAATTACTTTAAAACACCTTGGCTAAAGCATTTATAACTCATAAAAAAAAAAAAAAAAATGCTGTGAGCGATTCTGACTGAATCATGGCTGGACTGAGGAATTTCTGCCAAAGATGCCCTGTAATGTGCACCTCTGGTAGTGCAGTGTCTTGCATTGTTGGTTCGCCCTTTGTGCCTTTGGCAAGCCAAGCCCATTTCACACATCTCTCTTTCTCTCTTCCCTCTGTCCTCGCTGTGTGTTCGAGCAGGTGTCAGCACATCCATTGCATCCCTGACTGAGCATTGCTTGTCTGAGGAGGGAACTTTGCCATTAAAGAGAACTAAATAATAAAGAGACCAGATCTATCTTGGATTGTCTCTATACAAAAGTAAAAGCGGCTGAGACTGAGGTTGTTGTCTGCCGAATGCATGCCACCCTCTGGTCAGCATCATAGCCAGAACTTTCTCGTCTGCAGACTGTAGTGTAAAATGTGTTAGTTTCCATGTTGACTGTACCAGTGTGAATGCATGTTGGTGAGCAGTTATGAGTAGGGATAAGGGCTATCGCTTTAAATTCCAGATGGGAACTTTAGTTTGAATATGGGAATAAAAAACAGACCTTTGTGAACAGACAGCACTTTGTGATCCAGCTTGACCACTAAACACCTGAAAAAAACGTGTGTGGATGTATTTTGGGTTCTTTAGTGCAGGTGGCAAAATTACAGATAAAGATAAGGATGTTTGCCGACTTCGTAAAAAGCAGCTTCTTTACTCAACAACAACCGCAAGTGTGAGGACTCACCTGCTACCTTGCCACCTAGGCTGGGTCGGCCGATAGAGACGTGAAACCTGAACTTCCAGCATTTTCTATCATTTCTTTTTTAATCCATAATTTGATATTCTTGCTGCCTTACTGCTTCTTTTTGAGCCTGAATCGCATAATGAATGAAAAGGGAGCCTGGGCCTTAAACCATTTGCCTCCAAGTGAAGGTACAGAATATAAAGCCTACTTATGTGATGCACATAACTTCCTATGCAGCCAGAAAGACGACTTTTATCCCAAACATATTCATCGAGCTCTCTGGAGTGAACTTGCAGACAAACTAAATTAGACAACATGCCACTTAACACCCAAGGGAGCTGATTGGCTCCAGAGTCTCCAGATTCTTGTATATGCTGTCCAACGAAACTCAGAGAGCCATTGTGCTCAAATCCAACTACAGGCCTTCCCAACATTAGTCATGTAAAATGTGTAGGATAAACTGTGTTACCACTAATGTCTAAATTTGGTAGAGAAGCCAAATTTAGCAGGGTGGAAAATGTGGCTAAAAAACCACATAGGGAGAATTATGTATGCTGGGACATTAATAAGCTCGTGAATTTCATATTCTTGATATAAAAGCTGGTTTAGACTTAAAACCAGCATGCTGGTGTGTATTTGTCTTAAGGCGTGGCTGTTCATGCATCTGAAATGTCCATTTCAGAACAAAAGCAGTTTATATACCATGTACTGTTTTTGTATTCTGTTGTACTTTAACTGTTGTACACTTGAATTTTACAGACCCAGATTAACACTGATACACAGATAAGCACAGACACACACAGGCATATCCCCAACACCACACACACACACACACGCACGCCGGCACACACTCGGCCCATTCTCTGATGTGACCTTCAGCACATGCAGGCTGGCATTCAATTACCGCCCTGTCAGTGGCCCATCCAGCCCAGTGGCTGCACGTCCTTGAGACTCTCACTCCAGCCTTTGTCCAGTCTATATTCCATTACATCCTCCACATCAGGAGCTCTGTCCAGCATAAAGCGGCGCTCATATCCTCACTACTGTGAAACACACACACACACACAGCCCTTCAACTCTTGATGCATCCTTTACAAAATCTCCAGCTGCAGTGAGCAATGGTTGTCCTCGCTCGCGTGCTAAATCAAATCCAAGCGTGAGGTAAATATTAGATTTTAGTTTTACTGGGTGAAATATTGCGCTGGTGTCAAAAAAAAGAGGTTTAGGCACCCTAGACCAGAAAATCCAAGCACTGTTCATCTAAAATTGCCTCTCATTGAACTCCCTCAGTTTTCATATTTTTTTCCTCAATATTGTTCAGTGTGTTATTGGACCTCATTACTGTCAAAACATTTCGCCAGCTCTGCTCTGCCTGATTATTGCCCAAAATTGCCTTGAGTCTATTTACTGTACAAATCTGTGATCATTACTGAAAGTACAGTGTAGTAAAAGAGCCATTTTCAGCCACTGCCACTTGAGAAACGCTCCGAGTTGAAATCTCTTGCAGATTTAACCCCGCGTGCCCCTGCAGTTCTACTGCGGTGAATCATATTGCCGTCTGGACAGCTGTTGATTGACCTCGAACAGATGTCTCTTTTATTGGTTTATGATGTTTGTTACATCACTTTGTGTGTGCCAGCGTACAATTTTCTTTTTCTGCTTCACTCAGTTCTGGATATTTTCGTTCACATTTGTGCTTTGCTGATATTTTTTGTTTATCTAATAACGTACCGTAAAATACCTCTTGGATAAGTGCTCTATAATTAAATATTACTGTAATTATTGATTAAGTGAGCCATTACAAAAGCAAAACTCTCATCAGAGCTGCAACAGTTAGTAAATTAATTGATTAGCTGATCAAGAGAAAAATAATTGGCAGCTAGTTTGACATTAGAGTAATTATTTAAGTCATTTTTCAGGCAAAAACACAAACATTCTTTATAGTTCCAGCTGCTTGTGAGAGGCTGTGCTGCTTATCTTAGTGTTTCACTATCTGGGGGTCAAGGTGTCACAAGATGCTTAATGGAATAGGTACGAACATAGTAAATTCTGGAACAGAGATTTATATTCCTAGCACCTGTCTTTGTTCTGTTTGGGACCGTCTCATCCAGTGCTCAGAGAAAGTCCTGGAGGCTTCCCTTTTTTTGTGAAATATAAGATCGTTTTACTACTTTGTGCTTCAAACAAATTGAAATTTAAAGGTCAAAATTTGTAACCTGGGTCAGGAATAGACTGCTTTATTTTAAGGGGTCACAATCCAAAAAGGCTGGGAGACACTGTTGTATGTGATAGTAAATTAAATATCTAGTGTTCAGACAAAACCAGGTATTTGAAGATGTCACCTTCAGCTTTAGGAGATTGTAACAGGTGACCCGTCACATTTTTGACTGTGGTCTGACATTTTAAAGACTAAAGAATATATGGATTAACTGAGAAAATACTCAGCAGCTTAATCGATAATGAAAATAAACATTATTTGCAGCCCTGGTTCTCACTCTTACTAACTTGCTGTGACACTGCCTGTTTAACCTGTTCCCAGCAATGAAGAATTGTTCCCCCTGTATTTTGCTTTTGTACATGAACTGCCTGCTGTATGGGTGATTTATCTGGCAGGTGACTGAATTGTTACCCTTCAGGAATTCATGATCACAGCGGTAAATCCACTATATGCCGAGGATAGATACATAAAACATATTGGTCTCCTGGATTTATTAGCTGCCTGATTAATGCAGATCTTACTCAACAGATTTCTGCCTCTGTGTATTTGGGGGGGTTTCACTCTTCAATCTGCAACTTCAGTTGAATTGATGTTTACGGTGCCAAAGCAATCATGAGCTGCCATCATCTCTTAACTGTATTGATCCCTTTATATCTACAGTAGTGTTTATTTGGAAGATCTGAAGCATGGACCATTGTATCACATTTATGTCTTGTTGAGGACATAAATAGTCCCCCTGAAACCCCCATAAACTCTACTAGGTCACAGCGTCTCCATTAAGGAAATGAAAAAGGCAAAAGCGGTGACCAAGTTTGTGCTGATTGTCCCCTTATGAGGATCTCATAAAGAAATCTGAGAATTATTACCCCCCCTTATATATTATCTAAAGTCTTTAAAGTCTCTTCTTGGTCTAAGATGTGCTCCCCTCATCACCAGCATCCAAAAATAATGTCAGTGAGAAACCTGAGACGCTAAACTTCTGCAACATGAACTGTCTGCAGAGAAAACAATGGATTTCGAGCAGCAGGCGCTATTGTGCCACAGGGTTTGAGCCCGTGCTTCATGTCAAGTGACTCTACTTACTCAAACCAAACAATGTGTCCAGTGTGTTTCATTATGGATGGGAGCCTGCTCGCTATTTCCGTCTGAAAGCCATAGAACACAAGAGCTGGACTCACAGAGTGAGTTAAAACAAAGGACTCTCCAAAAGACACTTTCTGCCATAATCTGTTACCCAACGCCACTGGTTCGAAAATCTTCAGGCGATCTTCTTGATGTGGTGAAATGTTTTTAAAAATGTCCAGTAAATATCTTGCAGACGAAATAGTTCATCATTTTGAGAAATACCCTTAATAACTGCGTTTTAGCATATGTGAGAGATGGTGGCTTGAAAATGAAGTGAAAGCTGCAATATTCAACTTTCCACAGTTTGACATTTAACTAAGACTGAGGTGAGAAAATGGACATCACTCTCATGTCTGTGCAGTAACTACGAAGTCACATTCAGCAGACAGTTAGCTTAGCATAGCATAGCACAAAGACTGGAACCAGGGGGAAACAGTTAGCCTGTCTCTGTCCAAAGGTAGCACAATCCGCCTACCAGCGCCTTGAAAGTTGTTAAACGTTTGTACGGATTAAACAGTCAAGCTATAATGTGTTAATTTGTGAGCTTTAGAGGTTCTGGTTGATAGATTTTATTACCTTTGCACTGAGCCAGAAAAGCGGTTTCCTGCCTTCGTGCTAAGCAAACCTAACCAACTGTTTCATATTTAACGGACAGACATCAGAGTGGTATCAATCCTCTCATCTAGCTCTCAGCGAGAAAGAGAATAAGCAGGTTCCTTTAAGAAACCTCCTTGTGCCAAAGCATCCATTTGGAACTTTTTTCTCTTTTCTAAGCAGAATGTAACACATAACTTTGGTGTCATATGCCTCAGCACAAGCACTGTACGTGGTGTTGAAAATGAGTTATTATAACTGTTTTGAAAGGTGTTATAAATGAGGCAGCAGTGGAGTGTGTTCGGGTGTGAATTCCAGGCGAGCCTGAAAGGATTAGTTTAGCAGAGTTCAGATTTTGTTGTGCTTCTAACTGGATGGGACAGGTTACCTCAGAAGCACATTAAAAGGTCATGGTTTGTACAGTTTGCAGGGCAGCGTCATGCCCACAGAAGCTCTTTGCAACAGTCAACTCCCCACTCGTTCAGTCTCAGCAATCTTCATGCATTTTGACACGCTACAGTGTGCTTGATCAAACACCGACTCCCCCTTAGTTTCACTTTAATGAAAAATGCTGCTATATTACTGGCATGATTTAGATGCTCTTGTAGCTGTCAGTCTGCTCCCCTACTTTTTCACTTATTTATGGTGGGTCGGTTTGAAGTAAATTCTGTTGCAGGTTAGGGCACAGGCTTGTGGTCCTGGTCCTGGTCCTGGCCCCTGATGCCCTGGAGCCACAGGGGCTGTTGAATGCTCACGTGGGGTTCACGGAGTCATACACATGTTTGGTTGGTGCTCTTCAGAGCTCAGAGTAGCATAGCATGGCTGCTTTCACCTTCTTACTAAAGAGCCACAATAGCAAAGCAGATTCCAGGACTGAGGCCCGTAACTGGCTGACCACATCTCCACTTTAAAAAGTGCAATTTGATTAAATCTGCTCTGTTTCAGTCCAGAATCTGTGCTGGTTGAAACGAATAAAGTGGATTAACTCTATCACAGGATAATGCAGATTAAACTGGTAAACACAATCACTAAGTGATTGTGCATATGGCCTTTAGGGGTGGAGTTAAGAAGAACTGGGTGAAAATATTTTGGGTTTTAATTTCAGTGTGCACAGTTGACAAGGCACAGTGCTTGCGGTCATATGAAATTTCCATTTCGCACAACGGTGGTGGTGGTGGAACATGAAGCAGAGAAATGCCATTATAGACTGTAACACCAGTGCTGCTTGAGCCCATAATTCCTCCAAGTCCCAGCGTATTTGTTCTTCCTGTAAAAAATTAGGCCTGATAATGCAAATGATACTGCTAATGAAAGCCTTACGTTATTCAGCTGGTGTTTCTCTGAAGTGAAACGTCAGCATGTCTGTTGATCCCTGAAGCGATTTCCCCCCTGGGTGAGGGCGGGCAGTCATGCTTGCTCTGACGGTGGAGATACAGCCGGTTCAATGAAAGCGGGGGTGGCAGCTGGAGAAAATCCATTCCCAGAGTGAGCGTTCTGCTGAGGCAGGTATGCCGACCTTTCAGTCATCTGATAGGTCAACGCTCGGCAGCGTGCCTGGACATTCATGGCTAAACGCCAAGCACTGGTGGTGCTCATAGTAAAGCTCATCTGAGCAGCAGCCAGCTATGATCAATGGAACCCCTTGGCAGCTCATTTATAGTACAGTATGGCACAGCCACAAAACACTCACCAACAGATGCAGGTGACAGATGACGATGGAGGCATGAGGAGAGCTGATGAAAGGGAGAGGGTTTACCCATGTGCACGGTGACCGTTCAGAATCTTGTTGTAGGCCATGAGCGTTCTATGCATCTTAAGCAAAATGTAGTTTTTAACCATTGTGCAGTCGATCACCTTTAATTGCCACCCAATTATTGTTTGTAAATTAGTCTTGGATGACTAGAATGCAATGAGATTTTTCTGCTTTGTCTGCAGGAATTTTGTACAGAAGAATTTTCCTGCACCTCGTTCTCTTGCATGTCAGACTGTGGCCCCACCGAGATGAGCATTGGTTGTACTGAAAGGTGCGTCTTTCTCCTTTCAGGTGCCCACGGAGTGAGAGAGGAGCCCAGGTTTGTGACGGCGCGCGCTGGAGAGAGCGTGATCCTGGGGTGTGACGTGTCCCCTCCCCTGGACGGCCAGCAGCCCCCCTATGTGGTGGAGTGGTTCAAGTTTGGAGTGCCTATTCCCTTCTTCATCAACTTCCGCTTCTACCCTCCTCATGTGGATCCAGAGTACAACGGTAAGATAAATGTAGCTAAGTAAATTATGAAAGAATATATTGTGAGTGTGTGGATTTAGTGGAAAACTTGTGAATTAATGAGCATTTGGTTGCATCTTGGGATGAAACAGGATCAAGATCTTTTTAATTGCCAAGTACAGTAAATCCACAGGACTCAGCAGATACAAAGCTGACAACAGAATTTCACAGTATATGCTGATTAACAGTGGCCATATAGGATACAATGTGGGACTAGAACACTTATAATCCACATACTCTAACAGCATTAAAGCATATGTTTAGGTTTAAAGGAATAGTTTTAGGAGACATTTTGGGAAATATGCTTATTTGATTTCTTGCTGAGGATTAAATAGGTGTTTGTGTCCAACCATGGTTAATCTACCTGAAACTGATGGATATGATAATGATATATTACTTCAGAAACAAACGGCATGTCCTGTATAACTATAATCATTCTGTAAACATTTCTATGATTGTGCAGTATATAGATTTCCCCACACTACTGCAGACCTAATTATGAGCTTCTGGCTGAAAGCAGAGCCATTTCTGATAACCAGTTAAACATACTGCAGTGCAAATGTGCTGTGTACATGTGCCTCCCAATGCTATTTCATTGACCTGCAATTTCAGCATGAGCCAGAGTGTTTTCCCTCCGAATGGTACTTCATCTGTTTGGGCTTTAAGTATAAGGCATGGTACAGTACACCGAGGCCTTTAAGTACTGAGAGTACTAAGAGAAAGACTTGGCTGTGCCGGTTCTTGAGCTGCGCTACGTTCTGTTCTAACGTGGCATTCAGGGCTGTGCAGGGACATCTGCTGCGTCTAAGTGCATAGAGGCAAATAACTGTGTCTCAGCAATTTGGGACTGCATTACAGTACATACATGCGTTCCTGCACACTCCAGTGACAATGCAGCAAAGAGCACATATGGTGTAGAGTCAGTACAATACACTGACAAAAACGCCATGTGCTGTACATATAGACTGGGGGTTTTAGAAAGAGAAGTATTCTAATGAAAATAAATCATAAAAATCATTGCTTTTAGGAAGTTATAACCGACAAGTTATTGGCTTTGAATTGAAAAATGATTGATGAGTGAGTGTTTAGCCGCCTGAGGGCAGAGGAAACATGCTGTGACACAACACTGACATACACTCAGACGACAGAGACATGTTTCTGTTATTTATCCTGCTCTGGACAACATAACAGAAACACTTGTCAGCATAATGCAGTACAAATCAACTGCACCACAAGCTGCAGCCTCCAACATGACTATACAGTTGCATGAACACCTCCCTAAAACAGTTTATGTTGATATTGTTGGAAAGCTTTTGGTAATTTACGCAGCTTGCAGATAAGGAGCAGCATTAGCATTCATTTGGAGTCATGTTTCTGGCAACCTGGTGTTTTTGGTCTCTGCCAACCCCTGAGGGAAATATCTGGCTCTTCAGCTGCTAAATGCTCCACAATGTTCACCAGGTAGTTGCTAACTGTGTCAGCCTGCTCTTTGGTGCTGGGCAGGTAGCTTGTAGAGCTTTTTTTTTTTTGCTGAAAACAGTTGTCTGTTGTGGCCAAAAAACTATTTTTAGATTATTTTTAAATTAGGGCAACACTATCTAGGTAATAACACTAAATATGTGTTTTTCCTTCACGTTCACCACAGCATCACACAACCTTAAAATCTCCCTCTCCTGGCTTAGACAATATGTCTGCGGCTGTCTTCACTCAGACTCCATACAGCAAGAAATTGGTTCTTCTGATGTTGCTTCAGTGTCTGTGACAAGATGGCGAACTGTCAGAACGAGGTCAGAATTATTCCCTCCTGTTCCCACCTCTTTAACAAGTACAAAACTCCTCCCTGACCTGGCAGTAGGCTGTAAAATAAAGACAAAGCACAACTTGTCGAAAAGCTGGAGGATTCATCTCCCTGGTGTGAGTATCCTAAACGTGGACATAACAGATTTTTCTTTTTTTTTTTTTTTTTTTAATAAATGGGAGTAGAGTGAAAGTGGTGTGAATAATATTGAATTCATTGAAATTCCTCCCTGTGGGATTTTTCAAGCAAGATCGTCACTGCAAAGAAACCTAATGGCAGTGACTCGCTGTCAGGGGAACCCTTCTTTTTGTTTTGTGGTGGCTACTGTAGATACTGCAGCTGCTGGAGCGTTTCATTGTTTACTTTAACCTACTGACTAACAGCAGGGTATGAGCGAACAGCACTTTTCAAACAGCCTCACACTCCGCTGTGCTCACTGGGGCTCTGGTAGTGGGCCGCTGCCATGTGCCGTTAAGTCCACTGTTGAGGAATTACCAGTGAACAGATGCAACATAAATATGGCCAGTCTCATTACATAGATTAAAGTGTATTCTGGGGGACTGCATGTGCATGGTGACAGTGTGATAATGACGCTGGATTGTAGTTTATGAAATGCTCTTTAGAGCGCTCAGTAGGTCTATAACAGGTCATTTGGGTTATTCCCATGAGTTGTTATCACTCAATATGAATAGAATCAATGAATAAAGTAAATGTGCTTTTATTCCATCACACAGCTGCTACTGAAACTGAGCTGAATCCATGATTACTATATTTACAGTATGGATGAAACGCAAAGTAGTGCAGATTTGAGTGATACTAAATCCATCCAGTTTCAGTGGGACTCAGTCTTTCTAATTGTTAAAGGGCCTACAGTATATTCATTTTAATATGTAATTCAAATGTAAGAAGACTGTTTATTTTCGCCTTCTAACTCACTCACTGCTAAATGAGAATTGGCTCACAGCTCCTTGCAGACTTAAATCTATCCTGTATCATTGCGGCTACATGGAAATTACAACTTTTAAAAACATCTATTTTTGTGCCTACTCGAGCAAAGACGCGATCAATAATTCAGATGTGCAGCTTGTGAAATTTTAGTGTCAGATTCTCCCGCTTTGGGACAAGCTGTTGGAAAACTAAATCATATCTCTCTTAGCACCGGATTTAACTGCAGCCTGCGCACGAATAATATGCATATGTGCGTATATGTAATGCTTTAATCGTGATCTGATCTACTTGTCCTACATGTAGACAGGAGGCTATTGGTGACTGATGTAAAATACCACGTTTTTTTCTGCTGTTAAAAGAAAGAGGGAGTTAATGAGCGATGAACATAAAAAAATATTAAAGGACACCTTTTTGTGTCATTTGCTTTTTTTTTCTTGAATAGAGTTGCTAGCTCTTCATCATGCAGTCAGTGATTAGCTTGGCACTACATTTTTTTGTTGTTGTTGTTGCTAGAAGATGCTGCATATTGTTAGACTGTAATTACAAGCAGCCACGTGGGACAAAAACATTCAGCCCGCTAGTAATAATTCCAAGTTGGAGATAACAAGAGTTTCTGACAGCCGTGATATCACCCACTCGATGAAAAGAACGACAGCTACTTTATAGACATGAACTTTGCCCTTTAGATATATTTTTTTTCCTCTTTTAATCGTAGCTCTGTGGGATTAAAAGTTGTTTTTTTAGTGTACCACACTGCCTGCCAGCTTCGTCACTTTGGATCTTTAGTATTTCCTTCCTGAAGCTTTCCGAGCTGACAAAATTTGTGATGTGATCTGAACAAGGTGTTAGCTCCTCTGTTTTCACAGTAGACAGAATCCTGTACTGTGTAAGTGGTGTATGCCCAGGGGGACGGTCCTGACGTGGATACAGTGCCGTTAACTCTGTTTACAGCAGCACCATCTCACTCCCTGACAAATGGGAGCTGAGGCTGATCCCTACCCTTCACGCCACCACCCATCCCACTCAGCACTTCAATGCCCAGGCAAGAATAGACCTGACTTTTTAAAGACAAGCTACCTTTTTACTGCAAGACTGCAGTCCCCCCACTCGTCTCTCTTCCTCTTTGCTGTATTGATTTTCTGCTAACAAAAAAAACGTCAGTTTTCCACCCCAACTATGGCAGCAATCCCAGGGTTGGGGGTATCTATCGCTTGCATTTATATACAGTGCTGGTAGAGCAATTCAGCCCACCCTCAACATCAATATATTTGCCTGACACTCACTCTGAAGTAACAGGAAACAGTGCTTACAGTACATCTACACATCAAAGTTTCGAAAAATGCTTCATCTGAGAACACTCGTCAGACAGAGCAGAAGCGAGTGTTTTAGTCTGTTGGGCTGTCAGAGGCAGCCATGTGAGCAGCAGGCTGGAGGCTTGAAGACAGACAGCTTAGCAGCTGAAGATTTCACCATGCCTGCTTTCCTGAACTTCTCTCATCCCCTGTGATTTCCTCCTTTTAGAATTCCAATTTATCCTCAGCCTTGAAGAAAAAAAAAAAAAGGCATGGATGGAGAAGTTTTAGGAGAAATAGATGATTTCTGTGAAGTAGAAGGCCGGTCTTTTTCCACCCTGACACCAAATACTTAATTTTAATTTAGATGAAGGTATGGCTCCAAGGTAGCTTTATGCTAACGCTTCAATCCAGATGGTTGTTCATTTATGGTTAAATATTGTGACAGAGGGTTAGAAGAGAAAATCGATATCAGTCTCCTATCCGTCCCTTAGATGTGAAGCTATTGAAACAGCTAGCCTGGTTCTGTCCAAAGATAATAAAATCCACCTATCGGCGCCTCTACAGCTCAAAAATAAGACCATATATATCTTCTTTGTTTAATCTGTGCAGAAACTGAAGTTTAATTGGCCTGCTGGCTGTAGCCACATATTCAACAGACATATATGAGAATGATGCTGATGTTCTCATCTCACTTTCTGCAAGAAAGCAAATAATTCCCCCCAAGTATTCCCCAAAATGTCAGCACTAGTCTTCTAAATCCACAAACAAAAGTCTTCTGCTAAATAATCCTCTGAGTCTAGGTGTGTGCTAGAGTCTGCAAGGTGTGCATACATCATTGTGTTTCTTCCAAGAGCCCAAAGTCTTGTAAATAAGGTTGATTGAAGGCTCCTAATTGCCCGAAGATATGAATGTACAGTAAGTGTTAGCGATTGTCTGTCTCTGTTAGCTCTGGCAGAGAATGGCAGCCTGTCCAGGATATTTTCCTGCCTTCCATCCAGTGCTTGGACAAACTCCAGACTGCTTTACTCCCTGAATAGGAATAAGTTGGTGAAAAGCATCATGGTGTCACACCTGACCTGGACGTTGTGCATCAAAATAGGCTTGTGTTTGTGCTTATTTTGATAACTAGTAGTTCAAAATCTGAGTTTATGGAGCAAAGTACTCTCTGAAAGAATAAATTATCTTTTTATCTCTTTAGAAGACAATTCATTACTTTAAAATTCTAGATCCTGCTCAAAAATACACCATGACTTGTAGGCCACTGTTGATGCAAAAGGCCAACCCAGCATGTCATAAATGTGTTTCATGCTGGAGGGAAAAAAAAAGGTTGAAGTGAAGCACTTAGCCCCCAACTGCTATGATGGATCTTTGTGGCGATCGGCAAAGCTACTAGGTGTGAGTTTAAATGGAGAAGCCAACCGTCGCTGGAAAAGAGCACGCATTTGTCTCGGAAAGCAGAAAAAGATAAATGTAAAGCCCTGAAGAGGTAAATTCTGGTGGGTTTTCCCCCCCCCCCCCTCTGTCTGCAGGTAGAGCCTCTCTGCATGGGAAGGCCTCCCTGCAGATTGATCCAGTGCGCTCCGAGGACCAGGGCTGGTATGAGTGCAGGGTCCTGATGCTGGAGCAACAGTACGACACCTTCCACAACGGCAGCTGGGTGCATCTGACAGTCAATGGTGAGTCACCTGATCACACCTGGGAACGTGTGTTTGTGGGTGTGAATGAAAAAAATAAATAAATTAGAAAACCTGCGTCACACATTGGAGAACAAGGACAGGCCTTTATAGTCTGATGATAATCATATATTCAGCCGTTCAGTGTGGAACCATCCAGTAATGGCGCTTTGAGGGTTTATTGTAATGCTGCATAAATCGGTTATTTTGTTTTTGATTACATTTATTTTCTTGTACTTTTGTACTTTTGAAAGGGTTATAATGATTTTTTTTTATTATTTGCATCGGGTGTAATGGTGGAAATTCAGACCAGTCATGTTTTTCATATTTATGTTGTACAGACTGGTATGTTTTTAATGCCTGTTTCCCATCCTAGCCTTGGTTTTAGTTTACAAATGTAACTTTGATTTTATGACAACACTCTACTTTATGTCCCCATATTAAGCATTTATAAGCAGCATTCATAAATAGTTTATATAAAACATTATAATGTAGTTGTAAGAAGCTGTAATCGTATATTAATTTGTCAACAACCACAACTCCTCCTATGGTAGCATCTTCTATGTGAGGATATGCTTCTTTTCTCTTTTATCACTGTAAATTAATTCTTTTTTATTATTTATCTGACATTTTATATGGAAAAATATGTATTTGATTACTTTACCCCCCCCCCCCCCCCCCCCCTTTGATTTGAATATTTACATTTTACAATTTTCATAAAATATACTTTTAAATTTTTTAAAAGAAACTAAAGAAAAAGAAAGAGACTTAATCATAAATTGTTGCCTTACTAACAGCTGGTAAGTCACACTGGTTGTTCTGTGTGAAGAGTTTGGTTTGGTAAGTTTTTACCAGCCCGGTTCAAATGTCAGACACTGTCTTGGATCACTCCTGCAGCTCCTTCTCAAAAGGGCCTCGGGTAAAAAAAAAACGGGAGGAGAGTCTGGTTAGAAGAGAATTGATTGTGGCCTGTTTAAGGCGGTTCCGGCAGGGATCGTCTGTGATAGTCTGAGAGCTATCAAACTGATGACCAGGCGGAAAAAAAATCTGCACCTTTGCATTTCCCAGGAATGCCCCAGTGGCTTAGAGAAGCCTGTGTGAAGTGTGTCTTCACATTGTTGCCGAGCACTACAGAGACAACAGTGTCTTTGTTTTATTTTTTTAAGCCCTGTATCTGTTTCATATGAGGAATGATTTTTAGACAGATATTATATTAAGCTGCTTCATATGTTTTGCAGTAGATGTAATTGAATAAATGCTTGCTGTCTGCAGACGCACGATGCAGTAAAGTAAATGCAGCAGATTCATGTGTGGTAGTATGTTTAATTTTGTAGTATTATTGCATTCCTCTGCATTCCTTAATTGGGTTTTCTGTAACTGGTTAATATCAGTGGTGGAATATTTCCTAAACAGGCATTCAAAAAGAAATGTTCCGGCCAAAAGTGGTGATTTTTCTGGCGTTAAAGCTTCACAGGTCTCTAACTTCAGAAAGCTGTAATCCTCTGTGTTGTTAGAGAGAGACTTTGCGAGCAATGTACTGTCAAGCTCATTCACATGTATATTTTTGGTCTGTGAACTTATGAGCGCTGTGTGAAACTCATGCATATTCGATTTGATCATGCATATGTTTTACAATGGATGCAATTCTCGTATTTGAATAATGATTACAACGCGCTGTATGCAAAATACTGTGTAAAGAACCATTTATAAAGTCCACTGCACCGCATAATCACTTTAGAATAAAAAATGCTGATCTGTATAAATGGTTATTATCAATGCAGAACATAATGTTTCCTTTTGTGTGTATTTGTGTGTCGGGGAGTGCTGGTACGTCACGCACTGCAAATTACTTTCCGCACTTTTGTTCTGTGTATAGCGCATTACATCAACATTGACATGTGAGCGTCCCATTGTGTGCGTTTGTATGTCCCTAAATGAGATCTCTGTCTGCTGGTTGAAGTTGCAGTTGAAGGGTGAATGGGTCGTACTCTGCCGCCGAGTGTCACCTGCACACTCTCGTGATGTTTGGAGTTTGTGAACGTCTGTAGGCGTGTGTGTGTGTGTGTGTATGAATGTCTTGTTGTGTAGGCATACTGCATCTCTGTAGCTTGCCTCATCAGTATTCACTCTTAACTTCAACCTCTCCCGCCCTGCCTCCTTCTTCTGCTGCTCTCCACTCCTGTCAGGCCTTTCAACAGAAACCGAGCTCTTCGGGCTGCAGCAGAACTAATAATATCCCTGAATGTCACATATATTTGGCATTTTAAATGATGGCATTTCACGTGACCTCACGTATTTAACGCGTGTAGCTAAAGCGATGCAGCTCATGTACGCTTGTAGTGTAACAGGCACAGATATTTAGTTTTTCTTATTATTTGGGGTTGTTATTTGAATAATAGAGGAATTATCATGGAAATATCAAAAGCAGCAGTTGTTTCAGTGTCTAGACATCTAACAGGGGGATTCATAGGAAGACTTTATGCTACTGTTGTCCTCTAAATGGCTGTCTGTGAGGGAAGCAGGTGCTTTTTTCGCCTGGCCTCCACACAGACACTAAGGGCGCCCATTTCCTTTGGCCGTTGGTATTTGCATATACTCCTCCTTTGAGTTCCTGTTTGCTGGCCTTCACTTCCTGCCAAGCGGACAGGGAATTCATGCCCACTCAGTGGCAGGTGTCAGATGGCAAGGCCTTGTGCCCGAAAAAGACACTAAGGCCACTCTCTCTCTCTCTCTCTCTCTCTCTCTCTCTCTCTCTCACTCTCTGCCCTCCCTCCGTCTACTCCTCTGCTCTTTAGTCTTGTCTCCCCTGACCGTCCTTCTTCTCTGTTAAAGCATCAGCAGGCTTTTCAGAGATCAAAACGTAAACCATCACAGAACTGAGTTAACCATCTACACTGAAACATAAAAAATTAGACCCTGCTGCTGCCGCGTCACTGGGTTAGTGATGGTCTGGCATTTAGGTCTCATTTGGTTGACCCAGTTGGGGCCTCAAATGCCAGCTCATTTGTCCAGCAGCTCCGTACATTCCCCATGTGTGTCTGTCCTTGTCAGTCACTAATGGGCCCAACGTGGCCATGTGAACAGTCATCCTCAGGACCATATGGGACCCCATGGGTGCAAATTTAAATAATGCTCACATGCTCACATTGACCGAAATGTCATCCCATTAGGAACTCGTGTGTGGCCTACGTTGGGCATGTGGACAAGGTTTTTTTTGTTGTTTAATAATAATAATAAAAAAAAGTATTTATCAATATTGGCCCTACACAACATTGGACTAATAATGAATAATAGAAAAAATAAATGAAAATAATAAGCACACTCAAAAGTGTGCTCTGTTGCACCTGTAGCCACACCTGGCAGCGATATCACGGTGCACTGACCTGACACACCCATTGGGCTCACCTGAACTTCAAGGTGAACAGTTAACTGTAGTAGATGTATAGATATACATCTTTACATTGTTGTGTTAGTACTTCTGAACACTTAAACATCCCTTGTTGGTGAAGTGGAACGGTGAAGTTAGTCAGCATGTGATGATTGGTCAGGGTCCATAATGTGGTCTTCACGTCTGTCACAACAAGACGTCATGACTCTATGTTCACCTGATGTGACCATCTCACAAGACAACAATATCATGTAGCCTGATCCTGCCATCAAAGAAAGGCAGGATGGGAGGATGGTAGTGAGGAAGTGAGTGTACTGACATTAGAAGAGGAAGGAAAGCATCCTTGTGTGCCTCTTTCTTCTCTTTGTTACAGTTTACACTGGAACGTTTAAGGCTCATGATGAGAAATCAATGAAAAATGTGTTCTCTATGTCGCCGTGTTCTCTCAGGAGCAGAAACATGAAGAGAACGACCAAGTGAGGGAGTGAAATGATGCAGACACACTCTTTGGTTGGTGACTGAATAACAGTGAATGTAAACCTTCAAAGAACAGGCCAAACCCTGTGTCTTAGCATCCAGGCCGTCTGCTGATGTGCTGTGTGGTCTACAGAGAAGAACCGTGGGAGTGCAGGATCTTCAAGCATCTTTTAATGTATATAATTGATGAAGAGCTGCAGTAAGTAGGGCGAGAATTTGATGCTCAGCTTACTTTTTTTGTAGAGCAACTCCCAGGTTTCCCAGCCACTGTGACACTTCATCCGTGACGAGCTGTACCTGACGGCGTGAAACAACTCCCAGGTTGACCAACGTACCTGCTGCTGTCACCGCCATGTGTGCCACCTATTTCCTGTCAACTGATGCTTAATCCCTTGGGAAAAATCTGAATTAGGATTAGAATTAATAACAGCACTTACAGTGGTGGGAGAAGTATTCAGATCCCACAGTAAAAGCAGTGGTGGAAAGTAATTAAGTGCATTTACTCAAGTACAGTATTGGGGTACTTTCCATTCTCTGCTGCTTTATACTTTTTACTGCTCTATATATTTTTGACAGCTTTAGGCACTAGTTACTTTGCAGATTCAGATTAATAATACTAAATAATTAAAAACAAATAAACTCCAAACTAAGCTCTGTATCCAAATAAATGTAGTGTCAAAGTATAAAGTTGCAGAAAATGGAAGTACTCAAGTACCTGAGTGAATGTACTTAGTTACGATGCACCACTGAGCACTTCATACATCTAAGAGGTGGATGCAGGTACGAGCAGCTCTTGTTAAATAATTAGGATGAGTCAAGTCTCCCACTGAGAATCAGTAAAGTGTATCTTAAGATAAAAGAATGAACTCGCTGTGAAGCAACAGCATTAATCTACTGAATCATACACTGTAGTGGGTGTTATTGAGTGAGAGGGCACTATGGACAGGCAGATGTCTAAATGTGCTAATTGGGCGATTTGTTTACTCCATACCAGGTGTTTGTGTGCAGTCTGGAGCGTGGCAACACTCCCAGCAGCAAGTGCTGACCCACTTGTATAGCAGCACCTTTTTTTTTTTTTTTGCTTTAACTAAACACAGTGCCACTATTTATAATCAAAATATTACGTTGAATCAGTGAAAGCAGCTGGCTGAGGAAACTACTGTTTATTGGCCTGCAGGAGGTGGTGAGGAGCTCCCCTGTGGCTGAAACATCAGGTGGAGATGCAGTGATGTTGCTGAGTGGCTTCTTCAGGTTTTGAAGAATAAATGGCAATATCCGATCTGCTTTTGTCCACGAGTATGTTTTTTTTTTTTTTTCTAGCTTCCCTGAGATACTTTTCTCATTCCTCAAATGCACAATTGTTCTACATGTGTGCACAGTGTGAGCACCCGGCAAAAAAAATTCTACCTTCGTGTTATTTGAAACTGTTTTAAAGTGGCGTTGATCATTCAGAATCTACAGCCATGTCAGCAGCTCTGTGAGGCTGTGCTGTAGCATAGCTGTGCTTTGAGCTAAATGCTAACATGCTGGTTTGTAGTAGGTATAATGTCCACTATGTTTACCATCCGAGTTCATTAATTAACAATAAACTCAAGGAGCACTTGCTAAAGTATCGGCCAAAGAAAGGATTTGACCTCATGGTGGCGTCAGATGAAAAGCTGGGTGATCATCAGTGTCATGAGGACTCATCCTTTGGGGGATGCACGAACATCTGTGCAAAACTGAATCGTAATCCGTTGAATAGTTGGTGAGATATTTCGGTCTGGACCAGCGTAATGGACTGACCAACACTGCCTCCACAGAGCCTGTGTATGAAAACAGAAACGTAATCTAGATTTGGCAAAGAACCAGAAACAGTTGACAGGACATTTTAATGCAGTTTTATACTGTTTCCACTTTAATTTCACTGCTTTACTGTTGTAATGACGACTGCTTCTCTTTCACTTTCTCCACAGCCCCACCTTCATTTACAGCAACGCCGCCACAGTATGTGGAGGCGAAGGAAGGGGGAAGCACTCTGCTTAGCTGCTCTGCCCAGGGAAATCCAAAACCAATGATCAGCTGGCTGAGAGAGGGGGAGGAGCTCGCAACCAACGCAAAATATTCAGTAAGAAATAACAATGGCCATAATTCTGATTCATGATCGTGTACAAAAATAGAAGCAGGGTTTGTGCACAGATGGTGTCATCCAGTGAGTCCATCTGTATGGATGGACTATATCTCACTCAGGCAAATATCAGTTTATTATGTTGCTGTGCTGCAGAAATATCCTATTTTTAGTAGTAAAACCTGTCAATAGGTGAACATCTTGTTTAGTCTTTAAAATGTGTGGCGCTGAGACATTAGCTGATGATAAATCGTAGTAAGTTTACATGTAAGAATATGCATGAACACGTTACTCAGGCTCTTCCTGCGTCTCTAAAGAAATAAAGGTTTGCAAAGACATTTCACACACCGTTCCATTACCGGTGACTCACAATCACCAAAGGCTTGACTAAATGGTGCAAATGTCACTTTTTCTCAAGTGGAGAAACTCTTGCTCTCCTTGCACCTAATATACGATCAGAAGTACTCGCTCCACCCACACGTGTGGCTGACAGCTGAATGCAACAAGTATGCACACCTGGGAATTGTCAGGAGTCAGTCTCGCAAAAGCAGGAATTACAAGTAGGTGATGGAGGTCAAGCGATATATATATATTGCTGTAATTGTTTATGGAACTTACTTGGATGCCTCCTTGCTTTTCTGCATCCCTTCACATTCTCCTGTGTCTCCGATATGGCAGTCTGCTGCAGGCGCTATCAACTCTTTACAGCTGCCTGGAGCGTACAGGAGTGTCTGTTAAGGGCCTCTTCCCCTTTTTTCTTTTATTTTTCCCTTTTTGCTCCAATATCTCTCCCCCCCAATCGCCTCTTTTTAACACCATCCCCTCGGTAAATGATTGAATGAATGACAACATTCTGATGCATTATTAATCTCCTTCTCCTGCATCAATATTACATTAGTCCTAATATGAATGTTACACTAAAATTGAAAATTGCTAGTGAGAGCCAAATGCCATGCTTCACTAGCTCTATCGTTATTTTCTGAAAAATAGAAAAAAGCTGTGCATTTATCAGCTTTCTTCATCCATTTCCCACCGTATGTTCAAGCAGACCTCAAACTTGGGAAAGCTCCTTCTTGTGGTGAGAAGAGAGCTGTGTGTTTGTTTGTGTGTGTGTGTGTGTATGTGCGTGCGTGCGTGCGTGTGCGAGCATGAGGGTGTATTTGCTCACCCACATGCTCAGATCCATGGAGACGTCATGGAGAAAGAGGGGAATGTGACAGACAGGGTTAGAGAGGAGGAGGAATCCTCATCCCCCTCCTCTCTTTACTTCATTACCTTTCTTTTTTTTTTTGCATGCACGGAGCTCCAGCTGCAAAACAGAAATATTAAATAGTTGTGCAGGAGAGGACGGAAAGCGTGGTGGGATTGTAAGGGTCTTCTCCAAAGTGCGCTCAAATCACAAACAAAAAATGCAAGCAGGAAAATAACAGCAAGCTCCCGCTGTTTCAGAACCCAGTGTCGGTCTCTCTGGATGTGTCGGTGTAGTGCATGTGACTGAAATTGAGATTCTGCCTTCATCTCATGCTTCACCTTATCTACTGCTTCTGTCCCTTTTTTCCTCATCTACTGCAAACTTCCTCCTCCTCCTCTTTAATCTTCTCTCCCTCACCTCGGATTGAGTTCAGCAGTGGCACAGAAAGCTTTGGAACTGGACCGATGACCATTACGTTATCAGATCCTGTTTAATTTTACTGTCTGCTACCAAAAGGACTACATGTGTTGCCTGTGTTTGATTTTCGGTGCAGCATATAAAAAAAAAAGTAATTTAACTGTGTGTTTGGACAGAATGCAACAGTTGCGTACAGAGTTAATGGAAAGACGCGATTAGATGCAAATTTGACTGAGTTGGAAAAGTTTCAGCTTGAGAGGAAAATTTGCGTGTATCCCAGGGCTCAGTCTGCTTCATAAACATACAGAGACAGAAGGAAGCAGGAGAGAGACCGGAGGGAAATAACTGAAAGAAAAAGAGTTTCTGGTGAACAAAAACACACGAAAATACACTCCCATACACACAGCTGCTGCGCCCAGTGCTAGCTAATTTACGGCTAAACTCAGTACAGTCTGTACAGTTCAGTACATTGGCTGCTGGGAACAAATAAACACTAGCAGTGAGGACCTGCTGGAGGTGAATAAATTGCGCAATATCGCAAGTATCATCCTCATCAGCAAACAGTGTATAAATAAGCAACCTGCACTTTCTCCAACAGTTCGTGTGACGTTTCGCCAAGTAGTTTTTTGTTTGTAACGCTGGAGGTCAAAGGCATAGACGAGAGGGATCCCAGAACCTACAGTAATGATCGTCTCCTTATTGGTAGAACTGGAAGTTATTGGCCTGCAAAAACACTGCGTGCCAGGTGAATTTCGTAAAGATGACATTTCCCATCTTTTGACCCCGCCCCTCTTTCACATCACTCGTCAGTCTCGTATCACCTGGAATCCCACAGTACCTTGCGAAGTGATTAGTTCAAGTCCCATAGAAAATGAATGAGGGTGAACTTCGCTGCACACCACGCTTGGTGGGAATTCACCTTATAGAAAATTTGCTTCCCTGTTGTTACCTTTACATCTCCACATATATAAATAATAATAATATAAATACTAATAAAAAGAGTCAACACAAATCAAAGACATCATTTCTCAGTGAGAGGCTCTCACCAAGATTGACATTTATTTTTAAGACATAACAAAAAGCCTTAAATTACAGAGGATCAATAAAAGTTGCTGGTACGTGAAGGAGGCTGAGCAGGAACAGAAAATATGCCAAAGCAACCAGACAGTTTTCAGTGCAAGTGTGTGATTAAAATAAAGACTATTTTAATCAATTTCTGATTGATTTAATCTTCCAACTTTTTTAATCAATTCAAAAAGGCCTTCCAAGCCTCGAATTGATGCTTCACAACACATCAGTGTTTAGTTTACACTCTGAGCTCTCAGCCGCCCCCCCACACATGTTGTATACTACAGCAGTGATACACAAAGTGTTATCTTGCGACAGACAATCTGAGTGATGGTGATACAGTTTGCCAACAGACTGACAGAAGTTGAATGTTGCTCGGGTTGATCTACTAGTACCATCTCTTGGCTGTAAAACATTTGAGAGACAGATGAATAGGAATAATTCTGCAGGCGGAGCAGATTCCCCCTCAGCTGCATCAATGGACAGACTACAGCTGTGTGTGACTTGAATGGACAGAGCCTCTCGCAACCTGTTGCATAATTTATGAGGGTATTTCTATTAGGTTTGGTTAATGTGTTTCTTCAGCACTTATTGGTTCTCATCAGTGCCTGGACACAGGGACGCGCAGCAACATAGAGTTAGACGTTTCCACGGTTACCACATGCGGGAATCAGGCCCAGAGTTAATTAAAACATGACACATTCATGACTTTTAAGTGTTTGATGTGTTTTCTTTGGAGCAGTCTCTAACCACAGATTTAGAGCAAGAGGGGGAGTGTCATATATCTTCTGTCTATATCTGTATTTTTATTTTATGCCACTTAATACTTTTGTTCTGCTGCTTCTTCTGCTTCAGCTACAGATACGAGATACAAACGAGGATACAGCATTTACACACAAAACAAATGAAGAGTTTTTAAAATGATTCATAAAGTTGGTCAACAGAAAATAATCTGCAACTAGTTTTTATAATTGATCAACTTAAGGAATTTTTCCATCTCAAATGTGAGGATTTGCTGCTTTGTACAATTGGTTGGACAAAACAAACATTGGAATTGCCTTTACACATTTATACATCAGTAAAACTGATCTAATGAGTGCCTTATCTTTGTGATAATAATTTGCTTAAGTTACCAAAACTGTTGCTTACTCCACCGCTGTCATTTATAGCCAGAAACCCGATTGATGATTGGCAGCACCTGTGCTTTTCACATTATTTAACTGTTTTGCGTCAGAGGTCGGACGTTTATCTGTTTCTCCTGCACATGTAACTGCAGGTCCACGATGGCAGTCTAACCATCCTTGGCATCACTAGAGATGACAGAGGGGCGTACACATGCCGAGCCTACAGTGACCAGGGAGAGGTGCTCCACACTACCCGTCTGTTGGTTCAAGGTACTGTATCCATCAAATGAGCACACTTTATTAAGGCCACTACAAAGCAGATTATTAATAAGCGCTGTTCATAAATGTATTTTGCATGGATCACTAGGTTTTGAAATTAAAATAAAACATGTTTCCTCTACCTGCGGGCCTAATATTGCATTTGCATCACTTTAGTTTCATTATTTATACTTGAGGGCATTTACTGTAGTAGCATTCAAAAGCAAAGTCATGCTACTCTGTGGAGCACTGATGAATGTAACACACCTTCTGGGTCTGTATCAGTCAGTCAATAGCTCAGTCTGGGGCCTCTGTGTGTTCATGTGTGCACACTCTTGTGCACAGCCATGTGTGTACAGCAGGATCTGTCTGTGAGAACGTCACTGTCTCTCTCCGGTCCATTAACTAGGCTCTCTGCTAGACACAGATCAGATACATGGCTGTGATACCAGCCTCCAGTTCTCTCGGTCTCCTGATACCGAAGCACTTGAGGGAGTTAACAGTGTGTATTTAACAAGCAACTGAGCATCTTGCTTTTATGAGTTAGCGTAAGGTCTGTTTTAATCCTTCTGTAGGTGGAAACAGAGCAGAGGAAATACTCGTCTCTTTGTAAATGTAAATGTGCACACACACTTCAAACACACATTAAAAAAAATCATGTTGTAACCAAGTGTACAGTGAAACCAGCGGTGCGCGTGATGCAACTGCAGACCTCCACCGATGCTACTACGCCCGTTCTTTCATCCACAGCACTCTGCAGCAGTGCCGGTGAAACGGTGGCCTCCATCGTATGAAAACAGGATTTTTATTTACTCGAATAACTAACATCTACACTTTGGAAACAAGGTGGAATTGCTATTTTCCAACCTCCGAGAATCAGGTTTTTTTGGGGGCTAATAATGTTCACATCGTGCAAAAATTTCTGTGGGAGGTTTTAGTTTGTTTGTATGCACTGGAAAACAGGCCAAAAATATGAGAGAAGAATAAATCTAGCATCGGACAATCCCAAAATAAATGTATCAGGGTTCCTTCTATTGTTTTTCCTTCCTTTCCACAAAATTGAGACCTCTGTCAAATTAGACCAGTATAACAGCAGAATCTCAAAGAAGTTTCACCACTGACTGTACATGTACATAAACAGTTTTATCTTTTCCCTCATAAAACCTTCTCAATTCAAACTAGAAATCTAGAGTGAGTTGTTAAAGAAAAACGCCCAAAATAAAATGGTTTTCCTGATGCTGAGTTTAGTTGAATACTGGCATGAAAAGTGCTGTGAAATAAAATGGACGATCTGATTAGGACTCATACCCAGAACAATAACAAACAGATATCTTAGGAGTCATGAGTCTCACTCCTGTGATCTGTTTTTAATTGTTGTGTGAGACACCCGCACAGTGCCGTCAGCAGTCCCATCTGATGTATAAAGCCGTGCACGCTGAGAGGAAAATAACCAGGAGGCTTGTATCTGGGCCCACTCATAAAAGACAGCTTACCTTTCATGGCTTCTGCTGTTTTATTGAGAGTTAAGAGCAAACCTAGAGTACCTCAGGGGATGGAAAGGTTACAATGTGAAGCATGCATGAGCTTCAACACTGACTACTATTAAGGCTATGATAGCTGGCTGCTCACTGTATTTTACATCAGACTGTGGTGATATATTGTAAATAATACATAGTGTGTGCTCTTTCTCAGTCATGAAAAAAAAAAAAAAGTTGACATTCCTAAAGTGGAAGCAGTGGAGTCCTGCCGGTGGTTTAAGAGGATTTTATGATTTAATAATACTTTTCATCCCTTTACTGTTCTTCTCTGCTGTTTGGAAGAACATGTTTTAAGTTGTGGTTTGTTGTTGAAAAAGTAGTTGTACTTAAAGTCAACTTGACTGAGACATCTCTGGTACTCGATTAAAGGCAAAGCATGTTTATTTGTAACAACACCAAGGAATTCAAAGTGCTTTTTATAAGACATGAAAGGCTGTAAGATATAAAAGATACACAATATAAAAAGTTATATAGATGTGAGTAGAATGAAATGGAAGATAAAAATAAAGTAAGAGATTAAACAGGAGAATAAAAACTGCATTGCAGTCATATATGTTATTACAAACATATAACATGCAACACACTGCACATCTTAGAGGGAAAAAACTATTCAGTATTTGTTGGAGATTTTTTGAAGTACAGGAATTGATGATGTGAATTCAATATGATATTTCATACTTACAAATATTTGGTAAAAATGATTTAACTAAAAAGCAAAACTTCACTAATGACCATTAGTATTTTTTTCGTTTCATATATTTTTCATACATTTTTTATGCTTATGTTATATGTAAAATTTTTGTGTGCAGGGTTTTAGACTTTGCTCTTTTCTATAAAAAGAGATGTGTGAAAGGACATGGGAGAGGTGTCATGAAAGAGATTTTCTTTTAACCGTATGTAGCCCATTTAAGCTTGTTAATTGTAAGCACTGTAAATGTGCATACATTTAATAACACGCTAGTGTTATTGTGTCATATTTAGTTGTGTGCACTCTAAGTGTTTATTAATGTACAATATGTTAACAATTATAACTTCCAAGTTGTGTTTATGTACTGCTTATTAAGGATAACTATGATGAGTTAAAATGAAGTTACTGTCCTGATGAACAGAGAAATGCAAAGTTCCTCTTTAGAGTGTGGGTTCATTAAACGGTTAAAACAATAGCCTGAGGTCTTACAGGTGCCCAGCAAACTAAAATTCATGTTTCTGTTTCTCTCAGGGCCTCCATACATCGTGTCACCACCAGAAAACGTCACTGTAAACATATCCCAGAATGCACTCTTCACCTGCCAAGCGGAGGCGTATCCTGGCAACCTGACCTACACCTGGTTTTGGGAAGAGGATAACGTCTACTTCAAGAAGTAAAGTTATGATCAAGTTCACTTCTGTACCGTGGCGGCTGTAACTCTGTGTGTAGAGAAACATCTCAGTTAAGCACATGGGTGTCAGGGCTCAGTCATGTAAATCGCTTTTGTGATGTGAGTGACATTTTGTGTCTCTGAGGTCTTTGCTGTGCTGTATTTTGTGTGACTGTCAAAGGGTGTTCGCCGTGTGCGCGTACATATATGTGTATGTGTGCGTGCATGCTAGTGTCCTGTCCTGCTGCGACCCCAGGGCCAGTACGAGAGGGGCCTGGCAGGGGTCTGTCTGGAGCGTGCCAGGCGAGTTAGTGCGCTCTGATGACAATATCACATGACTCAGGCCTTGTGTCATCATGTGCCTCTCATGCAGTGATGATCTGAAGCGTAGCCAGCACCTCTGCGGGCTCCCCAGAGCAGGCCTTTAGAGTCTGAGAGGGTTTTTACAGCGGACAAGTGACAGACAGAACAAGTGGGAAGGAAGAACAAGTGAATGGGGTTTTGACTGGCAGCGAAAACAAGTGTCTGTGGGACGTTCACAGAGGAAGAGCTCTGAAGTGTCCGGTCTCATTTTAAACAGATTTCACGGTGGCTGTCTTGATTTTTTTTTGCAGGGTAGGTAAGATGTACTTTTCGTGTTGGTACCTCTTTCTAATGAGGCGTCTGTAATATTAAGTTTAATACGTTGGACAGTGCAACTTGGGAGAAGAGCCTGCATTTATCATATTTCTAAGAGATACACTAACTACTGCAGCAAAAAATCAGACAAATTTAGCATCAAGTTCTCACAATGTGACTGCTGAGGCAAGCCACACCTACAAACCAACCAATCAGAGTGCAATATGGAATGACGCAGTCATACGTGCCATTTTTGAATAACATTTATATAACATGCACACACACACAGTCCAAAAAGACGGAGGAGAAAATCAAAAAGAAATTTCCGTGACACTAGCCTAGAAGAGAACCTTGCGGAGCTGCATTTGACAGGAGCCGATGACGTGTCTCTGCTCTCATTTACTTTTTTGGGATTTACATCGTAGCGCTACAATTCACCACACGTTCATCACACAATCTGACATGTCTCAGGCCGATGCCACAGATTTTATTTGACTCATTTCACACAGTCTGACATGCAGTGAACTTGCATGATTGTTGTTTCACAGTCTAAAGGCGCCTGTAGGGGTAACAAAGTTCTTTGCTGAGTGTGAGGAATAAGACGCACCACTTACAGCTAAGTGGAGGAGTAACCTTTGACCTTTAACCTCTCAGTTCATCACATGATTAATCACATATATATACTCAGAGCAGACACAACCAGTTAGAGGCAAGGATTCTCTGCAAAACCAAATCTGATTTTAATTTTCAAAATCATTTATTTGTTTTAAATGCTCAGTATCTCCAAAAGAAAATTAACATGTGCTGTACACAGAGTAGTTTTTGTTTGTCTGTTTACTTCATACAAACTGCAGTAAACTGAAACAACAGTCAGTCAGTCAGTAGATGGTGAGACCAGCGGTATTTGGCATCCTGGAGAAGTTTCCACAGTTCTTCTGTGGATTTAGGCGTCTCACTGTCTTCTGTCTCTTCATGTAATCTCAGACTGACTCTGTGATGCTGGGATCAGGGCTCTATGGGGCCCAGACCATCTGTTGCAGGACTCCTTGTTCTTCTTGTCACTGAAGATAGCTCTTTCATGGCTCTGGCTGTGTGTTTGGGTTCATTGTCATGCTGCATAATGAATTTGGGACCAATTAGACGCCATGGTATTGTGTGATGGATAATAATTTAAACATCTAAAGAGCCTGACACCCTGACAAATGCTGAAACTTAAGACAAAGTTATTTAAAATCCTATGAAATGTTCAAATCACTCACAAATATCAGCCTGAAACATTATTCTGACTTCAACATGTTGCTTCAATTAACCTGTTGTTCATCATCACCATCAGAGTTGTCTCAGATGTGTGATCACCTCTCCTAACCCACTTATGAAACCTCTGGAGCGCCCTTCAGTTTGAAAGTATTTTATTTTTTAAATCCAACATTTTACAAATCACCCAGTTTTTGGGTAACGAATCTAAAACTGCTTTATTTTACATTGGATTATATTATTTATACAATTATAATACTATCTTACTTCCACATTGTTATTATTCTATTTTTATATTATTTTATTATATAGCATATCATTGTATTCTCTTACATTTCTATTAGACATATTTCATAGCATCATATTACTACTGTACTGTGTGCATAACATACACTGCACTTAAATTATTTATTATACATATATACAGCTTGTGATAATATATTATTGTTTTTCTGGAACAAATAGAGATTATCTCATAAGCAAATCATGAAGAAAAAATATATATGTAGAGCTGATGACATAAAACGTGAATTTCCACTGTGGAAGTTTTACCTATTGGCTTTATGAATCATTAATAAATCATTAACCAATACTTCGCAGGGTGTGAAAAAAATCTATTTGGCAATAATGCAGTTATAAACTTTGTTAATCCATTAATAAATATTTAATGGGTTAATGGAGCTAATAATTAATGTGCTTTTGTCCAGATTCCCTGTGTCTGTTTTCAGAAAGTAGGTTGTCATACAGTTCAATCAGTCAAAGGGATTTTTCACAGCCGAACAACCCAAATGTTTTTCCTTTGATTGAAGTGGTACCTGTTTCTTCTGTTGTGTGATTAAATGTTGAATTACTTCACTGTGTGGAGATGGAGAGCAGCTGGATTTAAAAAGACAAAGCAAACCGAATACTGTGTGAAACTGTGCTCCATCATCAGTGTGTTTCATTTTAAATGGTGTCAAGGGGGGAAACATGAAGGCTGTACCATTTGGCGATTATGACAATTAGCAGATTTATTTGAATCTCTTGCTCTGTACTCTGTGTTCTTTGGATCCCTCTCAGAGCCGGCTGCTGTTTGACTCTCTGCTGCTCCCTTATGGCACCTTGATGTAATTTACCAAAAAGAAAAAAAAAAAAAATAGATGGGTGCCCTGTCCTGTTGGTGTGTTTCAGCAACACGGTGTGACAAAACATCTGTGTCTTCTTGCAGTGATCTGAAGCTCCGAGTGCGCATTCTCATCGACGGCACCCTTATCATCTTCCGGGTCAAGCCGGAGGATGCTGGGAAATACACCTGCAGTCCGAGCAACAGCCTCGGCATCTCGCCCTCAGCATCAGCCTACCTGACTGTTCAGTGTGAGTGTTACCGTGGCAACAAAGTGGAGGGGGAGGGGCGGGAGCGGGCTGTGTGAGGAGAAGGGAGCAGCAGCAGCAGTATGGAGGCTGCTTGTGGTGGAGGCTGCTGTATTATTTGGCAGCGCCGCTCCACCACTGTAGTGCAAAGTAACCTTCTTGAATTTCAAGGTCAGACATTACAGAGAGGCAGCAGAGATTCCCCCCTCGTCATTTTGACTCAGCCTCTTTGACCATTTTCATACTCTCAAAGGATTTTAATGATTGAATTATTATCTACTCCGACTCCAGCCTCATTCCTGTGAGCAAAGATGGAGACGGAGACTCATCCTCAGACTCCATTTTTCCTGGTCTCTTTTGAATCTGGCCCCCCCGCTAGATGAAATGGTGACCTTCCTGTTCATCAGCTGAGACTGATGAGAGAGAAACGACACTCCTGGCCATCTGACGTTTCATCTTCAGCCCTTGTGTGTTGAGCTAATTTGCTCCCAAGTTGCTGCTGGTCATTGATTACTGTGCTACAGTATGAGAGAGAGAGAGAGAGAGAGAGCTGGGGGATTCGCAGCAATGCAGGCACTGATTTCATCACTGGCCTCAGATACAGATACGTAATGAAACCAGTGTCCTGGATGCTTCATGCAAAACATACTCTGAGCCCGTATTTATCAAGCATCTGAGAATCACTCCCAGCAATCGCGCTAAAGTTAACCAGATACTCCTACTAGTTCAGATGAGAGTCATTTATGAAATGTCCTACACTTACTTTCATTCCCTGAAAGAAGTACTGATTCTGGGTGGACTGAAATGAAATCAAGTACATTTTTAAATACAACAGTAAATTGAATGCAACAGCAGGTGGCTGAGAAAATTCGGCAGACTTAGTTTAGTCAAAAGATAATTACTGTCCACCTTTTCCATACTATATCAGCTGCCGTAGCCACTTGTCCATCAAAAACAGGCACGTTTACTCACATTGTCTGATGCTGAATCTGTTTGCTACATGAATTTAAGGTTTTCTGACATCTTTATGGGCTTTATGGGAATAAGCGAATAATTTTATCAAGGTTATGTGTGTGTTACACCACTCAAAAGTGTAATGGCAAAATTAATTAAAGCCCATCGATACTTATAAATATGCCATTTAGACTGGGAGTAAACATTGCCAAGCCAAAAAAATTAATGTTGTCACTAATATTTAACTTTCAGCCCCACTATTAAGCATTCAGAGCCAGTATATAAAACATTTAATAAATGTTTTATAGCACTCGATTATGTAGCTCGAAGCAGATTAGTGTCTATTAATGTATTTTTATTATCTCCTCCTGTTGACAGTTGTAAGTGGAGGCTGCGGTGTAAACACTTGATAAATGACAGTATGGTAAAACACAGCTGTAATAATACCAAACATGTCTTCACAGGACAGGTTATAGCTGATGACGAATGCTGCACATTAATTAACACTTTAAAATGCCCTTATAGCTGCTTACAGCTGCATCGTAGTGTGTTACACACCACTTATTAATTGTTTATGTACTTGGTATTAATGCTAAAGAGGGAGTTAAAGTGTTACCATGCAATCTGTAAATGTAGTATGGAAATTAAAATAGTGGGTAATATGAGCTGCCTATGAGCTGGTCCAACCCCACATGGTTTTACAGCCTGTCATAGTGCTGCACTGTATCTTGCACACATTGCACAGGTACATGAAACAATAATACTTAAAAACTCTACTAATTTTCCTAAAACTACACCTCTTTTATGTCATTTATGTGTTACAGAGTCTGGGAAAATGCACCGTAAAAATCCGAACACGTCTCTCAAATATTATAGCAATTATTTCAAACAAATAAAAAATAATAATAATTAGCTAGATTTTAAACCTTGTATAAATATCTCCACTTAATTAATATTTGTAATTAAGTGGAGATATCCTTCATCATGCAGGCGACATGGTCCGTTCTCACTAAACACATTTTGTGATGTAAAAACACAATCAAAGCTTGATTTATGTTATGTTAGAATTGTTGGTTCTGACAGAATCAGCGTTGTTGCACAGCTGTATTTTCAGATCAGACCATGTGTTCTCTTCTGCGTCCTGCACAAACTCAATCTCAAAAATTATTTTGTCAAAACGATCTTTTAATAAGCTCAGTGTCATCAAGCGTTCCCAAGCCATCTGTCCTGTCACAGATTGTTTCTACCTGAACGTCATCTCCTGACAACTCCTAATGGGTTAGGACACCTCTGGAGTGCTCCTAAATTTTGGGTGAGATAGAAGTGATTTCCTTATAAAGTAAATAAGTGACTTCTAGACCTAAAAGTAGGGCCGAAAATGCATCAGCAAAGTTTTGGCAAGTTCCTTCCTTTCCTGAGACCCTGGTCTTTTCCATCAGATAGTTCACCATATGTACATTTTCTGCTAAGAGATTTCTTTCCAAACATATGAAACATTTGGCTCAGACGTGATTGATTATGCATCCAACATCCCCTAACGCCGATGTTTCCTTTACATCCAGACCCTGCCCGGGTGATCAACATGCCCCCGGTCATCTACGTCCCACGGAAACTGCCAGGCATCATCCGCTGCCCGGTGGACGCCAACCCTCCTGTGACATCAGTAAAGTGGGAGAAAGACGGCTATCCTCTCCGAGTGGAGAAGGTCAGTCTGCCTCCTTTATTAATCATTCTTTTTTTTATGTTTCTGTTTTTCTTTTCTGCTTCATTAGTTTTTAAGTTTTTATTGCATTGTTGGGGCTTCCAGACTGCTTTGTGACAGACACCATATTTTTAAAGTTTTATTTCCATGTTTTTCTGTGCATTTTACCAGGATTATTTCTTTATTTAAATTAAAAAGAGTTTAACCTATTGATATGTATTTTACATGTTCATATTCAGGTAACTTTTTATCGTGATAGCAGACCATGAAAGTCTGTTGGGTGATGAGAGGTTAAAACAAAACTCCCACTCCTCTGTTTTTGTGACTGTTTGGATTTTTCACTGATTTGTTAAAGACAGTAATAGAACTTTGATCATTTCAACTGTCCCACTGTGATTCAAAGATTACGACCCAAATATACTGTAGTAGTTTGCAATCTTTTCCAATCTTTTCTGGTGTGTTCCACAGATACAGTACCTCTCTATCTGTTTCTCTGTTTATCCACTATCTCCTCTACTGCCACTGAGGTCGCACAGTATTTCATGCATAAACATTCACTTCTCATTCATCTGATTTAAATGGAGTTGTTTTTTTGTTTTCTTGCACAGTTGAAAAACATTTAGATGGGACCCTGACATTTCAGGAACCCCGAAATCAAGCATTTTAGACGCCCTCTTGTCTTGTAGTACCCCGGTTGGAGCCTGATGCCAGATGGAAGTATCCGGGTGGCGGAGGCCACAGAAGACTCCCTGGGCACCTACACCTGTGTGCCTTACAACGCCCTGGGTACCATGGGCATGTCCCCCCCTGCCACTTTGGTGCTAAAGGTACATCACTGCTGTTGTTTGGTAGTGTCCGATGTTCGGTTTCCATGTTTCGGCACAGACTGATCTGCTCACTCTGTGTTTATAAAGGATCCCCCTTATTTTAATGTGAGGCCTGGGGGGGAGTACCGTCAGGAGGCTGGGAGAGAGCTAGTAATCCCCTGTGCTGCTTCTGGAGACCCTGATATACCAACCATCACCTGGAGAAAGGTGCAGTAGACAAACAATAACAACTCTCCTGATAGTAAATAATCTTGTGCGTTGATTTTACCTGTCGTGTATTGAAGTATGTGTTTGCCCAGCACTTCTTAACCATATTACTTGCAATTTTCGTGTCCATTGAAGGTGGGGAAGCCAAGCAGGAGTAAACACAACATCCTACCCAGTGGCAGCTTACAGTTTCTGTCCCTCAGCAAGGAAGACCATGGAGAATGGGAGTGTGTAGCCACCAATGTGGTCACAAGCATCACTGCCAGCACGCGTATCCTAGTCATCGGTACAAACAATCTGCACAGCGCTCTCTGCTTCCTCCACCACTGACCTTTCTTAGTTATTTTGAGCTCATTGTGATCCCACTTTGCTCTGTCTTTTAAATGATTTGCACAAAAGAAGTAGCGACACTTATCCCTCAAACTCCTTGCCTCTACCCAATTTCCCCTTGGGCATCATTAAAATTTCAGTTGATCTTATCTGTAATAGCTTTAGACAGTTACATTAAAGCGTGACTCTGTAGCTACAGTGTGGTATCCACTCCTCTGCTAAAACCCTGTCACTACAGCCTTTGTCGGTTCAGTTAATGGGCCAAGGACATCTTTTCACTCTTAAATTGATTGACTGAAGCGTTGACAAAGGCACACAGGGTTATAAAGTTTAAACAAGGTTATTAAGGCCACATGCACTGAGATTGCATTAATAAAGTAATAGTAATAGTTACACATTGTTAAACAGTTTTTTCTTCTTTTTTTGTCACATTCACTCAGAAAAGTCTGTGTGTAATAGTTGTAGTGCGACAAGCCCTTAAACTGAACATTGTAGATACACAGATAATGCAAATTATAGGGTGCAGATTTTAATAGCTAATCATGGTGCCTTTAACTGTAGTGTTCTCCTATACAATTTCAGATTATTGCACTTATTATGCCCTTTGCTTGCTTAAGTTGTGATGATGTTTTTACAGCAGCAGTAGCAGCTATTTTGAGATGATTATGTTAAATATGAATATGCATAGCAACAAGAGAGTGCAGTCTTTTCAGTCATTGCACACACATTGCAAACATTTTGTAAATTTTTGCCTTATTTTTTAATTGTAGTTCAGGCTTTTATAAAAAAAAATATATATTCAAATAGTCATCCCCTATAGAATAAAAAGATAACTTTATATATACGTATATATTCCAGATTACTTTTATTTGACACTGAGCAGAAAGAGAGACATGGGAAGAGAGGACATCCAACAAAAGTCCCCTGGCCGGGAATCGAATTGAACCACAGATGCTGTGGCTGTATATCATGCACCTCAGCCACTAAGCAGGGATCCCCCACTAGTACTTAATAAAGTATTTGAAGTCAGTGTGGATAAAGACCAGCATTCTACTTCACAGAAATCATCTGTTTCTTATAAAACGGCTCCACCATAGCACCTCTTTTTTCCTCAAGGCTGAGGATACATTGAAATTCTAAAATAAGGAAATCACAAGGGATGAGAGAAGTACAGGAAACTATTTGTCTGTACAAAAACTAACCTAATTTGTGCTAAGTTTTCACTAAGCTAGCTATCTTCTGGCTCTAGCTTCATATTTTAGCTAGAGATATATGATGATGTCAGTTTTTTTCATTTAAGTCTGGGAGAAAAAGCCAATAATCATGTTTTCCAAAAGTTGAACTATTCCTTTAAGTCTGTTAGTCCATAAAATGTGAGCCGCTCACTAAGTTTTCCCCAGTGCTGCCCCCTGTGCCTGTGGAGTCGTTATACTGTTACACAGATGTGTGACCGGCCCTCAGCTGACAGGTGTCACAGGGCGACGCAGACGGCTGTGCTCCTCAGACCACGCTCAGGTCTCTCTTTTAGTGGGAAGTAGCTGGCTTCAGGCCACACTGCACAGCTGTTAGGTGGGTGGGATGAGCAGAGCCGCACACAGTGCTGCTGCTCTTGAACATGACCTTACACTGGTCACCACCTCAGCCAGCATGACATTATCCACAGAGAGCAGACGCATGGTGCAGCGCTGCATTATGGGGATGGAAACAGCAACTAAATGCTCATAGTTATCTGAGCTAGTCTGGCTTAGAATTACCATTAATATGAATAAAAAAATGTTAATACAGTGTTTACATTAACAGGATATCAATAGCTTAATGACTGTAATTATGTATTTGATAAGTAAATTAGTACTTGTGCGTATTAAATCTATTCCCTTTCTCTGTCTCTGTCTCTATAAACCGCTCAGGCACCAGCCCACACGCTCCTGGCAATATCCATGTATTGCCCTCAACAACCTCTGCTAATGTGTCCTGGGAACCAGGTTACGATGGCGGCTTCGAACAGACCTTCTCTGTGTGGTACGGTCCAGTGTGAGTGCTCTTACTTTACTTCAAATCAATGGCAGCAGTCTACAGATGGGTGGATACTACCTGGAGGTTATCAGTCTAGTGTCTAGTGGCACACAGTCGGAGCAGGGTTTTTTTTTTTCTGCTGCCCTCTTCACTGATGATGGTAAAATATGAAATTCAGTCAGAAGCTCACCACAGAATTGTTTTGACAGCTTATTTCTCAGGGTATTTATGTGTATGTGCATAATTCATGCTGTGTACTGGGAAAAGTAATGGAGTGTCACGGCAGTAACATCCCACTCAGCATCACACATGAGGTATGCACCTGCTAGTAGCCAAAGCAGAGTATATTTTTTGATTTTTTCCATGCTTGTGAGTAAATCATCCATCGAGGAATCAATATATACACATTTGTTGACTGTAATTGAAAAGAAGGAAGTAACACTTCTGAATGTGTTGCCACAACTTTGTATGTAATGTACAGTAACATTTCACATGGAGTTGAAGCTACAAATTTGTGAGTCAAAGCTGTGTAATTACTTTGGTAAGAGATAATTACATGCTAAATACCTTTCACATTGTAGCCTAGTGGAGTGGAGCATTGCCGATGTAAACACAGCTATTTAATGGTGACCTGTGGTTTTTATGGCCATAACTCTAATAGATAAAAAATAAAAATGCACCAAAGAGATAGGTTGGTTTACATTTAAATACTTTTGTGTTATCTCGTCAGTGTCAGTCATCCTTTTTAAATTACAGGTTACATTAAACAAATATAAATCAAGTGAATTTAAAATTAAGACATTTTTGCTGTCGTGATCATATTAACTTAAAAGTTAGGAGATTATGAATCATCAGTGTTTGAAGTGAGACATCAAACCTCATTAAACTCAAACTGAATTCAGGAAATAGCTTAATGGTTAGTTCTAGCAAATCAAATGATGTCATTTTCACTGGGGATACGTGGAGGACTTTGTCCTTTGTCCCTTCACAGCTTCCTTTGAAGGGACAAATAGTGTGAATAGAGGAGTGCAGGGAAGACGTGTGGCAAGAGAAAAAAATCTTCAAATTTTATCTGCACTGTTTTTTCAGGAAAAGAAAAATCATTGAATCATTGAATGTATTTGTGTTTGACGTATATATGACCATGATGTGCTTCAAAGACAAGTAAAAAAAAAATGTACATTTTTGTGCCTGACCTTTAATTAACTGCAAATCTTCAGGACCCACCTACTGAATAACACTGCTGTGATTAATTACAGTTACATTATTCACCATTATGCAGTTTTTCCCTTTAATCATGGTGTTTACAATTTTCTGTTTTCCTGTCTCATTTCTGTTCTTAGGTCAAAGAGAATCGACTTCGGTCCTCACGACTGGCACTCGATGCCAGTTTCTGGTGCTCAGACCTGGTTGGTGGTGCCAGGGCTGGAGCCTGGGACGGAGTACCAGTTCAGTGTGTTGGCGCAAAACAAACTGGGCACGGGCCCATTCAGCGAAGTTGTGACAGTCAACACTGCAGGTGGGTGAAGTTAATCAAAGGTTTTTCCTTCCATGTTTGCTGCTTCCTGACTTTAGAATCAACCCACTGAGCTGTACTGAGAGACTATTTATAATTTTAGAATATCATCAGACACGAAGTGGGGGATACTGCCCTCTAGTGATGTTTAAATTAATGTATATAAGGGTGTAATTTCCACTGGGGATGGTGAGGGGGGCATCTTCCCCTCACTTCACTATTCACTGTGCTTGTCCCACTCACTTTTACTGTCTCGGTTTGATTATCCTACTAAAGTGTCTTTAAACAATGACTGTCTGACTGTCCAGCTGCCAAATTACAGATGAGAGATCTGAGTGGATAGAAATGTTCATCAGTCAGCTTCGATTACTGCTGTGCGCTCAGAGCAGTAAAGAGCAGCAGCACTTTTCTCTCTTTCTTTGCCCTGAGTTTTCCCTCTTAGGCTGCATATAGTCTGGTGCCTGTCACTGGGTGGAGCCTGAAGAAAATTGAAAATGGAAAAAAATTTGAGTTTGCTACATGTTCTCCCAAAAATAGGTTGAATAGACCATCAGTCAAAAACAAGGGAGAAAAGCAAAGAGCTCCTTGTAGTAAAGATGGAAATAAAGATCATCTATTGTCTCCATCAAGTAAGGTTAGATCATGAAGAAGTTTACATGCAAATATTCCTTTTTATATTTTTATTTTTTGTTATGTTACCATTATTATGGAAATCACATTAAACATTTATCATATTTTCTTACCCAAAAAAACCTCACTGCTTTAAAAAGAAGAAATAAAATCAATCAAATCTTTGAATCTGTTATGTGCCATTTTCTGTTACATTCTTGAGATTTACAGGTATTATTAGAAAAGATGTGTGCAAAGTGAGTCAGGAAAGCATTAAACTGTTAAACTAATCCTAAATATGCTGTGGATAGATTTTAGCCCACCGAGCAAAGTAATGGATAATTCTCACTGCAAAGATTTTAAATTCTCATAGCAGGAAAAACACAGGTGGAACTAATGGCATTAATGATGGCACTGGTCCATTTAGGTGTGCCAGTAAACCAGCATGCACAGTATCACAGGCATTAGTTCATTAGTTCCACCTATGTTTGACGAGTCAACATGTTTGCCTACGAAAGAGCCATTATGAAATAGCTCAGTCAACTGAGCTGAATGTAGCTGTTATACAGAAACCCATGTTTTTTATATGAAGTGTATTTTTGATGTTACACCTTTTAGACTCTTGTGTGTTTTAATCCAAGTCATGTCTCAAGGGCAGGCTGCCTGAACAGAAACTGAATTAAAGGTGTATGGTATTTAAAATCAATGTCTCAGCAAAAAGAAAGGCATGAAGGGGGAAAAAAAAAACTGCATGGCTAGATTTTCCACCATACCAGGATGGACAGGACAAAGAAGTGAAGGTTTTGAATGAAGGAAGGCATAAATCAAGGCACACCTAAAGACTCTTAGTGTACAAAACGTCAGACTCTAAAAAAAGAAACAGCATCGATACCTCAAACAAATCGATGTAGCCTGACTCTGGCAGTTGGTGAAAAAAAGGTCAGGTTGTATCACATTTCCTGAACAATGGAAATAAGTGCATTAAGTTACGTATTTTATGAATGAGACCCTGAGCTGTGAAGAACTCGGTTGTAAAAACGATGAGTTTTAAACACTAGCCTGAGTAAAGCTCTTTTGCCCACAGAGAACTGGGTGATTTGCTCCTTATAAACACCGTCTTATTCATTCTTTCCTCTGCCGTTTTCATTAGATGATTCCACAGTCTGATCATAATCTCTGAGACTTGATGGCAGCAACTTCCTCACAATACCGGTCTTGTTTTATAGAGTCTAAACCCTGATTCAAAGCTTTCCTTCATTCAACAAAGGCTAAATGAGGCTTGCAAAGTTCTGACCTAGTTCACACACTCAGAAAGCAGCCGATAGATGGATGGCAATGGATTGATGGATGATTCATGTTGTGAAAATTTAACAAAAATATCTGAATAAAAAATAAGTGGTTATGGAACAATGCAATATGCAGCAAAAACCCATGGTCTCAGTCTTATTATTCAGAAATTTTCTTTTATATCTTTGCAACATAAATCAAACATCAGCCAATCACAGCCATTACCCATAGACTTATTAACTAACAACATTTTTTTCCTCAGACAAGAAAGGATTTGAAATGATGATGTTTGACTTGTTAAAATATAAAATTGAATTTTCTGCATAAACTAAACATCACAACGCATCTTTGTGACCCAGGATGAGGTCCAACTCATGCATAATTAATGTGTCTCTCTCTGTTACCGTATCACTGACACAGTGTCTTTCACTCATGACACGACAGTCAAGAGTTTTACATTTCATGCATTTTGCTTTGGATTTTTGGATTTGGTAATTTCAGGCAGTGAATTTGAATTTTTATGATGTTTTTATCTATTTTGGATTCTAGTGAAATATCCTCTAACTGTCAGATGGATTTACATTAAACTGTGTGTCCCCCGAAGATGAATTCCTTTAACTTTGGTGATCTTTTTCCTCTTGCACCTACATTTTCACTTATCCTGTGAAATATCTCAAAATGCTGGACTGGCACAACATTTGGTACAGACATTCACGGTGCCCCCATTTCTGGTCCACAGGCTCTCCTCTGGGTACCCCAGAACCACTGGTGCTTCTTACTCCACCACGGTGCCTCACAGCCAATCGCACGCAGCACGGTGTCCTCCTCACATGGCTCCCTCCAGCCAACCACTCCTCACCCATCGACCGATACATCATGGAGTTCCGCCTCGGGGAGAGGTGGGAGGTTCTGGATGACCTGATCTCATCCACTGAGACCGAGCTCATAGCCAGAGACCTCGTTCAGGTCAGTTACGTGCACATTTGGATGTGGAAACACGAGTCTGTGGGAGATTCTCTGACTTCATGCTTTTATTTTGTTGAATGTAGGTGGCACAGGGGCAGTTAACTAATTATTAACAGAATCCCATTTTTGTTAACAGTCTCCCCATTTCATGGTGCCAAATGTTGCATATATCTATATCAATATAGATATATATATTTAATATAGTGCAGTGTGTTTATCCATGGTCTAATAATCTGTACACAAAAACCGGTGTATGAGACGGTCATAAGAAGAGTGTGTTTGGTGTGTCTCTCTGACAGGAGTCCTGGTATGAGTTTCGAGTGATGGCTGTCATGGATGACCTGATCAGTGAGAGCAGCAATGTCGTGGGAGTATCTAGCACGGGTCAGTTTCTTCACAGAAAAACGTTACAGACTACACACAGGAATGACTGGCTCTTTTGAGGAATATATTTCTGTTTTTTTTTGTTTGCAACCTCTCCATTTTATTTGCCCGTCTGCTCCATCAGATCCCTTCCCTCCTGCGGAGTTGCCTGAGGAGGGGCTGGCGCGGCCTGTGGTGGCAGGTGTCGTGGCAACTATCTGTTTTCTGGCAGCGGCGGTACTGTTCAGCACTCTAGCAGCTTGCTTTGTCAATAAACAACACCGTCGCAAACTCAAGCGTAAACCAGGTCGGTCTCCCTCTCCACTTAATTCACATATATTAAATATAGTACGTCTCACCATGGATGGATTACTGAACAGGCCTAGCGGGCACAGGCCCTGGGGTGCGAAGAGTCAGGGGTCCCTAAGCCAGAGCCTCTTTTTTGTGACTGTTAATATTTCTATCAAAAGACTACAAAGTGATTCAATATGTCTATAAAGAGACTCACAATGTACAAAAAACGATGCAAAAGGACTACAAATAGACACAAAATGGCCCCAAAGGAATTCAAACTACCACAAAGAGACATAAAATGGCCAAAAAGAGACACAAAACAACTATAAAGCAACACAAAACATCCACAAAAGATGCAAAATGTCCACAAAGAAACACAAAACAATGACAGATCGACACAGAAAGTGACTTAAAAGAAATACAAAATCACCTTAATGAGAAAGAAAGGAGTAAAAAGAGACTAAAACTACTACAAAGAGACTGAAAGTAACTAGAGGTGCAAAACAACCACAAAAAGACACAAAAGAACTGCAAAGAGATGCAATACGACTGCAAAGGGACACAACACAACTACATACGGTGCAGCCTATGTATGAGGTTTGGGAGGCCTGTTTCATGTCTGTGCCCAGGGGTCCATTGTCTCATAATCCCTCCATGTGTCTGACTTCTTCTCGTGGTATTCAGTAGAAGAAATGCTAAATTGAAATATTTCTGTCCTCTCAGATCCTCCCTTGTCGGTGACACACTTCAGGAAAAGCATTGAGTCACCGTAAGTAAAGCCAACTCCAGAGCCCCTGCAGTCTACCAGAGGTGGCTACTACTGTGCATCTTCTTTTGCACCTTTTATACAATTTCACTCGCCATGTATGCTGCTGTGACAAGGCAACAGTAAAACCTACAAACAGAAAGTAGAAGAACACAGTCTTTTTTAGAGCCTTGTTGGTGAAGCTGCTTGATACACACAACATTCATTCTCCTGGGCTTTTAGACATGAGGTAATATGTCCGGAGACGGTGTGTTTGTTAAGTACAGAACGAATAAGCATACGGACGAGGAAGCAGCTCAGGCGAAAGATAAGAAGAACATTGATTATATGCCTGAGTTTTTTTGGATGGTGTGGAGGAACATGTACAGTAGCAACCTCTAGCAGATCATGGGCAGATTAAGGAGAGTTCAAACCAGCCAAGTCAGCATTTTAAACACATTACCCAGAGTGCCCAAGCTGCAGTATGTGTATTGATTTTTGATCCATCTGTATTTTTTAACCTCAAACGCTGTCTGCTTTCTGCATGAATCTGTGTTTAATAATGCTGTTTTTTGTTTAGCTGCACATTTAATGTACAGTATCAGCTACGTGTGTGTACTTGTCTGTCTGTGTGTAAAACTTGTGTACATGAATGACTGCACTTCAATCTCAAAAGAAGCTCATTTGTGACAATAATCAATGTAAATCCCATTCCAGAGTAAATGTTTGTTTGCCTGAGACTTCAGGGAAATTATTAGTATCACATACCTTTGACTATTTCTATTAAATGGTCCAGGCAGGTCAGGGAGTTCACACTTAGTCCTTCCTGCAAGTGGCATAGATAAAGATGAACCAGGCCCATGTCGTTTGTCTCCCATCGCAGGCCTCCTCTCACCCCCTTGCCAGGGGTAGAGCCCTGCTGGGACGAGCCTGCCAGGAGCAGTTTCTTGCCCCCGCCCGCCAGCCCCCTGTGAGTGCCTGCCTGCACCAAAATACAGAGTGTGCTGCACTGCACTGGCTCGGCTGCATGGTTAATGCATTGCATAGAAACGATCAACTGACAATGACTATTTGTTGTAGTGAAGCCCAGCCGCTGGTCTTATTGCATGCACAGACTTTCACGCACCATACAGGGATTAAATTGCACTAGCTCAGCTGCATGGACAGTACGATACTGTGTATATGCACTTTTTATAATATATGTCTACGTGATGCATTCAGTGACCCAGTAAATGTGGACTGTGCTGCTCCTGGTGTGGGCAAATGAGGCCTGGTTAGATGTCATCTGCTTTCCTCACATCACCATTTGGTGCAGCATATGGAAATTGGTCTCACGTCTGCTCAAGAAGATGTAGATTCAATAGATAAGCGATACGGTTGTCATGGTTGCGTCGTTGGTTCTCCTCTCATCCCGTCATTCTGGCTTGGTTCATTAGCTGCTGTCCCATCAGGACTCTGCTGCTGCCATAAACCGGTCATTATCATAATGCTCTTCATTATGGCTGCCTTGATAGAGTGCTTTGGCTTTTGTACTGTGTAATCTTTTGAGTTTAACAATGAAACTTCAATCATGCCTATTAATTTACAGCATCAGAGATTTTTCTTTTAAACACTTAAGGCGTTCTCCCCTTGGATTTCTTTTGGTGTACGTTAAATGAAGCCAGTGTCTCGTGTCTGCATTTTTTTATCAGGTTATCGTCGGGGAAGATAAGTCCAGAGAGCTCCCCTCCATCACGGCCGCGCTCTCTTTCTTCAGAGGGTTCCCACGGTCCGGGCCTGTATGTCAGGAAGCTGCCCAGCCCTCAGAGAGAAAAAGACAAAGAGCTCTCCTTCTACAAGAAAACCAAGCGTGCCATAGTCAGCAAGAAATACAGTGTGTCCAAGCATGAAGCAGAGGTCACCACGCCTATTGAGCTGATAAGCCGTGGCCCTGATGGCCGCTTCGTCATGGAGAGCAGCCCACCGCCCCGCCGCATCCAGGGCTTCCCCTTCGCAGAGGAGTCTGACATGTACCCTGAGTTCCGGCAGTCTGATGAGGAGAATGATTTTGACCCCGGGCCTCTGCCGCCCATCATGCCCACGCTGCGGCCTCAGCTCTCCCCAACGTCCTCCAGCCTGGAGTCAACGCAGCCCCCCACCTACAGCCCCCGCCTACACAGGCCCATGGAAGGTATGAGCTTTGCAGAGGGCAGTGCACTTCACGCCTCAGGGCAGGCCCCGGCCTCCCGCTACAGGGGCTTTCCCCAGGGCCCATTCTATGGGTATCTAGGCAGCCGTGCTGAATCAGGGATTCCACCACCATTCTACATGCCTGACATCAGCCCGCGTAGCTCCGCTCTGTCCTCCCCCCCAGGCATGGCCGAGGGGCCCTTTGGTTACCCCTCCATCCCCGAGGAAAGTGGAGAGATGGAGCACCATCAGTACACTGCCTCTGGCCATTCTCTGTCTCACACACACAGCCCTCCTCCTCACTCACCTGAAAGCTGGCAGCCTCATGAGCTACCCTTCCTGGGTCTAGAGGGTCCACGGTTCATATACCCACCTCACCATCCCTTACATCATCCCCAGGACCTTCCCGATCCACCCCCATACCCTCCTCACTCTCTACCCCCCAGTCGCCTGCACCTCCCTTCCCTAAAGGATCCAACAAGCCCTGGACTCCTGCAGCTGGAGGTCCCTGTGGCTCCCCCAGGCAGAGACAGGCCCCCGGGGCCTCCGGTTAGGCGTTTAGCTATGCAACAGGCCCAAAGTCTCGGCCAGCTCAGACACACGGCCCACGGTGTGGGTGTACCAGTGTTGCCTTACCCTGACCCGGCAGCCCGTGCAGGGAGCCCAAGCACAGCCCCCAGTAGTAGTCCTCAGTCCTGGCTCAGCCCGAGGGCGGGGCGCCGGGCAGACCCCAGCCTACCCCCGCTAGTACTCCAGCCCTCCCGCCTCTCTCCACTCTCCCAAAGCCCCCTTAGCACCCAGCCAGGTTCTCCAGATATTCTAGTGCGGCCCCCTCCGCGCCCCAGCATCCTCCGCACCTCTCGGTCTCTGGAGATGCCTGAGATCACCCTGCAGCCCTCGGCCACTGTCAGTTTCTCCCGGAGGTCCTCCCTGACCGCCTCTCCCACTCAGAGCCAGGGCACCACGCAACCCAGCCCCAGTTACCACGCCCACATGTCCTATGCCTCCACTGCAGCCAGTTATCCCTCCCAGTCCCCCTCTCCCCCTCCGGAGGGCAGGGATGTTTTCGGGCAGAGGCCATCCCAGAGAAGGACAGAGGAGGAGATGCTACCCTCAGAGCCCTCCCAGCTCCAGATATCAGCCTCAGGGTAGGTGATCCATTCCAGTAGAGAACAGTCACATATTTATTTAAAGAGGAGTCTTGTCTCCTCATCTGCTCTCTAGTCCAAATTTCCTCAGTATTTATCCACAGTTTTACTCTGATGTTTCCATTTAGGCATAATTAAGATGCATATTATACTTAAATATGCAGAAGGCATGTAATTGCATTTAGCACACATTGTATGAGTTCATAAAAATGACAGTTGTCTAAACTTTTAATGGCATGTGAAAGCTCAATTTGATTTTAAGATCATGTATTTTTGTTATTTATTTATTATTTCATAGCCCATATTTAATCTTACAAAATATTGATTGTAATAATGCAAAATGAGGTCAACTTTAAAAATAATGACTGGAGGAATAATTTAGATACATCAACCACAGAAACCCTCAAGTTTACTGTTTTTAAATTTGTGCCATTTTTTTTCTGTCCCTCATTTTGACCCTTGAAACTTTGAATTGAAGAGTTTTCCACAGCTTGATATAAATTAAATTTGATCATATCAGTTATTGATAGAAGTTAAAAACGTGTGTGAAGCACAAGCAGAAATAATTTTCCTGCTCAACTTTGGCTATTTAGTGTACAATTAATGAAGATTTAGATTTTTACATTTATACTATTACATAACATGGTACCACTTCCTGATAAGACACCCTTTATAAAGCATTTATAAGCTGTAGCTAATGGCTTTATTGTTGGTTAATAAATTGCTTACTAATGCTTTTTAGAAAAGTGATAATCCATTAATAAAAACAACTTCTGAGTTGAATTATTGCAAGAACCATCCATTAATAACTTATCAACATTAATAGCTTATAACTGTTCTATAAAGCTTCAGTAAACAATTTATTGAGCCAAAGTTAAATTAAAGCCATTAACTGTAGCTTTTAAATGCCTCATGAAGGCTTATTATAAAGAGTAACAAACCAACAGTAAATCATCTGTACAGTATTTATAAAGTTAGTATGTCGTTAATAGGTGGTTCTCATGAAAATCCACATCTGTAATTGTATAAATAATAAAAAGCTGCTGATAACAACATTTTGGCCCAAATGTTCTGCAGATCTTTTCCAGAAGGTTGGATGTCAAACAATCTTTGATTCATCGTTCTAATGAATTAAGAAGCTGAAAAGACAAATGAAGTGTCATGCCGACCAGAGTTGGTTGCTTGTAACTGTCTAAGGCAAAAGTAAATGATTTATCAACCATTAAATTAATAACTTAATTAGTTATCAGATGAATTAGTTACAACTTATAAACCCTTTTTAAGAGGTGCCTTATTAGAAAGTGGTAACCACAAGGATAAAAACCCACTGAGAATACGTTTTTTCACGAGGGAGTCCTATGATTAAATATCACTAGAAGGGATTTTCCCCAATACATCCAACATTTTGATAGATCAGTGTCCCTGTGTGCAGAAATTTAGCCATAACGCAGGAAAGCTTACATAAAAACAGCTGAGGCTCATATGCTTTTACGCCCCTTAGTGTTTCTATACTGCATTTCTATCCTGCGCCCCCTCACACCCACCTCACAACCCTAGATGCTACAGTGATGTAGTAGCTAAAGCCATGAGGCAGAGACTTGCTCCTGCACTGGCCTTTAAGGGAAAGTAGCTTATAGGGCTGCTGCTTTATAGAGGGTAAGGGTCTTACCTGATTTGTTTTTGATTGATCTCAGCTATCTGGGCAGCGTTGTTGTGACCCGGTCCCCCACGCCGCAATAGGTAAGGGTCGGACCCATGTCTGAGAGGGGAGGGGTCAGCAGGGGGAGGGCTCTAATCACTCTCTCCTTTAAAGGGGAATCGCTTTGGGTTGTGCCTCTGTGCTGGATTCAAGTGAAGTACAACTAATGGTAATAATGATTGCAGGACACATTTGTCAATACACTTCCAAGGCACAGTAAGCCTGCTATGCTGTGGCGTAGGCTGCAGTGATTAGGCTTGTGAGCAAGCACGAGGAGCGGTTTTGGACTGTGGAGAAGCATTTGATTTTGTCCTTTGATTGTTTGAATACAGACATGTTTCCCTGCACCAAAAAAAGCCTTGAATCAATAGAGGACGCACATGAATGATAGACTGGAGTATTCCCCTTTAAAGTTTTGTTCCATGTGCAAAATGCCATGCATGCATTCTCTAAACTTCTCTCTACGACCAAACAAATAACAACAATTCTCAAACTAAATTCTTTGTCATATTTGTTGTCCTAAGTGCTTTCGTTTTTCTGTCATGTGACTGTTTTTAATGGCCATTTCCTCTTCCTGTCATGTGACTTGTTCTTTAACGGCCATTTCCTCTTCCTGCCATCTCCTCCCGTCAGCATGGTGAAGCCTCTGTACGCAGTGTTCATGTTTATGAAAGTGTGCTGTAAAGTGTTCATGTTTATGGAAATGTATTATATTTTAACACACTGTGGCCTCTGCTCACAGTTGATGTGATAATGGAAGTGTTCTCTATCTGTCCAGGACTGTTGCAATTCTCAGATTTGTCTCGCCCTCTCTGCTAATGGCTCTCAATCTCTCTCTCCACAGTGACAAATGATGGACAGCATCTCTAAAGCTTTGTGTTCCTATGCCTTTTGAAACAATACATGTTTGGCTCAACAACTTGGCTTAATGGAAGCGTTAAGTCAGGTTTTGAAGCTGTTTGTATTCAGTTCTTTGAAAGGCAAAGACATTGAGCCAACATTGAGCCTCATGAAACCTAAAGCCTCGTCAAACCTAAGTGTTGAGTTTGTGAGGTTATTTGGATTTCACTTTAACTTTATTGCGTATTTCTATGAGAGATGGACAACAAAACCAGAGTATTGGGTATGAGGTGAAACTACTTCTAAAACATACTGCATACTATGAAAGTGAAGCTACTTTAACTTGATGTGATTATTGTTTCGCTGATTAAACACTGATTATTTTTCATTCAACTTACGGTAGCATGTATCACTCATGAAATGAAAATAGTTCTTCAGGTTTCAGGAACACATTCCTGTTCATTTTCCTGTTTTGAAACACACGTTTGCTCACTGAACAAACGGTCAGAGAAACTGTCATGCACCTTCTGCAGGGGTCAGCAACCTTTGATTTGAGTATCATTTCACAAAGATAAAGACAGTGTGCCAGCTGCGTTTGCAGAGTCGTAGGCCTCTTATTTGTGCAAAACCATGTTGTTATGCAGGCTAGTAAAATGTAAACTGGCCGTACCAATTACTGCGATCCCTGTCCCTGACATTCGCTGCTTAGTCAGCATTCTCAGTATTTCAGTCTTCAATTCTGGACATGATGATGTCTTTACTTGGCAGTCCATCAAACAAAAGCACCGCTGAGGACAGCCTCCTTTATGTATTCTGTGTCTCTGAATGGCGTCAAGCATCTAGCTATACCCTAAAATTTTGACTTGACATTCAGCTCAAAATGCACACACAGCTCAACAAACCTGAACTTGATTGTCCAGCTCTACTTATGGGACCATGCTAATGTAATATTTCACAATATAGTGACATGTGTCTGTATTGTCGTGTAGTGTTTGATTTCTCACATGCTATTCAGAATGGATTTGCGTGTCACAGGTTGCCGACCCCTGACCTAGTGTATACTGAAAATGGTGTGTTGGAGGATGTTAAAATAAAATCCACCATTAGATTTCGTTGTTACGGGAACTGCCATTTACAGTTCCAGAAATTATTTTCATTTTATGAGTTTTATACAGAAAAGTGACCAAGATTGCCTGCATTTCTGAAGCAGTCACTATTTAAAGACCCAAACCTGAATAAGCACAATAATTGCAATTATTGTCTAAATTTAAATTTTTCAATGCTGTTGCTAAGATTACAGAATGTCCCTGTTTTGTCTCACTAACAAATAACCTTTAAGAATCAATGTGTAGTTTGCCCTACCATAGTCTCTGTAAATCCTGGACTGGGTCTTTAATGTAATGATTGTTTGAGAACAAACTTATAGCCAATAATTTCACCAAATCCACAACCACCTTATGTCAACTATTCTTTCTTTCTTTCACTTTCTCTTTTCTTTTTCCTTCTTTACCTCTTTCTTGCTTTCTTTGTGTCTTAACTTTTATCATCCATCAACGCAGATAGAAAGAGGAAATTCATCATCTTAGTGAAAGGGCTCTCAATAGGAGTACAAGAGCTCATCCAATCATATGATAGCACCTACTGGAAATAGCAATGAAAGTGCCATTCTGTCTTTTCACTTTGAGATGGGACTGAACACGACTGTTGGATTAATGCAGGACAATGTATGCTGTGCTGTCTCTCCTTTTCTCAGGGAACCTCTAGGTGCGTCTAGTGATCCTGCCGGGTCTGAGAGCTTACCAGCACTGCTACACCACTGTATTACTAAAGCCAAGGGAGTGGCTGCCAACAACAATAACAACACAACCTCCAGACAGAGAACAGGTTAGTCTGACGACGAGAGAGAACAGATGAATGGTTCATTTTAAAAAATGGGGTGGTGGGTGGTGTTACTTCTCTTTGCCTCCCTTTCAGGTGTTTCTCCCTCTCAGACCCAGCAGCAATCTCAGACACCCCAAGAGGGAAAGGATCTCAACTTCCACAGAAAGAGGAAAAGGCAAAACAAGAAGAACCCCTATCTCTATTTGACCTCCTTCCTGCACCGCAGGCAGTCTGAGGAGGACCAGACAGGCATTCTGGCCAGTGCAGACTCTGAGGGCCCAAATTATGGGACTCTACGCTGACCGGTGAGCCCACCAAGCCATTGGACTTGACTAAACTGACCCCCACCCAACCCCTATCCTTAAAAAAAAAAAAAAAAACACACCTCAGCCCTCCCTGCTCCATCCCGGTCTCTGTATCAAGCTAATACGTTTCTTATAATCTCTAAAAGTTCATCGGTGTTTGGGGAGCGGGAAACATCCAGCTGAATACTCCAGGGTTGGAAAATCTTATTTGAACAATGGCTTTTTTGAGTTGTCACCACGACTTGTCTCTGAGGAATTTCACTTGAAAATGCTCTGAAAATATATAATGTATATAAATAGTAAAACAAGGGAATTAAGCTTCCTCCTACAGTAATAAAAATGTGTTGGTTGAGTATGTGACAACACGTTAAAGATTTTTCACTCACTGGTCATTGAGGGGTCCATATCTTTAGGTTTTTCAGTGATACGGTGTACTGTTAAGCCTGGTGCGTCCTCGGACAGGGACATGAGTCTACCTTTCCTACAATACAAATAGTTTCAGTATTTAAACACAGGGTTCTTACCACAAAATATACCTCAGAGTAAACGCAGAATTGCTGTAATTCTTGTGGTATACTGTACGTGCTTGACCTTTTTACATATGAAACGTATGGATAAAAAGGTTTATATCACACACAATGCTCATTCAAATGGATAATATGGCCTAACTTGATCTAATTTAGAAGCTTTTTATTATCAATAATAGCTGGCATATTGTGTTTATTTTGATTTGTGATCCAATGCCGACCATTAGGGGACAGTGTCTTAATTTTAGTGCTCGGTGGCTCAGTTTGTTTACACTCATCATTACAGCACGGCATTAAGACAAAGATCACGGCCTTCATGAGAACTCTCAAAAGTAAGTCCCAGATTATTATAATTTGGGACTTACACGCTCAACAGAGGTTGGACTTGTAGGATCAGAAGAACAGGGTGATGAATTGTGAAGTGTACTGTAGTATGTATTTCATTATTAAGGAATCATTTGTGAAATGTGGCACGTGTGGCGGTGCCTTTTTTTGCCTTTTTTCTCTCTTGTTTTTTCTAACATAAACTGCCTTTTTCCTTCGCCTTCTCATATTCGTCTCTTCGGGGGGAGTGAGGGACTCCAATACTATGTGTGTTTTTACTTTCTCTGCCAAGGACACATGAGAGAAAATGCTACAGAGGATGCATAACTCTTGTTTTTTTGTTTGTTTTTGTTTTGTTTTTTTTACATTTATATTTTAAATGGGTACCTGCTTCAACTGTGTGTATCTAAGTAATAGGACAGAACCAGAATACCCGTAAAAATAAAAAAAATACAGAAATTTTGCTTCAAAAAAGGCAAATAGATCAATAAATATAACTTCAGTGGAAAAGTACATGAGTTTTCATGCAGAAAGAACAAACCAGAACAGTAAGGATGTTAATGTTTAACAGCAGCTGTTAGAGGAGAATGTGATTGCTTCATAAAGCTGTTAACAAGCAATGGGAAATATTCAAACAATGGCCAACCTGACTGTTTATCTTCGACAACTGTATATTACTTGCTCGCTACTTCTCTGTATGTTTGTTAATTTTTTCGACACTAACCGATAATGAATGTATGTTTTGCTGTACAGGAAATGAATGTCCCGATGTCACAGTACATTGAATGACTCATTACGTTGTTTATAGTGCAGCTTGGTGAGATGACCAGTTGGCACACGAAGTCCAAACTGTTTTAATTCTCTGTGTTTTTCCTGTATGCGATAATAACTGGTGGGCCCCCCCCTCCGCACAGGTTATCCCTTTGCTCTGATGGCTACAAAGACAACCGTTTTCCTTTTATTGCTAAAGCTAGTTCAATCACTCAAAGACATATCAGATAGATGTCCATCTGCTACCAACCAATCAGAGGTTTTCCGACAAATATCCATATGAATGAATCGACTCAATGTCTGCTTATTGAAAACTCTTTTGACAAGTGAGTAAGTGATGATTGCCTGAAAGTGAGCATCAAAGTGCATATTCTACTTTAACAAATTGGTTTCATGTATGATACGAGGAAAAAAAAAATCTATATTTGTTATGTACTGTACATGGTGTGTATTGTATTTGTAAAGATAAATCCAACCATGTTTTACAGGAAGACGTTCTTGTATGAGGGTGTATGAAAAGACGGGAAGGATCCCAAGGTAAAAGAAATTAGATTATATATAAAAGTATTTGCTTACAGTGCGGCTTTAAGTGGATAATGTTTTTAAAACATTTTAAGGTGCCTCATTTGTCATACTTTAGCAGACGTTATTTTATCTGAGAAGAAAAGAAACCTTAATGTTAGTACCGTACAATGTATTATTGCCATAGCCCGCTGGCTGCACAAGTTGAGTAGTATTTTCTCTGATGTATAGTACGTGAATGCCCATTGGAAAAAGCTTTAGAAGCAGAAGTGTGTTGCCCTCTATAATATTTCTGGAACAAAGTAATACTGTATTTTGCCCGTTCATGAGCACACATGTAGATTCACTCCAGATCTCTTCGCCTTCAGGTGTCCAAAGCAAATAAACTGAAGGAAACTTTTTACTAAGAGTCACAGACATGCTATAGTCATGTACAATACGTGCTGTGGAGGAAACTGTGTTTACATTAGTTTGATAAAGAAAAGTGTGTTAGGGCATAGTTGCTTTGAACATTACGACTTGGTGCTATGTTTAACTTTGTGGTGCTGTAGAATAGAGGTCTAAAGATTTTTTTCCTTTTCTGTTTCCACAAGCGACTCTTTTGGCCCTGTGTGTTCGAGCAACTAAACTAGCTCCAGTAGACACTATAGGTCCTTATTCATAACAGTATCATGATGTGATGACAGTGATAGACAATAATGGAAAATAGTAGTATAACTTCAAATAATAGAGACTTGTGACATTCAAATGAACTCAAGATGACCTGTTTTCTATAGTGTGTTTGCAACGTCTGTCTGTGCTTCCAAGGTACCCTCTCTAAAGTATATTTGTGATGATATTGAGAATATTAACCCAGCCTAAAAGGAGCAACATAACCTGATTTAGATTAGTACACACCACAGGAAACATGGGAGGGAATCTGAGAGCATGGTCAGGTCACGAGGGGATCTTTTCTACACACTTCCTGTAGGTCTACAATCTTTGGTTAACGGCACTGTTTTTCAAGCACACTACTGCAGGGGCGTAACCGTCTCACGTCATCCCACCAATCCCACCACCTTTTTGACGGAAGAATTCCTACTAGTACTGTACAGTATAACCATGACCAGTCACCAGACCACATTTGTATTTATTGCTGATTGTCCTAGTAGAAAGATATTGGGAAAGCTCACACAGCCTCTCCATGGGTTTTAAGAATGGATGTCGTCTTCCGGGCTCTTTTTTGCATATTCAACAGAAACATGTACAGTGTTTAAGAGGGCTGCTTTGGACGTACTGTTAGCTCAGTTTGGATTTTTTTTTTTTGTTTTGTTTGTTTGTTTTGTTTTTTTGTTGTCATTTTTTTCCAGTTTTTCTGCTGACAGCTTTTAGTGCATCACTAGGTGCTGGTAGGATGATACTTAGAACCGATTTGATTTTTTATTGTATTAATCTTGCATGTAGAGACAATACAAAAAAAAAAAAACGCCTATTTAGCAATCATTCATGGACATCCGAGCTGGTTGTTATTGGACGGAAAATAGAAATATGTAGTATTTTCTATATTCTCTGTTTTTTCATGTGTACCAGCACTGAGAAACTAGAATGTATTATTATCGTAGGCTACAATAAGCACTACATCGTTGACTGTTTTAGCTAATGCTCATACTCAAGCAAACCAAGTAGTGCTTAAAAAGGAAGAAAATTTACTGCATTTCATTTCATTCTCATCCACTGAACTCTGTGCTGTACATCACATGTTTACATTCTGTATTATATGTTTTTTCTTCAGTTTTTTTTTTGTGCATAATGTTTCCATAATGCCCTTCTTTAAGTTGAAACATGTATTCAACAATGTTCATATGTAAATACTTCAAAGCAAAAACATTTTTTTACTTTTCTCTGTTTTAAAATGATAACCTGATGTTTCTTTTTTTCTTTTCTTTTTTTTTTTGTCAGTTTTTTAGACTTGTCATTCTGTTCTCTCACTACATCAGCTAATACGCTTCACTTAACTTTTTGTGAGCAATTAACTCATACTGTATGGTGCTGTACCAAAGCCTTATGTATAATATTTGTATTACTTTCCTCTCGTTTGCCACTGCTGTCCAGTGAATTCTGTATCGTCTGAGATCATGTCTTACTCACTCTTCATGTTCAACTGCCATGGATCTCGTTTCTTTATCGAGTAAAAACAGAAACCTGAATGAACTATGATGTAAAAACACTCTGGCCTGTTACCAACTGGCCTGGAAATATAGTGACAGTCGCCATCTCAAGCCTGTATAGGGAAAATGCGCAGGCTCTCTCCTGGTAGCTCATCATGACGTAGACATGGGCCTAGCACATGATCTATGCTCTATCTATGGCATGTCTGTGAGAATATGAAAGCAGTGTTGTATTCATGTCACCATATCATTTCAAATGCTTAGTCCCATACGAAATTTTCCTCTCAAATTTTTGTATTTTGATATAATAAAAAAAATCAAAAGAGGTTTTATTACTCTTGTGATTTTGTATCTTGGAACAAACTGATCCAATCTGTGAAGAAGAAGGTGTAGTTCATATGGTGGACACAGGGTGTAAGTATTGGGCAGAGAGTGGGGAAGATAGTGTGATGATTGGAGCAGCTTAATCAGGTCAAGGTTTTTCTGTCTTTCTTTCTTTCTTTCTTTCTTTCTTTTTTTTCATTCTAGGACACACAGGCTGCAGCGGTCCTGATGGAGTTAAAGTTACAGGTTTCAAATGCAATTTTTTCCTCCCAAAAATAAATCACTGTTATCAACAAATGCAACTTAATTTAGAGGAAAATTTGTCCAAGGAAGATCAAAGTGTTTAAATGCATGCATGTTGGTCAGTGATTAATACTGTGACCCCAGATCTGCCATCTCCACCCAGACGTTAAGGAATGAATCGTGTGGCGGCTGAGCCAGAACAAGGAAAACAAATAACCTGAAAGAGGATGAAGTCTGTCAGAATGACCTTTGTGCTTTTGTTCAAATTCCCTGTGGCAGGCTGGGGAACAAACAAATGAGCAGCCATCTGCATACACCTGAGGAAATCCACTGGTCAAACACACACACAAGACCTTTGGAGGCCGAGCTGTCCAAATTTCACAGGGGACTCTTGAATACAGAGGTTTGAACTGTTCAGTATTTTTCACTTTCTATTAACACGATTGCATTAGGTTAACTCAACGGATTTACAATGACATGCAACAGAGAAAAGAGCAGAAAAGTTGGCTCAATTTTCTGTTGACTGGCTAATCAATTAATCAATTGTTCACTTAATCTCCAATTCTATATACTGTTGGATAATTTAATCTATAACAATGCACCACATTTTATAAGCTTGTCAAATGTTTTGCATGCAAATGACTGGTAACGTAAATCGTATCTGCAGCTGCCAGAGAAATGTAATGGAGTAGGAATTTAAAGTCACATAAAATAGAAATACTCAAGTAAAGTACTCAAATTTGTATATAAGTGCAGTACTTATGTAGTAAATGTACTTCGGTCATAGTCACATTTCACCACTGCACGTTAACGTATTTCCCAAAAATGTGAAACTGATGTTTTTAAGAAGCAATGAGAAGAATGTTTGGCATTTTTGCATGAAAAAAAAATGACATGAACGATTAATCGACTGTCAAAAAGTTTGAAAGTAGATTCAGGGAGTAAAAGGAGGATTTCAGTGCAGGACCAAATTAGGTCATAAAAGCGCCCCCCCCAGCAAAAAGAGGATCTCTGAATTTCACATTATCTCCTCCAGTGGACAGGCACAATGAGATGATGTATTAGGATGAGTTATTTGCACACCAGGTTTCACTCCTCTCACTGTTACCACCCCACCTACACTAGATGGTTATGTAATTCAGTACCAAGCATTACCTAACACCACACAATTTGCCAGATGGGGCTCCTCGGGCTTATGAATATTATCAAACGGGGGATCCATGCATACTCCCACGCCTACCTAATATTCGGGTCCCTGACTTTGAAAAGGTGTGGGAAACCCTGGGGCTAAAACATCCGAGGCGCGGGCACGGTACCAGTCGTGCGCGCCCCTGGTGGCGAGTGCAGGTTCTCGGCAGTCAGTCAGTCAGACAGACAGGCAGGCAGGCAGACAGGCAGCCAGCCGCGGCGCTCCGGAATGACTCCCACGCTGCCTCAGCGGCGTCGCACCCGATCCCAGTTTTTATCCTGAGAACATCTACCTCAGATGATCAGCCGTGGCCCGTGTGTGCGCGTCCAGTCTGACGGTTTCTGCAGTGCGATGCTGACAACATGTTTCCTCGTCGAGAAGCTCAGCGCTGTGCAGCATAGAGGAGGCAGCGGAGTGGAGCGACGCGCACAGTTACAGGTAGGCTGTTTGAACGAGGATTGTCACTAACTATCACCCAGACACAAAATCAGGTTACTGTGGGTTTTTTTTTTCTTTCCTGCTGCCACTTTCCCGACGCTGTGATCACAACATCTGGTTGAGGCTTTTTTTTTCGATTGATCAGTTTGTCAAAGGATCGTGTGTGTGCCTGTCTGCATGTATGTGTATGTGTGTGTGTGTGTTTACGGCTTCATGCAGCTGTCAGGCCCAACAGGTCAGAGTACACTGGTGGTAAAACTTTCCCCAGTGGATCCCAGTTTGGTTTCTAGCCGGTGTGGAGCACTTGGTAATGTGTGTCTGATTGCGTCAGGTTATGAAAACACATCTGAGTTTATCTGTCAGGAGGATTTTGGTGCTGTTTTTCTAGGAATCACTGTAATTCAGTGGGTGGGCACGTAAATGAGAAAGACTTGTATGAGCTAATGCAATACAGTGCAACAGCCCTCAACAAGTGCTTCATCATTTTTTAAAGATTTTTATTTGGCTGCACCACAGATATTAGCCATTAGCTTCTCTTCTTTGCTGTGTGTGATATACTGAATATCTTTAGGTTTTGGAATATTGATAACAGCAGGCCTTACCTTTGGAAAACTGTTTTGCATTTTTCCCCCCTATATTCTACCATTTTATAGAAGAAATTATAAATCAGTGAGTCTGGAGTCTGTCATTAGCAACATATCCCACAAATAAGCAAAACTTTGTGTGTTGAGGACAAACAATATCTACATGTTAGGTATTTTATGCTGAGCTAAAATGATTAGTAGATGAGGATCAAGAGAAAAGTAATCGACTTCAAAGAGGAAACTATTTTGACAACTGATTAATCGGCTGTCGTTTCTTCAAAAGACAAAATTCCAGAAATTCACAGGTTCCAACTAGGCAAAGGTGAATATTTGCAGGTTTTCTTTGTCATATCTGTTAGAAAACTGAAAATCTTTGGGTGTTAGATTTATTTAACGACTTTAACTTGGGCCTTAGGAAATTGTTTGACGTTTTATAGGACAAGAATAAAAAATAATCATTAGCTGCAGCCCTGCATTTTATTGTGAAGCCTGTTGCCAGGATATACAGTATCTGTACTGTGCCTGTGTTTTGGAATGTACAGGGGACAAAATAATTGGTACTTGTTGGGTATTTTATGATGTAATGCAGTCCAATGTTACAGTACAGTCACTGCCTGAAAAATGATTACCACAGGGTTGAGCCAGCTGTGACCTAGCTGAACATAACCTTGATAAAGGTAGTAATTGTTGCAGGGATGTTGTATTGGATTGCGTTTACTGGCTGTGATCTTGTAACACTGTGTGGGAGTCTCTGTGACACTCAGCATTGAGTTAGTGAGCCAGTAGCATAGTGGCATGGCGATATCCTCCAATACTACTCTCACATTCCCAAAACATTTGTGCCGCAGAATAAATTTTTCTCTATGTTCACTATAACATCTCTTTGTTTTGTGAGGAAGTAAATTTGTGCTTTAAACAGAAAGGCCTATACTTCACTGTGAGGCATAGGTTGTCTTGCTTGGTGACAGATCAGCTTGTTGATTAAATATTTGGATCTTTGTTGTCTACAACTTAATCGCCCTGCTGTTCACCCTGCTCTCTGCCCTTCATCTGGGATCTCTGTGACTCTGAAGGTTGCAGGGACAAAGATTGAGCTGTGACACCGATTCAGATGAAATAAAGTTAATCTCACTCTGGTAGATTTCGAGAAGATTATAGGATCATATGAACCCGCCCCACCCCCACCTCCCCCCTCACACACACACACACAACTCCTCCTCGCCCTGCAAGTGAAGCAAGTGACAAAGCTTCAGTAAAGATGGTTGATTTATAAATATATATATTTTCTGCATTGTGGCTTGCTCAGATAGAAGCAGCACACCGGGTATCTGAATGCTGCACCACCACCTCGGGCACATTGAGTGAGGATGGCGGTGATGATGTGTCAAAGCTTGCGGTCAAAGGTTCCTCTAAGGCTTCATTTCCCTCCTCGTGTTGCCTCATCCTCGGTCTGGAGGAGCATCAAGTCACAATGGACGGGAGACATGTTACCATGGCAACCGTGGGCCTTTCTCCACTGCAACTCTCACTTGTGTTGACTGCATTCCAGAGCTCAGAATGAGAGCATGAATCCAACTTTCCCCTCATTGACGCCATGAGCCTGTTACTTCTTCTTGGGGATCTGCAGCAAAATCAAGGGATGTCAAACATGCAGTTAAAGCTGTGATCAAATTTTTTACATTAGCATAGCTGTGTGTGTGTGTGTGTGTGTGTGTGTGCGTGTGAAAGGGGTGGCTTGTAGTGATGAACCCACAGAGAATTGTCACCCAACTTTGCAGTTGCCCTCAGCTCTACAGGGCTCTTCGGTGTCTTTCAGCACACTGTTTTGGTTTTCCAGCTTTCAACTTTACTGTTCTGGCCCAGTCTAACTGCTCCCATCTGCATTATTCCCAGCCACAGGAGGCACAAACACTGTGGAGCATTTCACAGCTAAAAAGTCCAACTGGAGACGGTAGAGACCAAAAATAGAGCTAAAGGAACAGCGAATATTGGACTTATAGTCATCATTTGGACGCAAACATGACCCCAAATGAATAATAATGCTGCTCTGTATCTGCTGGATGTGTAAACTAGCAACTGTTTGCTAACAAGTGTTATCTATCAGCTTGTTTCAAAATCAGGTTTATGTATTATTTTGACATGCAGTAGCACAAAGTGACTGATATTCACCGGCAGGGATTTGGAAAGCTTATGATGAACATTTTAGGTACCAGATTCTCATTCCGTTGAACATTAAAGATAACCTTTTGATGCCATTGCAATTCCACAATCACCTGTTGAGGTCCATAAAGGTACTGCCCAAGATCCATAAATGAGCTGTCATAGCAATGATGTGTGTCAGTTACACTTAATTGTGTTAGGGTGGAGTTTGTGTTGTCAAAACCTGATAAAGAAAAAAGTGAAATGCCAGTTTTTATATTTCCTCTTCTTCTCCTCAGCCGTACTTCCGCCCTCCTCTCATATGTGATTAAGTAGCTGTGACTCACTTAGATACATCTGCTGTGTGTTTGTAGCTACAAATATGTAGGCTGCCATTCTTCATGTCAACACATTTGCAGATACCGGTTTCATAAACAGTGTGCTCAGGATTGTGTGGGCTGCCCTATTTTTCTTGAAAAAGCCATGTAGGCCATCAGATACCGGGGCGACATCCCTCTGTGCTGCTCCAGTCTCCTGACATCAGAACAATGTCTCTGCCTTTATGTGTGGCAGGTAGACGTCACCTTTGTTCTTGCATATGGAAGTTTTGCTTTGTACTTTGGAAATGACTGAGAGAAAAGTAGCGAAATGATTATTTTTGCCAGATTTATCGCAGTGGTGTGTAGAGATTTTGTGGTATTTGGTTTAACATTGTTTTGTGTATATGTAGTATATAGTATATGCCACCTGTTTTCCTCTGCCATGGACAATGTCACACACAGAGCAAGATCTCATCCTAAAACTCTGTTTACTATTGTGACTTTTTATAGCTCAAGCAATTTGGGGCATTTCCAAAATACTCTACTTTTCATGTATTGTGTTCACAATACCATGGGCTGCTTGCTGTAAGGCATTCACTCGTTCATATATTCATCTCTGTTGTCTTCAGCTCTTCTCCCACAAGGTCTTTCAGATAGAAACAAAAGCTCATGACTCCTTTACCAGGCAGGCAGCTTTATAAAGCACACAGCTAGCCAGCCTCCTCTGCAGTGTGAAGTACAACATGTTCCTACACTTGAAAAGACTTGCAGTCTGATGTGGTACAATCAGCAGGGTCAGGCGTTGTACAGTGTACCATGCAACATTTTTTTTTTTTTTATCATGGATTACATGCAGCCTCTGGGAATATCTGTCCTCTGTTAGCACCACATAGCCAAAATATTGTAACTTGGGCGATGGTAATCACTGTATCTTGATGACTGTGCAGTACAGCTGTATTTTTGTGTTGTCCTACATATTGAAACTATATAAAGAGGCACTAATTATATTACAAGTACTCCTAGTACTCCCAGTTTCACATAAATCGGGGGCATGCTGCTCATTCACATGACTTTCCAAAGATGTTTTCCCCAAGTGGCTCCTATAAAGCAGGACTTTCTATACAGTAAATTAATTTGCTGTCGGTGTAATGCATTGGCTCTCCTCTGGCAGGGTTATGGGGTCTATTAGAGAGGAGATACAGTATGAGATGTGGATAGAGTGGAGTCCGATCTGGCCTGTATTCCTGTCTGCCTGCTCACATTCTGCTGAGTCAGGAGGCTTTGTGGAAGTCAGTCAACAGCAACTCAGTCAGGCTCCAGGCCAGAGGGGCTGGTGGGGAAACTGCTACTACAGCAGCGGTTGTGGCTGATGGCTATGTTGATTAGTGGACCTGCTTAGGGAGGAGGTAAAACTGCCTCTGTGTTAATTGGAGGGATTTTTTTTCTTAGTGCTGTAGCTTGACCTCTGAGGTGTGAGAAGGGCCCTTTTTTTTAAGGTTATTGTTTAATGTTAAGCACCCACAGAGTCTAGTTTCACTTCATCAGGACATTCCTTCTGTTTGTTTACAGTACATAAAGACAGGAGTAGTAATTATGGAGTGACAGTGATAGGGGCTGTCCCAGGATCAGTCCTCTCATGGACTGAGTACAGTCCAGACGCATGTATAAATATATTCATTTAAAAAAATAGTTAAAATATCAGAATTATGATTTTATTTTTCCTGTGTAATACTTGGATTGGTAAATGGCCCACAGTCCAGAGACATCCAGGTTAGGGTGACTGACGAGTTGATGACTGACTAATTGCCTGCAGGTGTGAATTTGAGCGTGAATGGTTTTTTGTCTATGTGTGTTAACCCTGTGACAGACTGGCAACCTGTCCAGGGTGCACTCCGCCTCTCACCCACTGTGAGCTGGGTTTTGCTCTAGCCCCCTAGATAAGAATAAGCCGGTATAGATGTTGCATGGGTGAATGGGCACCATTGTTAGGGGCCACATAGAAAAAGAAAAACAGAAATATATATCTTTTTTTGAGTGATAAAAGCAAAAATAACAACAGTAAACCTGCAGATGTTATCCAGGGACACTGAAGCTGCCATGACAGTCTTGACATTTCCCCGAGGAAGATATGAGTATGTTTTCCAGCTAAGTCAGTGCCCTGCTAAAAAGAAGCTGCTATTCTCGTGAACCCATCCTATGAATTTGCAGCCTGGCATGCATTATCTCTGGAGCAGCCCCTGGCACTGTAGCATGATGTCATCGCACATTACAGTCTGGGCTCTGTGGATCGTAGCCTTGAGAGTCGCACGCGCTGCAGCCTCAAGTGGGTTAACGTCTGGCGGCTTCATTGCATCGGACTCTTCCTCCCATCTTATACTCTTTTACCCACCCACCTTCCTTCCTTCCCTCGCTCTCTCTCCCTTTTCCCTCCCACTCACGTTTCTCTACAGCGGGCTGTTGCAGTAAGGCAGCATCATGGAGGCTGGATGTGTGGTTGCCGCGGTGATTGAAAATGCTGCTTCAGGACCCCAGGGAGAACCAGGAAGTAGTGACGTCCTTGAGGGGTGAGTTACTCTTTTTCCTCGCTTCATGTCAGCTGATCTGAATTATGTAAAACCATACAAATGCTCACCAAGAGAATTATGTCTGAGTATTACGTGTCTGCATGGTCATTTACATGTGCATTTGAATGAGATGCTATGTGAATAGAAGTCAGAGAAGTGGAATGTTAAGGCAAAAGCATGATCCTATGTTCAGAGTGAGCCAGACAGAGAAAAGCTCCATCAGGTCCAAAGCTTGTGTTTCCTGTGAATTTACATTATGTGTATGTAATTTGTTGTGTCAGAAATTATACTGTGTCTGTGTTCTTAGCCTTATGTCCTGATCTCATCAGGCTGAATCACTGTGACAAATCCAAGGCCTGTCTCTCTCCTCTCTTTGTTGCTCATAAAAGTTGAGCTGAATGGACCTCACCCTCCACTCCCGAGCACATTGAGTCACATTTCAAGTGAAGGTTTTGTGAAGCGCTCCCTTGTGGGTGGATTGCCTTTATGACTCTTTGAATAGACAAGCTTTGCTTTCATGAATGCATTCAAAAGACACCATGGCTTTTTGTTGACCCCGCGGAAGATGCATCCGTTTTTCAGTCTAATCTGTGTCAAGGATGAATTTACTGCATTTGTTCTCACCTAGACCTGATTGGAACAGGTGATTATATTCTCATGTTTTATGTTGCATGTTGTATGTTTTTAAACATCACAGTATGATTGGAAACAGGTACAACATGTTTTCTGGGCCATGCTGGTGCAATGTCATGATTTGAGCCCAATCCACACATTGTGAATTCATGTCCCTCACTTGCTCCCTCTGGTGTATTTTTAAATGAACTACAAGACTTTTTCAAAAACCTCTCTCTACATGGATGTGGACACGTCGTCATTCTTTTATTTTTCTTCCTGTGTCTCTCTGCAGAGATGTGCTACCATCTACTGACCTGGACAAAGACGATGCCTTACCTCAAGCCACCAACAGTAATCCTCTAGAAGAGAAACAGCCCCAGGAGACATCCACTGCCATGGTACACACCCACGCACACAACTCTGACTCATCACTTACACAAAAAAATACACACACACACCAACGTACGTGTCACCCGTCTTCCATGAGGCTGCATTGGTGGTGATTCGTACAATGATGTCAACACGATGTCACCGAGGTCATATGGCAGTCACATGTGAAACATTAGTCACAGTGATAAAGGTGTGGACAAGTGTAAATTTGCGTTTGAGGATGTGTCACCTGAGAGTGAGGTGGCGTGGTAACTGCTGAGGTAATGTTACGACAATATTGTCATAGACGAGTGATGTTCTACTCCTCTCCCCTTCAGTTTATTTCTGGTTACTCCAGTTTTATGAAAATGGCCTCCACAGCATCTTTCTTTACATTCTCATGTAATTCTCATTCTCATGTGGGAATTAACCTTCTGTTTTAGAATCTGTGTCTCTTAGACAAGTGGCATAACACCTTCAGCTTGAAGAACAGTAGATTTTTATGCATGCATTCTTTTTTTTATAAGCTTTTTAAATTTAGATTTTCATATTATACATCATCCTGCACACCACTCGCATGTCCACAAGTTAAGTTAAGCAAAGCATAATAACATTAGGATAATGTATGACATAACAAAACAGCATGGCATAGAATCACAGTATTACAGTTGTGGGACTAATAAAGGTGTATCTTATCTTATCTTACAATTGCAAAGCATAGCATAACATTGTTATCACATAACAGTATAGCATAACATTAGCGGCATGATTGAAAATGATCTACTCAGTTGCACAACTTTATTCTTAGACTGGACATCTAAGTTTAGCGTGTGTCTTTTGCTGCGCAGCCACTATTTTATGGTGATCAACATGATTATTTTTGGCTGTGATGTCTTCTCCATCAGTTGTCCTGTGACTGGCACTTAGTGATGTTTGCTGTCCCTGTTTGGCAGGTGAGGAGCGATGATATCACAGAGCATCCAGCCGAGCCCCTCCTGCGCTCCTGCGTCAGCACGGCTAGCATGAAGGTCAAGAACATGAAGAAGTAGGTGCTCCCTGTGACAGTGCTGTTGCTATTATAGGCTGTAAACCAGGGCTCTTATCCAGGCCAGTGAAATGAGGACCTATAAAATGATGGGCGTGGTACAGACAGACGAGTCAGCCTGCTGCATCTCTAACCCTGCTCTCACACACACAGGCCTAATCTCTCCCTTCCTCTCTCTCCTCTTTTGCTCTCTTTCACTTTGCTTTTTCTCTCCATCACGGTGACACTGTGTTGAATACTGATGAGCTGCTGTTGTGCTGTGTTTTGTTAGGCTGACGTTCCCCAGAGGTCACTTCCCCAGGTTGGCAGAGTGTGCCCACTTCCACTATGAGACTGTTGACTTTGGCAATGTTCAGGTGAGCCCTGAAAATACATACACGGTGACTTCTGCAGTGAAGAGTTACTATGTTTAGAAATTATGTCTTTGGCTCAGGTTCAATGGCCATTTTGGTGAACTTCTCCAAATATGCATCACTCATTCTCTAAATGATCCAGTGTGGCAGACTGAATCATGCTTGTCATTTCTGGCATTTTCCTTCCTTTTCCTGAAATGTCATGCTAGCGCTGGCAATGTGTTGTTTTATCAGGAGAGCTATAAAATATAAATCTGTCCAGAATTATAACCCGCCGTGCATAGATCATTATGTTTTCACTGCTACAAATTTTATTAGTCTCATTCATGTTGAAGCTATGATCCGATTCCAGCGTCGTGTTTATCCTCTATATTACAGTATATTAACGTCGCAGTCATCCGACCTGTGTAAACCAGTGATCCAGGCTTTTAGTTTGACTTGAGCGCATGATGTCAGCCAGTGAGTATATATGATACAGTAGTTTCCTGGACAGACAGCTGAGTCTATGTAGGAACTGAAGGAGATGACTCATTTGAAAGTAAAACCCTGTTCTGACAAAACAATGTGGGGTGTGAGTGTACACGGTTACAGTTAAATCTAGGTAGAGGTAAATACTATATATTGTACACTGTTTTCAAATTATTGTCATCAAACCCAGGACATTTTTTGTCAAACTAGCAACATGGATCTAGGGATAGGTTCACCACTTTGGTCCAGACTGCAGTATCTATCTATTCTATATCTATCTATTTAACGACTGATGACGAACATGATTTGTACAGGTAGGCATTTTTAAGGTTAAAAAATTATATATTTGCAGCGGTGATAATGAGTTGCAGTGAAACAGTACTGGTTGCTCAGTCATGTGTGGAAGTGGCTGTTAACCGCCTGGTTAAGCTCAGCGCAGTTCTGTTTGCTTGCCAGCAGAGTGCAGTAGTAATCTCTCCACAACCAGAAGCTGCCGGTGTAGCAGTGCTTGCATGCTGGGGGTGCTGAATCCCTACATGTAGCATTAATGGGCTACAGTGTAGCAGGCTAGATGGGACTTAAGTCCCAGGATGCTCTCACCCTGTCGGGTAAATGTCCTACTGTGGTTGCCATGGCCAGTGTGGCTCCATCGTTCGAGTGGAGGGAAGTGATGCGGCTCAGCTCAGTTTCAGTGACCTTGAAACGCTCCACAGGGAGAAGGAAAGCCGAGCTGAGCAGGAAGAGAAATATCCGTCTGGGGAGACACTGACTTTAAAAGCTGTACACACTGACCTCACATACGTACACAAACATAAGGCTGGCACATACCACTGCGATTTATCTTTATTTTGGTATGTTGTTTTTGATTAATTTCTTGACTTAATCCTGAGAGATGAGTCATCTCTTATGGTATCTCCCATGATGCATTTGTCTGTCTCTGTATTCACAGACTGTGGCGGCAGGGAGGGAGCGTACTGATTAGGTCTCATGTATCCCACTCACAGAAAAGCACAAGGACAGCGGAGTGTCTCTGTCTGCAGCCTGCCCGACTGATTCCTCCCCTGATTAGCCCCAGTCTCGCCTTGAGAGTGGAATGAATGAGAATTGTTTTGAAATGAAGGAGGGTCGTCTATCTATCCCGTGCAGCCTTGCCTCTGTATGATGGATGAGCTTTGGATGTGTGTGCCGGTTGAGCCCATTTACTGACAAACCCCCTTTACCACTGGGGAGAGGAGTAGAGAGAGGGAGGGCAAGATGGAGAGGGGGGGAGGGAGGCAGCGTGCAGGAGAGGGAGGAGGGGTAGGAGATTGAAAGAGGGAGGCAGGACGGGGTGGGGGGTAAGACACAGAGTGGGAAGCATCCTCTTTTCATATTTTCTGCTTTGAATAGCGCAGTAAGCGTGTGGTGATCCAAAGCCCTTTGAATGAGCATTTTACGTAAGGCGGCAGGGGACGGCAAACAGGCGAGTAAGGAGCAGCATTTAAACTCTGCTGCCCTCAGCCAAGGTTTGGCTTGTTGGAGGAGCTTACTGAGGTCCAGGACTGCGGCTGCACACAAAGAGAGAGCCACTTCCTCCAGTTGCGGATGGATATCTGAGACGCCTTAGTGGCAGGTAACAAGAACGTGTGGATGATTACGTATTAATATTAGCTTCTTGTGAATAAATAACACAATGCAGGGGTGATTCTGTGCGAAGGGCTGAGGTCTGAGCTGTGTCTGCATGTTTAGGATTAGGAGGACTAATCTTTGAGGTGTGAGCATCATGGAGGAAGTGATGCTCAAGCATGCCTTCAGTGAAAACTTGAAGATTTTTGCTGCTTTACTTTTATCAAGCTAGCTTTTTTGTTAAATCAAGAAAGGGTCTTGGTTTACCTTTAAGTTTGTGTATGATTATGCTTCCCATCATCCTTTTGGCCTTTGACCCTCTTGGGTACTTAATTCAGCTGTTTGGATCGGACTATTATTTCCATAAAATCCTTGCAGTGAATAAAAGCTCTTCCATCATGACGGACTCAACAACAATTTCTCATTCTGGGTTCTTTGTCAGTCTGATTTGCTGTATTACTGTTGAGCAGTAACTAGGTCGCTGTGTGTTGTGTAACACTGTATCTGGATGAGCCACATTTATAAATAACCAGAACTTCCCTTGGCTTCCAGGTCTTTGAAGTGTCTCTTACAGTCATGTCTGTCAGCGTATTCCCAAACTCCCTTGAGGCTTTGATCTGCTTGGTTTTGGGGGCATATAGAATATTGGTGAGGAGATGAAGAAATCTGTGCTAAATCTACACAGCCTCCAAAGCACCGATGTATTTGCAGCTTATGTATTATACATTTCATACTGCAGGATTTATGGTGAAGTGAGAATATGAATCAATTCTATGCCGGCAGCAGAGGAAATATACTCTTTCCCAAATAAACTTTATCACAAAGGCTGGCACATTCAACGGACATCTGTCAGAATTTCTAAAGGAGCTCGTTTCTAAATAAAAGAATCCTTTTATGGAATTTTTCAAAAGTGTGCGCTCACATCTTTTTTGTCAAGGTTTTCTTCCCGTGACTCTGTGTTGCCTGAGTTTTCAAGGTTTCTGTCCTCTGCTCCGCTGCTCAGTGCAAAAGTGGTTTTACTATTTAATGGGAAAATGGGGTTGGACATGATGTTTTTGTTGTATACCAGGTCACATACAGACAGTCTGTTGTATAATACGCATCCATTATTTAGAATATGGGCCCTCTCAATATTAGCTCCTCTGTTTCTTTCATCGGTTCTCTTCCCACGTAGTTGGCCTTCGCTGAGGGGCAGAGTGAAGGACCGAAGGCTGGCTTGGACTCCAAAGAGCTGGTCTTTCTGGTTCAGATCACTTGCCAGGTACCATTACTTTCTACATTTGTGAAACAGATTAGATTTATGATGTCCCAACTGGTTAGTAGTGTGTTTCTTCTGTTCGACTGTAGTTTCTCAACTGTTCTTTGTCAGGGTCGAAACTGGCTGGTGAAGAGGTCCTATGAGGACTTCCGGGTGCTGGACAAACACCTGCACTTGTGTATCTATGACCGCCGTTACTCCCACCTCACCGAGCTGCCACGATACGACACGTTAAAGGACACTGTTGAGGTACCACAGAGCCACAATGGCTTTATCTGTAATCTGTAACACACAAACCACTTAATGTCACAGATCATAGATGAATTAGGATTTCAAGTGATCTTTTTCTCTTTGATGTTCCATGAACATGACACTTAATTTGTTAGACTTTTAGAAAACTTGACAATCTTATGTTTCTCTTCAGTCAGTAACAGACATGTTGGCCACCTACCTGTCCCGCTTCTCTGCCATCGCTGACAACAAAATCAACTGTGGTCCAGTATTGACATGGATGGAGGTATAACTTCTTCTTATCAGTTGTTTGCTCAGATTGGCTATTGATTCTGTGTCCTACAGAAAGGATCCCATTGTTTAATATTCACTTTTCAAAATCTAAGTTTATTTTTATTTTCTTTTTGTAAATGAACCTGAATATCAGGAAAAATAGAAATTAAGTGAATCAAAGTTCAGGTGGGAGAAAACTGTAAAATAAGAAACTTTATCTTTTATTGTACTGTGTTGTATCCAATCTCTGAGCAAAGCTAGTCAAACATGTCTCTAACTATGGAGAAGGCATTTCCTCAAGTAATGCTTTCTTTTTTTTTTTTCAGATTGACAATAAAGGAAACCATCTGCTAGTGTCTGAAGAAGCCTCAATCAACGTCCCTGCCATCGCTGCTGCCCACGTCACCAAACGCTACACAGCTCAGGCCACAGATGAGCTGACCTTTGAGGTAAACTGTGAGATATATAGTTTATCATGAATCTGCTCACGGCTCTTTAATCTTTGAGCATTCATTTTTCATTGCGTGTTTTGTGTCTGCACATTTCTGATTCCATCTTCGTGACTTTTTTATGTGCTCAGCTGTGATCAGACTCTTCTCATCTTCTCACTGTGATTCAGGTGGGGGACATTGTGTCAGTGATAGACATGCCTCCTAAAGAAGACACAGGCTGGTGGAGGGGGAAACATGGCTTTCAGGTAAAACATCTGCTGTGCTTCTCTTCATTTACATCGTGGTTATATCACGTAGACGGCAAGCTGGACTTTCATTGTGTCGAATAGAAAGTAATCGTCTACAACAACACATCTTCGTCTTGCGATGATAAAGTAGAACTTTTCTTCATCTAAAATACATTTAGGAGTCCAGGTAATTCATACTGAGAGATAAAGACATGCTGACGACTTGGCTTCCTATGTTGTCACTGACAAACTAGGCTGAGTGATACCCAAGGATGCTCGGCACAATAAGAAAGTAAGCTGGCAATTTTCAGCCTGAGGCAGCTTGTACCCTCATGCTCACTGACCTATTTTTGTACCTTCACCCTACAACAGTCTGCTGCAGCACTAAAGGTCTCCAATGGTCCTTTGAGGTTATAAGTGTATCACCATCTCTGTCTCTCCTCCTCAGCCCACTCATCCTCTCTTCTCTCCTCTTGCAGGTTGGTTTCTTCCCCTGCGACTGTGTTGAGCTGATAAATGACAAGATTCCCCCCAGTGTTCAAAGCGCGGTGCCGAAACCAGGTACTCCTCAGTGTGCGTCTGTCCTGCCGTTGATGACTTATTTAAGACTTGCTCAGAGGATATGAGTTGGATTGATTTAAAGTGGCTGTTTTTTTTGTGTGTGTGTCTGTGTGTATGCCATCTTAATCAGTGTGTAAGAAGCATGGGAAGCTGGTAACATTCCTGAGGTCTTTTATGAAGTCTCGACCGCCGCCACAGAAGCTGCGGCAGCGCGGTATCCTCAGAGAGCGAGTGTTTGGCTGTGACCTGGGGGAACATCTCCACAACTCAGGACATGAGGGTAAATTATTCCTACAATGGTTTATTTTTTCCTTTTCTTTCCTATTTTCCATTGTGTAATTCTTACCTGCTGGCTGTTCACGCTGAAATGTTCCACATTTTCAAATTGTAAATACCCCGAGAAGGGATTACCCAGTGAATCTGCTGCCTGTATAGTGGATTTGTGGCACATAGCTGTGATATTTGATGCGAATTGAGTCGGTGGTGTGAATAACTGTTTCATGTTTGCCTGCAGGGTGTGATTCTGCATGGATCCTTGTAGATTTGCCAGAAGCTGTTTCTTTAGTTGCTTTCCCAAACATGTTGAAAGGCCCGTGACACATATCTCAAAAAAGAAAGGTCACAAATACATATAGCAAATGTTACTCATACAGGAGTAAATGGTGCATTTATCAGCTACTGTTTAAGCTGCAGATAATACACATTTGGTGTGCTAGTGAGTAGGGTACAGCAGCAGGACTGTACATGTTGGATTCACTCAAAATAAACCAGCATGTGTCTTAAGATGTCCTAAATGAATGAAAGCACAGTCCTGATACTGTCTGTTGTGTCCTATAGTCCCACAGGTTGTTAAGAGCTGTGCTGAATTCATAGAAAAGCATGGAGTTGTGGATGGAATCTACAGACTGTCTGGGATCTCCTCCAACATCCAGAAACTGAGGTTTGTGTCTGTGTGTTTTGTTTGTGATACTGATGAGGAGTATAACCCAAACAATGTCTCAGCTTCACTTGACTCTTAGAGGACTGCGCACTTGAACCTGGGAGTTTCTTTAGTTGCTGTTTAATCCCTCTGGAACTCTCTTCACCCGAGACCCACCATCTCTTGTAAAGCACCTTTAAGTACACTGAAAAGTCCCACATAAAAAACGATTTCTTGTAATTACTAATGTGCTTTATAGAGAATGGTTTGCTGTTTAACAAGAGTCTGATAAGGGTACAACTGAAAATGTGTGTTTGCATGGCAGAGGACTTGGTTGGCGACTCATTTCTGATAAGTTTATGGGTTTCTATTTAGTTTTAAAAAGTTAATATGATGCACGAGCAAGCGCTGACTTGAAAGCAGTTATTAGAAATAGACTGCACGAGTCCACTGTCAACAAGAGGGATGAAAAGTGTTGTTTTTGAGCTGCTTCATCTGAAATCCATCAAATACAATTTGTTTCAAGTTGTGCAGCTTTGAAGGGCTGTAATGATCTTTTTTATACTTGCCAGGAGGAATTGGTGAAGCAAACTCAGCATCAGTAGATAAAATGTGAGACACATAATCTGATGGGGTGTTGACAGCTAATTACAATGACTTTTCTCACATGAAAAACGTGTTGACTATCGCCACATCACATCTCATTGTTTTAGGAAATGATAAATATCTGGTGACATGTTGATGTCTCTCACAGTTTATACTCATTTATTGTGCTGGAGGACCTTCTTCTTTTCCTGCTCCACTGAAGAACGTCGTTATTTTTTTGGGAGGAATATTATTACAGATGGAAATCATGTTTAGAAATTTACCAATTTTGTGCACTGTTATCAAAGTATGGAGAGTAAGGAGATTTTCAGAAGATATGAGATCAAACTAAATAATAAATTCACCAAGCAAATTACTGAGTCAAAAGTAGCTTATAGTGTTAAAATGCACTCCTTGTTTTTGTGTTTTTATCCTGACAGATGGGCAGCAGGATGACTCCCACGCTGTTCTATATCTTCTTCTTTTTTTCTGTCTCTGTCTAGGCACGAGTTTGACTCTGAACAGATCCCAGACCTCAGCAGAGATGTCTTCAGACAGGATATCCACTCAGTGGGCTCCCTCTGCAAGCTGTACTTCAGAGAGCTGCCCAACCCTCTGCTCACCTACCAGCTCTACGAAAGATTCTCAGTAAGGACCAGAGCAGTGAAACTAAATATGGGAATGGGAATGTGCATAGCAGGGAAAAGCTGCATAGGACAAATTTTAGGTTGTTTAGTGATAACAACAAAAAAAAAAGAAAAAACTTAAACAGAGGAAACAGTTCTAAAATTTCAGCTCATTTGTAAGTGCTGCTCAAAATGGGGTCATTGCATTAAACTGAGCTTCTGAGCTTTCTAGGAACAGCAGGGGATGCGCATACTAAAACCAAATAGCAGATTAAGCGAGCCGAAACACTGGCTGCTGCGAACATAAAGGGGGAAAAGAGAGCGGGAATGTTAAGGCAGCTCCCTCCGCTGTGATTATCAGCCTCTCAGTGATGTGCACTTTATCCTCTGTGTTCACAGGAGGCCGTGTCTGCAGCCACAGATGAGGAGAGGCTGGTCAAAATCCACAATGTCATCCAGCAGCTGCCTCCTCCACATTACAGGTCAGGATTAAAGCTCACTGCTGCACCCTGGTGCCCTGAATTGAAAATGTTTAATTTTCAGAAAAGGGAGTTGTGCATCAAAACTCTCACTTCTCCTTTTTTTTTTTTTTACTTACATCAACAGCCACACAGAAAATCCTTCTCTGGGATATGACTCAGCTCTAGATTCCCAACAATGTCATTCTGATGATCACTGAGTACAGTACAACATTCCTGCTCTACAGAGGCATTTTTAACAAAGTCAATGCAAAGTGACATTAATCCTGTTTCCAAATGGATGCACTAAAATCATAAATTATGACTCCATCTGTTGGTAATACAAGGGTAATCCAGCAGTGTTAGATGACCTCTATGACCCTGTACTATGACCCAGGATTGAACTTTTTAACAATCGAAAAGAAAATACATTAAAATTAAGAGGTAATAATTATATTAAATATTTACATTTCTTTATCTACAGGACTCTGGAGTTCCTCATGAGACATCTCTCCCACCTGGCCACCTTCAGCTCCATCACTAGCATGCATACAAAAAACCTGGCTATTGTCTGGGCTCCTAATCTTCTCAGGTGACTGTCACTATCTACACCAATATCTGACTGCACGCATAACACTGTTAGCACTGCTGTTTCGCTCCAGCCTTTCTGTGACAGTGAACTGGGGCATGTCTCAGTGGTTCAGAGCTGTGAAATAGGTTGTGGTGTACTGTAACTGTGTTTCAGGTCCAGACAGATTGAGTCGGCCTGTTTTAGTGGCACAGCAGCGTTCATGGAAGTGCGTATCCAGTCGGTGGTGGTGGAGTTCATCCTCAACAACACCGAGGCACTCTTTAGCCCGAAACTCAATGCCATCATAAGGGAAAGCACTGGTACGTTGTCTTTCTCAGTAAAATCTGTCTCAATAAAAGAAGAAACTGAAAATAGAAACAAAATGACAGAGATCAGATGCATCTTTAATGCACTTCTCTGAACACCTCAACTATAGGTAACAACACCTTATCTAGACCAAAGTCCCTGCTGGTCTGCTCCCCGTCCACAAAGTTACTGTCTCTGGAGGAGGCCCAGGCTCGCACTCAGGCGCAGCTGGGCTCCCCGGCCACCACCCCCTGCTTCACCCACAGTGACTACATTGAGGTCGGGGAGGGACCCGGAGCTCTGCTTGGCAAGTTCCACACAGTCATCGAGCTCCCGATGGAGAGGTAGATTTATTGACCGGCAGAGCAGTCCTGCACGTTTGTTCTTGTATGAAATCCTTTGCTTCTTGAGTATCACTCTACATGCAGTCATTGGTTATTTGAGCTATTCAATCATGATGCTTTGCAGTGTGAGTAACATGCCATATTTTTAATTAGTTGTAGAATTAGTTGATTAAATAAGTAGTGGATTGACAGAAAATGTGTGGACAACAGTTTTGGCTGTTTCTGCTTGTACTTGTGTTAGATGAAAGTGCAAATGTTGTAAATGATTTGTTTCTGTGTTGTAGCAGCAAGCGACCTCCCGCTAAGGCTAAGAAGTCTCCTGTGGGGAACTGGCTCTCCTTTTTCCACCTGGGCAAGTCCCATTCTGTGTCTAAACGTAAACTGAAGCGACACCCCAGCGAGCCTAACGAGATAAAGAGCATTGCACTGCCAGGTCAGATCACTGCTTCTGTTAAACAGCTAGAAGGGATAAGACTTCTGTCCCTTGACTTTTCAAAGCTTAATTTTCTACATTTTTTTAATGAATTTTAACTTGTCAGTTACTTCAGTTAAACCAACTAGTGATTGTGCGTTGAAATGTTCTTTTAGAGGTAATAATTAATTTGATTGAGAACTTAAACATTTGCAGGTGGAAGAGGGGATAGCGGCACATTGCGCTCTACCAAAAGTGAAGAATCTCTCACCTCTTTGCACAATGTGGAAGGTAATTATTCCTTAAAATCTTGCACTGCAATTGGCTCCCAGTGGATTATATTATCTGCATATTTATGCCTAATGAAGGCTCAGTCTGAATATACTTGTTTTTTTTATCATCCCAGGGGAACCTCCAAGTTACCGCCCCCTCAGACCTCGTTCGACTAGTGAGGCCCTTTCTGCTGTCAGTAGAGATGACCTACGCAACACCAGAAGTAAAGACGACAACAAAACCCACCCACTGAATGAGAGTCAAAATGGTGCTGATCGTGCCCGCACTCCGGCATATATTTCACCTCCACACCAGGAGGACGATCTCGATCTTTGTCCTCCGGCTGCCGGCATCTCTACTTTGGACTTTGACCCCATGTCTTTTCAGTGCAGCCCACCCTCAGCAACCCCTCGACCGCAAAACAGCAGAGATGGAAATAAATGGAGGAAGAGTGCAGGTTGTTCTAGTGAATCGGAGCCAATTTCCTCACCAAACAACAACTTCAGCTGCTCTCAGTCTCCAGATATTAGCCCGGTTCTCGGTAAAGGTGGAAAAAAGGTTACCTCCAAGCCGATCTCTCCTAAACTCAGGAAGAAATCCTTTAAGACACAAGCAGATGTTCAGACTGCGTTTGCCTCTCTGCCACCTTTCCCTTCCTCTTCTCCCCCAGTGGAGAAATGTGAAGCTTCACTGGCAGATGGAAAAGAGCCAAGAGCGTCCTACCAACACTGCAGCCCACTCAGCACAGCGAGCCAGGCATCAGCCGTGACAGACCTCAGTCAATCTGCTCAGAACCTGCCTGATCCAGGTCAGTACCTCTCCTCTGTTACATCATACATAACATTTGCTTTATATAGTTAGTATTTATTTAAATATTTAAATAATAATGCATTGTGTAGTTTCTTATGAAAGCTTTTGTGTCTTGTCCCATCATGTCTTACCATAGCTTTGTTTGTCCTGTCATACTGTAGCGTTGTTTGTCTTATCCCTCCCCAGGAACAGATAGACTTATGAGTTCAGTGTCTGTTCTCCCTCCTCACCCTCCCTTGACGAGTGCTGCACGCAAGTTGGCTTTGGCTCTGGCTGAATCTGCCCAGAAGGCCAGCAGTGCCTCCCAAAGAAGACATAACATCGCATCACACCCTCTCCAGAGACAGGAAGCTTCTCACTCCCAAGACAGACCACCCCGGCCCTCTGTTCTCGATCTCAAAGTGTACCCCCAGGAGTACTGCAGCCCTCATGTCTCTGCATCTGTTTCCCAGTGGCAAACATCAGCGCATGGCCCTGTGGAGAGCTTCTGCTGCCCTCACCCTGTCCATTTCCCACCCGCACACCTCTGCTCGGAGCCGTTGCAGGTCACTGACGGACAGGAAAGCTTGTGCAATTTCACACCTAATGTGAGCCCTCTTGGGTCAGGTAGCTTGGATGAAGGCAGCGCAGAGAGGAGAGAGCGCAGAGAGGAAAAAGTGCTTCAAGATGTCACGCAAGCACAGCCCACCTATCAAAGCGTTGGCGTTTCTACACCCACTCTGCCTGTCTGCTCGGCTCAGAGCCCGTCAACTTCTCCTGTATATGTGAACGCAGACTCTATCAATGTCTTTAATTTCCGTGCTGTTCTGGCTGAGACCTCCATGCCTGCCTCCATCGAGGAGGTCCTTCCACGGCCATTACAGCCCTCCTCAATCCTTAACTGCAGCCCAGAGGAGGACAGACCTCTGGGCATGGTTGAGGATGTCTACAGTAATCATCGTCCTCATCATCATCATCATCATCATCAGCCAATTCAAGCAGGACGAATGCCTACACCTCACTACCCCTGGCCTGACGCTCTGCCACATCACCTTTCGGGGCCAAAAAGCATGTACAGGCAGTCCTCTGAAAGCCGCTACAGCACTTTAGGTTTAAGGCACCCTTTGTCACCTCAGATCAGACGTTACCATAGAGATGAGCACCTTATCAGTGACTGCCACAGGCAACAAGGCCAATGGCAGAGGTCAGAAGATACAGTAGTTGGGCACCCGGCCATCCGGAGGGCTCGCTCCTTCCATGCTCCTCAGATTAGTCACTACGAGCTGGCAAAAACAGAAGTCTTGCCCCCTGACACCATGTTTTACGTTGAGCAGACAAGCCCAGAAGTGCCCTGTCAGAGGCTGATTCAGACAGGTATCCACTCTGTTCGGCCGCAGTTTGAGAACACAAACGCTGACTACTGTTATGGCACCTACTCAGATGTGAACCCAGCTGATAGTTCCCGGTATTATGTAGAACCTTGCCGACAAAGCAGTATCCGACACAGTCAGTCTTATACCATGCGTAGCACGAGGGAGCGCGGACAATCAGATAAATACAGCAATTCTCCACATCGTGTCCCCCCTGTGAACAGGGAACTTTACATAGAGAGCAGGGGCACTGTTGTTTACGAGGCTAGAGATGCAGAAGTTTTTGAAAGAGTTGTATATCAACCAGTGAAGCAGGAGAGTAAATCCAGACGAAAAAATACATGTCCAGCTGTAACTCCTTACGGGAGTCCTATCTCACCGACTGACACAAGAAGCAGAGAGATAATGCACACAAGGAGCAAGTCAGACCCTGGAAATGCCAGCCTCCTCTCCACCGACAAGGCAGAAAGCCAAAATATTGTTGTTGCTACGTCCCCAACATCCCCAATGTCTCAACAGGCAGACCCTGAGGACACCAGACAGCTGTGTGGTCACCGGTCGAGCGCAGGGCTAGGACCATCCAGGCGAATTCAGATCAAAGAGAGCTCCTCACAGCAGCCTCCGCTTCGCAAGGTCCCCTCCCTCCCAGAGAGGGGCTGCCCTAACCTCAAGAACATCGAGCACAAAGACAGAAGCCATACGCGAGGTCATGACCAGGATCGAGTAATGATGACCAATGCTGTCAACAGCTACTCCGGTATTGTGAAACCCGGCATCCTCAGGAGGCCCGGGCGGTCACAGAGCACCAGAGAAAATCGTCACTACTATCATTACCATGCCAAATCCCCTCTGGATCCTGAACATCTGGGATCCTTTTCCAGTCAGCTCAACAGAAGGACTCAGAGCACTAAAGTCAGGCCCACACAATATGACCACATGGAGGGGTATTACGCAGCTCCCAAACTTAAACCCACAAGATCCGGTAAAGCTGTGGCCGGATATTTGCCTGGCCAGGGCTGCATGTCTCCCCGCGGGCACAGACTGCTGTCCAAGGCTCTGGGTCATGAGGCTTGTTGTCATGCTGCACTGAGATCAGAGGCCGGGGTCTACGAGGGATTCTGACCCCTGGATTTTATCTGATTCTACATCGGGGCCAAAGGAGAACAGCACTTTATCCTCTGCCAGACCAACAGACTGTTGCGTTGAAAGTGTGTTTGTTTTAACCTTCAGGAGCTGCTAAAAAGTGTGAAGTGAGGACTGCTGCTGAGGATTCATACTGTGGCTATCAATGGTAGTTTCATATTTTGCAATGCCTCTTGAAGACACTCAAAGGGAACAAATGAATCGTATGCAGATATTGTCTTAAATTTAGAGATTTGAAAATAACAGTGAGAGGGCATGTATGAGAAAATGATGGCTTATATATTTTATTTAATGTCTAAACAACAAGAGATGACAAGCTAAAGTAACAGGTTTTATTAATATGATTTTAAAGTACATGTAGGAATGTGTATAAAATAACATTCATTTTAAATGTATTATATTTGTATAAAACAGCTAACATGTGGCCAATGTACTGTACATTTTGTTTTCTATTCTAGTCTGCTCAGACTTCAACAAGCACTTTTGAGGATAACTGTGTATGAAACACATTGTCTTAACGTGGTGTACATGAAGCCTCTTGATATACAGTATATATTTTTTTCTGTAAGAAATGGCTTGCTCTGAATCATCGTTAAATACTAAATTAGCACTTTTGTGGGGGTGGGTGAGGGGGTTTAAATGGATGATAATCTTATGGTTTCTAACTTTTCACATTTTTTCTTTCACATATTGTATAATGCAATCTTAACATAATGAGTGCTATGATTTCAAGGTCAAAGCTACCATTGCGAAATATGCTCAACATAAATGCAAATCAGCTGATTCAATTAGGTGAAAAAGTGTATTTTGTATAGCAATGTGGTTTTGTCACAAAAATGAACATTTCTTTCCTCTTTTAAGGGAACTTTTAACAATGTGGTGTTTTACATGAACTATGATGTTTTATTCATTAAAGTTGCTATTTCAAATCCAATCATGTAGAGGAGGATATTCTGTTAAGACATGTTAAATGCGTTATTTTAGTGAAAGTCTTAAAAAAATAAAGATATATTATCAATGATTATAGCTTGTTGAACTCTTATGTCATGGGTATATTTTAAAGGAGAGAATTTAAGATGTATGTTGTAGTTGGAGCTTACAACCTCTTTGCCTTATCACCGCTTAAAAGTAGAAGTGGGCATTTCCCCCAAAATGTGCTTTTGATCTTTTATGGTAAATATTTGGTGCCCAGCTACTGAGGAATTCAGGCCATCTCCTCTTTATCCCTAATGTTTTTAGTTCGTTTCCCACCGATTTAAAATTACTAGTGATCAGTGGTGGAATGTAACAAAGTATTTGTACTTTGTTACTGTACTTAAGTATTTTTTTTTACTTATCTGTACTTTACTTAAGTAAAAATAACAATGCATGCTTTTGATTTTACTTCATTACATTTTGCAGCAATTATCTGTACTTTCTACTCCACTACATTTCTACAATTTATGCCGTTACTCATTACATGTTATGAACATAATTTCCTTAAAATCTTGCATGAAAAAATAAACTAATTGTGTTGAGGCATTGTTTGCCATTAGGAAACAATCACGTGGCTCTATTACCTCCAATAATGGCAAAGCACACATTTGCTAGCAGCAGGAGCTAGAGGACTGGCCTGATTGACCATAAAATGTCATAAAAAACGTCATAGTATAGTATGGCGTTTTTTTCGGGCAAAAAAAGTCAAAAAAATTTTTGACCTCAAAATGTCATAAAAAACGTCATAGTATAGTAAGGCGTCAAAATCGGCAAACAAAAGTCAACATTTTTTTTTACCTCAAAATGTCATAAAAAACGTCATAGTATAGAATGGCGTTTTTTTCGGCCAAAAAAAGTCAAAATTTTTTTGACCTCAAAATGCCATAAAAAATGTCATAGTATGGCGTTTTTTTCGGGCAAAAAAACTCAAAATTTTTTTTGACCTCAAAAAGCCATAAAAAACGTCATAGTATAGTATGGCGTTTTTTTCGGGCAAAAAAAGTCAAAATTTTTTTTCACTTCAAAATGTCATAAAAAACGTCATACTATAGTAAGGCGTCAAAATCGGCCAAAAAAAGTCAAAAAATTTTGGGGCCTCAAAATGTCATAAAAAACGTCATAGTATAGTATGGCGTATTTTTCGGGCAAAAAAAGTCAAAATTTTTTTTGACCTCAAAATGCCATAAAAAACGTCATAGTATAGTATGGCGTTTTTTTCGGGCAAAAAGAGTCAAAAATTTTTTTGACCTCAAAATGTCATAAAAAACGTCATAGTATAGTAAGGCGTCAACATCGGCAAAAAAAAGTCAAAATTTTTTTTGGCCTCAAAATGTCATAAAAAACGTCATAGTATAGTATGGCGTTTTTTTCGGGCAAAAAAAGTCAAAATTTTTTTTGGCCTCAAAATGTCATAAAAAACATCATAGTATAGTATGGCGTTTTTTTCGGGCAAAAAAAGTCAAAATTTTTTTTGACCTCAAAATGCCATAAAAAACGTCATAGTATAGTAAGGCGTCAAAATCGGCCAAAAAAAGTCAAAAAAATTTTTGACCTCAAAATGCCATAAAAAACGTCATAGTATAGTAAGGCGTCAAAATCGGCAAAAAAAAGTCAAAATTTTTTTTGGCCTCAAAATGTCATAAAAAACGTCATAGTATAGTATGCCGTTTTTTTCGGGCAAAAAGAGTCAAAAAATGTTTTGACCTCAAAATGTCATAAAAAACGTCATAGTATAGTAAGGCGTCAAAATCGGCAAAAAAAAGTCAACATTTTTTTTGACCTCAAAATGTCATAAAAAACGTCATAGTATATAGTAAGGCGTCAAAATCGGCCAAAAAAAGTCCAAAAAATTTTTGACCTCAAAATGTCATAAAAAAACGTCATAGTATAGTATGGCGTTTTTTTCTGGCAAAAAAAGTCAAAAATTTTTTTCACCTCAAAATGTCATGAAAAACGTCATAGTATAGTAAGGCGTCAAAATCGGCCCAAAAAAGGCAACATTTTTTGTTACCTCAAAATGTCATAAAAAACGTCATAGTATAGTAAGGCGTCAAAATCGGCCAAAAAAAGTCAAATTTTTTTTTGACCTCAAAATGTCATAAAAAACGTCATAGTATAGTAAGGCGTCAAAATCGGCCAAAAAAAGTCAAATTTTTTTTTGACCTCAAAATGTCATAAAAAACGTCATAGTATAGTAAGGCGTCAAAATCGGACAAAAAAAGTCAAAATTTTTTTTGACCTCAAAATGTCATAAAAAACGTCATAGTATAGTAAGGTGTCAAAATCGGCCAAAAAAAGTCAAAAAAAATTTTGACCTCAAAATGTCATAAAAAACGTCATAGTATAGTATGGCGTTTTTTTCGGGCAAAAAAAGTCAAAAAAATTTTTGACCTCAAAATGTCATAAAAAACGTCATAGTATAGCATGGCGTTTTTTTCTGGCAAAAAAAGTCAAAATTTTTTTTGACCTCAAAATGCCATAAAAAACGTCATAGTATAGTATGCCGTTTTTTTCGGGCAAAAAAAGTCAAAAAAAATTTTGACCTCAAAATGTCATAAAAAACGTCATAGTATAGTAAGGCGTCAAAATCGGTCAAAAAAAGTCAAAATTTTTTTTGGCCTCAAAATGTCATAAAAAACGTCATAGTATAGTATGGCGTTTTTTTCGGGCAAAAAAAGTCAAAATTTTTTTTGACCTCAAAATGTCATAAAAAACGTCATAGTATAGTATGGCGTTTTTTTCGGGCAAAAAAAGTCAAAAAAAATTTTGACCTCAAAATGTCATAAAAAACGTCATAGTATAGTAAGGCGTCAAAATCGGCCAAAAAAAGTCAAAAAAATTTTTGACCTCAAAATGTCATAAAAAACATCATAGTATAGTATGGCGTTTTTTTCGGCCAAAAAAAGTCAAAAATTTTTTTGGCCTCAAAATGTCATAAAAAACGTCATAGTATAGTAAGGCGTCAAAATCGGCCAAAAAAAGTCAAAAAAATTTTTGACCTCAAAATGTCATAAAAAACGTCATAGTATAGTATGGCGTTTTTTTCTGGCAAAAAAAGTCAAAAAAAATTTTGGCCTCAAAATGTCATAAAAAACGTCATAGTATAGTAAGGCGTCAAAATCGGCCAAAAAAAGTCAAAAAAATTTTTGACCTCAAAATGTCATAAAAAACGTCATAGTATAGTATGGTGTTTTTTTCTGGCAAAAAAAGTCAAAATTTTTTTTCACCTCAAAATGTCATAAAAAACGTCATGGTATAGTAAGGCGTCAAAATCGGATAAAAAAAGTCATATTTTTTTTTTACCTCAAAATTTCATAAAAAACGTCATAGTATAGTAAGGCGTCAAAATCGGACAAAAAAAGTCAAATTTTTTTTTGACCTCAAAATGTCATAAAAAACGTCATAGTATAGTAAGGCGTCAAAATCGGCCAAAAAAAGTCAAAAAAATTTTTGACCTCAAAATGTCATAAAAAACATCATAGTATAGTATGGCGTTTTTTTCGGCCAAAAAAAGTCAAAAATTTTTTTGGCCTCAAAATGTCATAAAAAACGTCATAGTATAGTAAGGCGTCAAAATCGGCCAAAAAAAGTCAAAAAAATTTTTGACCTCAAAATGTCATAAAAAACGTCATAGTATAGTATGGTGTTTTTTTTGGCCAAAAAAAGTCAAACTTTTTTTTGGCCTCAAAATATCATAAAAAACGTCATAGTATAGTATGGCGTTTTTTTCTGGCAAAAAAAGTCAAAATTTTTTTTCACCTCAAAATGTCATAAAAAACGTCATGGTATAGTAAGGCGTCAAAATCGGCCAAAAAAAGTCATATTTTTTTTTGACCTCAAAATTTCATAAAAAACGTCATAGTATAGTAAGGCGTCAAAATCGGACAAAAAAAGTCAAATTTTTTTTTGACCTCAAAATGTCATAAAAAACGTCATAGTATAGTAAGGCGTCAAAATCGGACAAAAAAAGTCAAATTTTTTTTTGACCTCAAAATGTCATAAAAAACGTCATAGTATAGTAAGGCGTCAAAATCGGACAAAAAAAGTCAAATTTTTTTTTGACCTCAAAATGTCATAAAAAACGTCATAGTATAGTATGGCGTTTTTTTCAGGCAAAAAAAGTCAAAATTTTTTTGACCTCAAAATGTCATAAAAAACGTCATAGTATAGCATGGCGTTTTTTTCTGGCAAAAAAGTCAAACATTTTTTTGACCTCAAAATGCCATAAAAAACGTCATAGTATAGTATGGCGTTTTTTTCGGGCAAAAAAAGTCAAAATTTTTTTTGACCTCAAAATGTCATAAAAAACGTCATAGTATAGTATGGCGTTTTTTTCGGGCAAAAAAAGTCAAAAAATTTTTTTGACCTCAAAATGTCATAAAAAACGTCATAGTATAGTAAGGCGTCAAAATCGGTCAAAAAAAGTCAAAATTTTTTTTGGCCTCAAAATGTCATAAAAAACGTCATAGTATAGTATGGCGTTTTTTTCGGGCAAAAAAAGTCAAAATTTTTTTTGACCTCAAAATGTCATAAAAAACGTCATAGTATAGTATGGCGTTTTTTTCGGGCAAAAAAAGTCAAAAGATTTTTTGACCTCAAAATGTCATAAAAAACGTCATAGTATAGTATGGCATTTTTTTTGGCCAAAAAAAGTCAAAATTTTTTTTGGCCTCAAAATATCATAAAAAACGTCATAGTATAGTATGGCGTTTTTTTCTGGCAAAAAAAGTCAAAATTTTTTTTTGACCTCAAAATTTCATAAAAAACTTCATAGTATAGTAAGGCGTCAAAATCGGACAAAAAAAGTCAAATTTTTTTTTTACCTCAAAATGTCATAAAAAACGTCATAGTATAGTAAGGCGTCAAAATCGGACAAAAAAAGTCAAATTTTTTTTTGACCTCAAAATGTCATAAAAAACGTCATAGTATAGTATGGCGTTTTTTTTCGGGCAAAAAAAGTCAAAATTTTTTTTGGCCTCAAAATATCATAAAAAACGTCATAGTATAGTATGGCGTTTTTCTCTGGCAAAAAAAGTCAAAATTTTTTTTGGCCTCAAAATATCATAAAAAACGTCATAGTATAGTAAGGCGTCAAAATCGGATAAAAAAAGTCATTTTTTTTTTTTTACCTCAAAATATCATAAAAAACGTCATAGTATAGTATGGCGTTTTTTTCTGGCAAAAAAAGTCAAAATTTTTTTTGGCCTCAAAATGCCATAAAAAACGTCATAGTATAGTATGCCGTTTTTTTTCGGGCAAAAAAAGTCAAAAAAATTTTTGACCTCAAAATGTTCTAAAAAACATCATAGTATAGTAAGGCGTCAAAATCGGTCAAAAAAAGTCAAAATTTTTTTTGGCCTCAAAATGTCATAAAAAACGTCATAGTATAGTATGGCGTTTTTTTCGGGCAAAAAAAGTCAAATTTTTTTTGACCTCAAAATGTCATAAAAAACATCATAGTATAGTATGGCGTTTTTTTCGGGCAAAAAAAGTCAAAAAATTTTTTGACCTCAAAATGTCATAAAAAACGTCATAGTATAGTAAGGCGTCAAAATCGGCCAAAAAAAGTCAAAAAAATTTTTTAACCTCAAAATGTCATAAAAAACATCATAGTATAGTATGGCGTTTTTTTCGGCCAAAAAAAGTCAAAAAATTTTTTGGCCTCAAAATGTCATAAAAAACGTCATAGTATACTAAGGCGTCAAAATCGGCCAAAAAAAGTCAAAAAAATTTTTGACCTCAAAATGTCATAAAAAACGTCATAGTATAGTATGGCGTTTTTTTTGGCCAAAAAAAGTCAAACTTTTTTTTGACCTCAAAATATCATAAAAAACGTCATAGTATAGTATGGCGTTTTTTTCTGGCAAAAAAAGTCAAAATTTTTTTTCACCTCAAAATGTCATAAAAAACGTCATAGTATAGTATGGCGTTTTTTTCGGGCAAAAAAAGTCAAAAATTTTTTTGACCTCAAAATGTCATAAAAAACGTCATAGTATAGCATGGCGTTTTTTTCTGGCAAAAAAAGTCAAAAATTTTTTTGACCTCAAAATGCCATAAAAAACGTCATAGTATAGTATGCCGTTTTTTTCGGGCAAAAAAAGTCAAAAAAAATTTTGACCTCAAAATGTCATAAAAAACGTCATAGTATAGTAAGGCGTCAAAATCGGTCAAAAAAAGTCAAAATTTTTTTTGGCCTCAAAATGTCATAAAAAACGTCATAGTATAGTATGGCGTTTTTTTCGGGCAAAAAAAGTCAAAAAATTTTTTGACCTCAAAATGTCATAAAAAACGTCATAGTATAGTAAGGCGTCAAAATCGGCCAAAAAAAGTCAAAAATTTTTTTGGCCTCAAAATGTCATAAAAAACGTCATAGTATAGTAAGGCGTCAAAATCGGCCAAAAAAAGTCAAAAAAATTTTTGACCTCAAAATGTCATAAAAAACGTCATAGTATAGTATGGCGTTTTTTTTGGCCAAAAAAAGTCAAACTTTTTTTTGGCCTCAAAATATCATAAAAAACGTCATAGTATAGTATGGCGTTTTTTTCTGGCAAAAAAAAGTCAAACTTTGTTTTCACCTCAAAATGTCATAAAAAACGTCATGGTATAGTAAGGCGTCAAAATCGGATAAAAAAAGTCATATTTTTTTTTGACCTCAAAATTTCATAAAAAACGTCATAGTATAGTAAGGCGTCAAAATCGGACAAAAAAAGTCAAATTTTTTTTTGACCTCAAAATGTCATAAAAAACGTCATAGTATAGTAAGGCGTCAAAATCGGACAAAAAAAGTCAAATTTTTTTTGACCTCAAAATGTCATAAAAAACGTCATAGTATAGTATGGCGTTTTTTTCGGGCAAAAAAAGTCAAAAATTTTTTTGACCTCAAAATTTCATAAAAAACGTCATAGTATAGTAAGGCGTCAAAATCGGACAAAAAAAGTCAAATTTTTTTTTGACCTCAAAATGTCATAAAAAACGTCATAGTATAGTAAGGCGTCAAAATCGGACAAAAAAAGTCAAATTTTTTTTGACCTCAAAATGTCATAAAAAACGTCATAGTATAGTATGGCGTTTTTTTCGGGCAAAAAAAGTCAAAAATTTTTTTGACCTCAAAATGTCATAAAAAACGTCATAGTATAGCATGGCGTTTTTTTCTGGCAAAAAAGTCAAAAATTTTTTTGACCTCAAAATGCCATAAAAAACGTCATAGTATAGTATGCCGTTTTTTTCGGGCAAAAAAAGTCAAAAAAAATTTTGACCTCAAAATGTCATAAAAAACGTCATAGTATAGTAAGGCGTCAAAATCGGCCAAAAAAAGTCAAACTTTTTTTTGGCCTCAAAATATCATAAAAAACGTCATAGTATAGTATGGCGTTTTTTTCTGGCAAAAAAAGTCAAAATTTTTTTTCACCTCAAAATGTCATAAAAAACGTCATGGTATAGTAAGGCGTCAAAATCGGATAAAAAAAGTCATATTTTTTTTTTACCTCAAAATTTCATAAAAAACGTCATAGTATAGTAAGGCGTCAAAATCGGATAAAAAAAGTCAAATTTTTTTTTGACCTCAAAATGTCATAAAAAACGTCATAGTATAGTAAGGCGTAAAAATCGGACAAAAAAAGTCAAATTTTTTTTTGACCTCAAAATGTCATAAAAAACGTCATAGTATAGTATGGCGTTTTTTTCGGGCAAAAAAAGTCAAAATTTTTTTTGACCTCAAAATGTCATAAAAAACGTCATAGTATAGTATGGCGTTTTTTTCGGGCAAAAAAAGTCAAAAGATTTTTTGACCTCAAAATGTCATAAAAAACGTCATAGTATAGTATGGCGTTTTTTTCTGGCAAAAAAAGTCAAAATTTTTTTTTGACCTCAAAATTTCATAAAAAACATCATAGTATAGTAAGGCGTCAAAATCGGTCAAAAAAAGTCAAAATTTTTTTTGGCCTCAAAATGTCATAAAAAACGTCATAGTATAGTATGGCGTTTTTTTTCGGGCAAAAAAAGTCAAAATTTTTTTTGGCCTCAAAATATCATAAAAAACGTCATAGTATAGTAAGGCGTCAAAATCGGCCAAAAAAAGTCAAATTTTTTTTTGACCTCAAAATGTCATAAAAAACGTCATAGTATAGTAAGGCGTCAAAATCGGACAAAAAAAGTCAAAATTTTTTTTGACCTCAAAATGTCATAAAAAACGTCATAGTATAGTAAGGTGTCAAAATCGGCCAAAAAAAGTCAAAAAAAATTTTGACCTCAAAATGTCATAAAAAACGTCATAGTATAGTATGGCGTTTTTTTCTGGCAAAAAAAGTCAAAATTTTTTTTCACCTCAAAATGTCATAAAAAACGTCATAGTATAGTAAGGCGTCAAAATCGGACAAAAAAAGTCAAATTTTTTTTTGACCTCAAAATGTCATAAAAAACGTCATAGTATAGTATGGCGTTTTTTTCGGGCAAAAAAAGTCAAAAATTTTTTTGACCTCAAAATGTCATAAAAAACGTCATAGTATAGCATGGCGTTTTTTTCTGGCAAAAAAGTCAAAAAATTTTTTGACCTCAAAATGCCATAAAAAACGTCATAGTATAGTATGCCGTTTTTTTCGGGCAAAAAAAGTCAAAAAAAATTTTGACCTCAAAATGTCATAAAAAACGTCATAGTATAGTAAGGCATCAAAATCGGTCAAAAAAAGTCAAAAATTTTTTTGGCCTCAAAATGTCATAAAAAACGTCATAGTATAGTATGGCGTTTTTTTCTGGCAAAAAAAGTCAAAATTTTTTTTTGACCTCAAAATATCATAAAAAACTTCATAGTATAGTAAGGCGTCAAAATCGGACAAAAAAAGTCAAATTTTTTTTTTACCTCAAAATGTCATAAAAAACGTCATAGTATAGTAAGGCGTCAAAATCGGCCAAAAAAAGTCAAAAAAATTTTTGACCTCAACATGTCATAAAAAACATCATAGTATAGTATGGCATTTTTTTCGGCCAAAAAAAGTCAAAAATTTTTTTGGCCTCAAAATGTCATAAAAAACGTCATAGTATACTAAGGCGTCAAAATCGGCCAAAAAAAGTCAAAAAAATTTTTGACCTCAAAATTTCATAAAAAACGTCATAGTATAGTATGGCGTTTTTTTTCGGGCAAAAAAAGTCAAAATTTTTTTTGGCCTCAAAATATCATAAAAAACGTCATAGTATAGTAAGGCGTCAAAATCGGCCAAAAAAAGTCAAATTTTTTTTTGACCTCAAAATGTCATAAAAAACGTCATAGTATAGTAAGGCGTCAAAATCGGACAAAAAAAGTCAAAATTTTTTTTGACCTCAAAATGTCATAAAAAACGTCATAGTATAGTAAGGTGTCAAAATCGGCCAAAAAAAGTCAAAAAAAATTTTGACCTCAAAATGTCATAAAAAACGTCATAGTATAGTATGGCGTTTTTTTCGGGCAAAAAAAGTCAAAAAAATTTTTGGCCTCAAAATGTCATAAAAAACGTCATAGTATAGCATGGCGTTTTTTTCTGGCAAAAAAATGTCAAAATTTTTTTTGACCTCAAAATGCCATAAAAACCGTCATAGTATAGTATGGCGTTTTTTCGGGCAAAAAAAGTCAAAAAAAATTTTGACCTCAAAATGTCATAAAAAACGTCATAGTATAGTAAGGCGTCAAAATCGGCCAAAAAAAGTCAAAATTTTTTTTGACCTCAAAATGTCATAAAAAACATCATAGTATAGTAAGGCGTCAAAATCGGCCAAAAAAAGTCAAAATTTTTTTTCACCTCAAAATGTCATAAAAAACGTCATGGTATAGTAAGGCGTCAAAATCGGATAAAAAAAGTCATATTTTTTTTTGACCTCAAAATTTCATAAAAAACGTCATAGTATAGTAAGGCGTCAAAATCGGACAAAAAAAGTCAAATTTTTTTTTGACCTCAAAATGTCATAAAAAACGTCATAGTATAGTATGGCGTTTTTTTCGGGCAAAAAAAGTCAAAATTTTTTTTGACCTCAAAATGTCATAAAAAACGTCATAGTATAGTATGGCGTTTTTTTCGGGCAAAAAAAGTCAAAAGATTTTTTGACCTCAAAATGTCATAAAAAACGTCATAGTATAGTAAGGCGTCAAAATCGGCCAAAAAAAGTCAAAAATTTTTTTGGCCTCAAAATGTCATAAAAAACGTCATAGTATAGTAAGGCGTCAAAATCGGCCAAAAAAAGTCAAAAAAATTTTTGACCTCAAAATGTCATAAAAAACGTCATAGTATATTATGGCGTTTTTTTTGGCCAAAAAAAGTCAAACTTTTTTTTGGCCTCAAAATATCATAAAAAACGTCATAGTATAGTATGGCGTTTTTTTCTGGCAAAAAAAGTCAAAATTTTTTTTCACCTCAAAATGTCATAAAAAACGTCATAGTATAGTATGGCGTCAAAATCGGACAAAAAAAGTCAAATTTTTTTTTGACCTCAAAATGTCATAAAAAACGTCATAGTATAGTAAGGCGTCAAAATCGGACAAAAAAAGTCAAATTTTTTTTTGACCTCAAAATGTCATAAAAAACGTCATAGTATAGTATGGCGTTTTTTTTTCGGGCAAAAAAAGTCAAAATTTTTTTTGGCCTCAAAATATCATAAAAAACGTCATAGTATAGTATGGCGTTTTTCTCTGGCAAAAAAAGTCAAAATTTTTTTTGGCCTCAAAATATCATAAAAAACGTCATAGTATAGTAAGGCGTCAAAATCGGCCCAAAAAAGGCAACATTTTTTTTTACCTCAAAATGTCATAAAAAACGTCATAGTATAGTAAGGCGTCAAAATCGGCCAAAAAAAGTCAAATTTTTTTTTGACCTCAAAATATCATAAAAAACGTCATAGTATAGTATGGCGTTTTTTTCTGGCAAAAAAAGTCAAAAATTTTTTTGGCCTCAAAATGCCATAAAAAACGTCATAGTATAGTATGCCGTTTTTTTTTCGGGCAAAAAAAGTCAAAAAAATTTTTGACCTCAAAATGTTGTAAAAAACATCATAGTATAGTAAGGCGTCAAAATCGGTCAAAAAAAGTCAAAATTTTTTTTGGCCTCAAAATATCATAAAAAAGGTCATAGTATAGTATGGCGTTTTTTTCGGGCAAAAAAAGTCAAAAATTTTTTTCACCTCAAAATGTCATAAAAAACGTCATAGTATAGTAAGGCGTCAAAATCGGCCCAAAAAAGGCAACATTTTTTTTTACCTCAAAATGTCATAAAAAACGTCATAGTATAGTAAGGCGTCAAAATCGGCCAAAAAAAGTCAAATTTTTTTTTGACCTCAAAATGTCATAAAAAACGTCATAGTATAGTAAGGCGTCAAAATCGGCCAAAAAAAGTCAAATTTTTTTTTGACCTTAAAATGTCATAAAAAACGTCATAGTATAGTATGGCGTTTTTTTCGGGCAAAAAAAGTCAAAAAATTTTTTGGCCTCAAAATGTCATAAAAAACGTCATAGTATAGCATGGCGTTTTTTTCTGGCAAAAAAAGTCAAAATTTTTTTTGACCTCAAAATGCCATAAAAAACGTCATAGTATAGTATGCCGTTTTTTTCGGGCAAAAAAAGTCAAAAAAAATTTTGACCTCAAAATGTCATAAAAAACGTCATAGTATAGTATGGCGTTTTTTTCTGGCAAAAAAAGTCAAAATTTTTTTTTGACCTCAAAATTTCATAAAAAACATCATAGTATAGTAAGGCGTCAAAATCGGTCAAAAAAAGTCAAAATTTTTTTTGGCCTCAAAATGTCATAAAAAACGTCATAGTATAGTATGGCGTTTTTTTTCGGGCAAAAAAAGTCAAAATTTTTTTTGGCCTCAAAATATCATAAAAAACGTCATAGTATAGTAAGGCGTCAAAATCGGCCAAAAAAAGTCAAATTTTTTCTTGACCTCAAAATGTCATAAAAAACGTCATAGTATAGTAAGGCGTCAAAATCGGACAAAAAAAGTCAAAATTTTTTTTGACCTCAAAATGTCATAAAAAACGTCATAGTATAGTAAGGTGTCAAAATCGGCCAAAAAAAGTCAAAAAAAATTTTGACCTCAAAATGTCATAAAAAACGTCATAGTATAGTATGGCGTTTTTTTCTGGCAAAAAAAGTCAAAATTTTTTTTCACCTCAAAATGTCATAAAAAACGTCATAGTATAGTAAGGCGTCAAAATCGGACAAAAAAAGTCAAATTTTTTTTTGACCTCAAAATGTCATAAAAAACGTCATAGTATAGTATGGCGTTTTTTTCGGGCAAAAAAAGTCAAAAATTTTTTTGACCTCAAAATGTCATAAAAAACGTCATAGTATAGCATGGCGTTTTTTTCTGGCAAAAAAGTCAAAAAATTTTTTGACCTCAAAATGCCATAAAAAACGTCATAGTATAGTATGCCGTTTTTTTCGGGCAAAAAAAGTCAAAAAAAATTTTGACCTCAAAATGTCATAAAAAACGTCATAGTATAGTAAGGCATCAAAATCGGTCAAAAAAAGTCAAAAATTTTTTTGGCCTCAAAATGTCATAAAAAACGTCATAGTATAGTATGGCGTTTTTTTCTGGCAAAAAAAGTCAAAATTTTTTTTTGACCTCAAAATATCATAAAAAACTTCATAGTATAGTAAGGCGTCAAAATCGGACAAAAAAAGTCAAATTTTTTTTTTACCTCAAAATGTCATAAAAAACGTCATAGTATAGTAAGGCGTCAAAATCGGCCAAAAAAAGTCAAAAAAATTTTTGACCTCAAAATGTCATAAAAAACATCATAGTATAGTATGGCATTTTTTTCGGCCAAAAAAAGTCAAAAATTTTTTTGGCCTCAAAATGTCATAAAAAACGTCATAGTATACTAAGGCGTCAAAATCGGCCAAAAAAAGTCAAAAAAATTTTTGACCTCAAAATTTCATAAAAAACGTCATAGTATAGTATGGCGTTTTTTTTCGGGCAAAAAAAGTCAAAATTTTTTTTGGCCTCAAAATATCATAAAAAACGTCATAGTATAGTAAGGCGTCAAAATCGGCCAAAAAAAGTCAAATTTTTTTTTGACCTCAAAATGTCATAAAAAACGTCATAGTATAGTAAGGCGTCAAAATCGGACAAAAAAAGTCAAAATTTTTTTTGACCTCAAAATGTCATAAAAAACGTCATAGTATAGTAAGGTGTCAAAATCGGCCAAAAAAAGTCAAAAAAAATTTTGACCTCAAAATGTCATAAAAAACGTCATAGTATAGTATGGCGTTTTTTTCGGGCAAAAAAAGTCAAAAAAATTTTTGGCCTCAAAATGTCATAAAAAACGTCATAGTATAGCATGGCGTTTTTTTCTGGCAAAAAAATGTCAAAATTTTTTTTGACCTCAAAATGCCATAAAAAACGTCATAGTATAGTATGGCGTTTTTTCGGGCAAAAAAAGTCAAAAAAAATTTTGACCTCAAAATGTCATAAAAAACGTCATAGTATAGTAAGGCGTCAAAATCGGCCAAAAAAAGTCAAAATTTTTTTTGACCTCAAAATGTCATAAAAAACATCATAGTATAGTAAGGCGTCAAAATCGGCCAAAAAAAGTCAAAATTTTTTTTCACCTCAAAATGTCATAAAAAACGTCATGGTATAGTAAGGCGTCAAAATCGGATAAAAAAAGTCATATTTTTTTTTGACCTCAAAATTTCATAAAAAACGTCATAGTATAGTAAGGCGTCAAAATCGGACAAAAAAAGTCAAATTTTTTTTTGACCTCAAAATGTCATAAAAAACGTCATAGTATAGTATGGCGTTTTTTTCGGGCAAAAAAAGTCAAAATTTTTTTTGACCTCAAAATGTCATAAAAAACGTCATAGTATAGTATGGCGTTTTTTTCGGGCAAAAAAAGTCAAAAGATTTTTTGACCTCAAAATGTCATAAAAAACGTCATAGTATAGTAAGGCGTCAAAATCGGCCAAAAAAAGTCAAAAATTTTTTTGGCCTCAAAATGTCATAAAAAACGTCATAGTATAGTAAGGCGTCAAAATCGGCCAAAAAAAGTCAAAAAAATTTTTGACCTCAAAATGTCATAAAAAACGTCATAGTATATTATGGCGTTTTTTTTGGCCAAAAAAAGTCAAACTTTTTTTTGGCCTCAAAATATCATAAAAAACGTCATAGTATAGTATGGCGTTTTTTTCTGGCAAAAAAAGTCAAAATTTTTTTTCACCTCAAAATGTCATAAAAAACGTCATAGTATAGTATGGCGTCAAAATCGGACAAAAAAAGTCAAATTTTTTTTTGACCTCAAAATGTCATAAAAAACGTCATAGTATAGTAAGGCGTCAAAATCGGACAAAAAAAGTCAAATTTTTTTTTGACCTCAAAATGTCATAAAAAACGTCATAGTATAGTATGGCGTTTTTTTTTCGGGCAAAAAAAGTCAAAATTTTTTTTGGCCTCAAAATATCATAAAAAACGTCATAGTATAGTATGGCGTTTTTCTCTGGCAAAAAAAGTCAAAATTTTTTTTGGCCTCAAAATATCATAAAAAACGTCATAGTATAGTAAGGCGTCAAAATCGGCCCAAAAAAGGCAACATTTTTTTTTACCTCAAAATGTCATAAAAAACGTCATAGTATAGTAAGGCGTCAAAATCGGCCAAAAAAAGTCAAATTTTTTTTTGACCTCAAAATATCATAAAAAACGTCATAGTATAGTATGGCGTTTTTTTCTGGCAAAAAAAGTCAAAAATTTTTTTGGCCTCAAAATGCCATAAAAAACGTCATAGTATAGTATGCCGTTTTTTTTTCGGGCAAAAAAAGTCAAAAAAATTTTTGACCTCAAAATGTTGTAAAAAACATCATAGTATAGTAAGGCGTCAAAATCGGTCAAAAAAAGTCAAAATTTTTTTTGGCCTCAAAATATCATAAAAAAGGTCATAGTATAGTATGGCGTTTTTTTCGGGCAAAAAAAGTCAAAAATTTTTTTCACCTCAAAATGTCATAAAAAACGTCATAGTATAGTAAGGCGTCAAAATCGGCCCAAAAAAGGCAACATTTTTTTTTACCTCAAAATGTCATAAAAAACGTCATAGTATAGTAAGGCGTCAAAATCGGCCAAAAAAAGTCAAATTTTTTTTTGACCTCAAAATGTCATAAAAAACGTCATAGTATAGTAAGGCGTCAAAATCGGCCAAAAAAAGTCAAATTTTTTTTTGACCTTAAAATGTCATAAAAAACGTCATAGTATAGTATGGCGTTTTTTTCGGGCAAAAAAAGTCAAAAAATTTTTTGGCCTCAAAATGTCATAAAAAACGTCATAGTATAGCATGGCGTTTTTTTCTGGCAAAAAAAGTCAAAATTTTTTTTGACCTCAAAATGCCATAAAAAACGTCATAGTATAGTATGCCGTTTTTTTCGGGCAAAAAAAGTCAAAAAAAATTTTGACCTCAAAATGTCATAAAAAACGTCATAGTATAGTAAGGCGTCAAAATCGGCCAAAAAAAGTCAAATTTTTTTTTGACCTCAAAATGTCATAAAAAACGTCATAGTATAGTAAGGCGTCAAAATCGGTCAAAAAAAGTCAAAATTTTTTTTGGCCTCAAAATGTCATAAAAAACGTCATAGTATAGTATGGCGTTTTTTTCTGGCAAAAAAAGTCAAAATTTTTTTTGACCTCAAAATGTCATAAAAAACGTCATAGTATAGTATGGCGTTTTTTTCGGGCAAAAAAAGTCAAAAAAATTTTTGACCTCAAAATGTCATAAAAAACGTCATAGTATAGTAAGGCGTCAAAATCGGCCAAAAAAAGTCAAAAAAATTTTTGACCTCAAAATGTCATAAAAAACATCATAGTATAGTATGGTGTTTTTTTCGGCCAAAAAAAGTCAAAAATTTTTTTGGCCTCAAAATGTCATAAAAAACGTCATAGTATAGTAAGGCGTCAAAATCGGCCAAAAAAAGTCAAAAAAATTTTTGACCTCAAAATGTCATAAAAAACGTCATAGTATAGTATGGTGTTTTTTTTGGCCAAAAAAAGTCAAACTTTTTTTTGGCCTCAAAATATCATAAAAAACGTCATAGTATAGTATGGCGTTTTTTTCTGGCAAAAAAAGTCAAAATTTTTTTTGGCCTCAAAATGTCATAAAAAACGTCATGGTATAGTAAGGCGTCAAAATCGGATAAAAAAAGTCATATTTTTTTTTGACCTCAAAATTTCATAAAAAACGTCATAGTATAGTAAGGCGTCAAAATCGGACAAAAAAAGTCAAATTTTTTTTTGACCTCAAAATGTCATAAAAAACGTCATAGTATAGTAAGGCGTCAAAATCGGCCAAAAAAAGTCAAAAAAATTTTTGACCTCAAAATGTCATAAAACCGTCATAGTATAGTATGGCATTTTTTTCGGGCAAAAAAAGTCAACATTTTTTTTGACCTCAAAATGTCATAAAAAACGTCATAGTATAGCATGGCGTTTTTTTCTGGCAAAAAAGTCAAAAATTTTTTTGACCTCAAAATGCCATAAAAAACGTCATAGTATAGCATGGCGTTTTTTTCGGGCAAAAAAAGTCAAAAAAATTTTTTGACCTCAAAATGTCATAAAAAACGTCATAGTATAGTAAGGCGTCAAAATCGGTCAAAAAAAGTCAAAATTTTTTTTGGCCTCAAAATGTCATAAAAAACGTCATAGTATAGCATGGCGTTTTTTTCGGGCAAAAAAAGTCAAAATTTTTTTTGACCTCAAAATGTCATAAAAAACGTCATAGTATAGTATGCCGTTTTTTTCGGGCAAAAAAAGTCAAAAGATTTTTTGACCTCAAAATGTCATAAAAAACGTCATAGTATAGTATGGCGTTTTTTTTGGCCAAAAAAAGTCAAAATTTTTTTTGGCCTCAAAATATCATAAAAAACGTCATAGTATAGTATGGCGTTTTTTTCTGGCAAAAAAAGTCAAAATTTTTTTTTGACCTCAAAATTTCATAAAAAACTTCATAGTATAGTAAGGCGTCAAAATCGGACAAAAAAAGTCACATTTTTTTTTTGACCTCAAAATGTCATAAAAAACGTCATAGTATAGTATGGCGTTTTTTTTCGGGCAAAAAAAGTCAAAATTTTTTTTGGCCTCAAAATATCATAAAAAACGTCATAGTATAGTAAGGCGTCAAAATCGGTCAAAAAAAGTCAAAAATTTTTTTGGCCTCAAAATATCATAAAAAAACGTCATAGTATAGTATGGCGTTTTTTTCTGGCAAAAAAAGTCAAAATTTTTTTTCACCTCAAAATGTCATAAAAAACGTCATAGTATAGTAAGGCGTCAAAATCGGCCCAAAAAAGGCAACATTTTTTTTTACCTCAAAATGTCATAAAAAACGTCATAGTATAGTAAGGCGTCAAAATCGGCCAAAAAAAGTCAAATTTTTTTTTGACCTCAAAATGTCATAAAAAACGTCATAGTATAGTAAGGCGTCAAAATCGGCCAAAAAAAGTCACATTTTTTTTTGACCTCAAAATGTCATAAAAAACGTCATAGTATAGTATGGCGTTTTTTTCGGGCAAAAAAAGTCAAAAAATTTTTTTGACCTCAAAATGTCATAAAAAACGTCATAGTATAGTAAGGCATCAAAATCGGTCAAAAAAAGTCAAAATTTTTTTTGGCCTCAAAATGTCATAAAAAACGTCATAGTATAGTATGGCGTTTTTTTCGGGCCAAAAAAGTCAACATTTTTTTTGACCTCAAAATGTCATAAAAAACGTCATAGTATAGTATGGCGTTTTTTTCGGGCCAAAAAAGTCAACATTTTTTTTGACCTCAAAATGCCATAAAAAACGTCATAGTATAGTATGGCGTTTTTTTCGGGGAAAAAAAAGTCAAAATTTTTTTTGGCCTCAAAATGTCATAAAAAACGTCATAGTATAGTATGGCGTTTTTTTCGGGCAAAAAAAGTCAAAAATTTTTTTGGCCTCAAAATGTCATAAAAAACGTCATAGTATAGTATGGCGTTTTTTTCGGGCAAAAAAAGTCAAAATTTTTTTTGACCTCAAAATGCCATAAAAAACGTCATAGTATAGTAAGGCGTCAAAATCGGCCAAAAAAAGTCAAAAAAATTTTTGACCTCAAAATGTCATAAAAAATGTCATAGTATAGTATGGCGTTTTTTTCGGGCAAAAAAAGTCAAAATTTTTTTTGACCTCAAAATATCATAAAAAACGTCATAGTATAGTATGGCGATTTTTTCGGGCAAAAAAAGTCAACATTTTTTTTTACCTCAAAATATCATAAAAAACGTCATAGTATAGTATGGCGTTTTTTTCTGGCATAAAAAAGTCAAAATTTTTTTTGACCTCAAAATGCCATAAAAAACGTCATAGTATAGTATGGCGTTTTTTTCGGGCAAAAAAAGTCAAAAATTTTTTTGGCCTCAAAATGTCATAAAAAACGTCATAGTATAGTAAGGCGTCAAAATCGGCCAAAAAAAGTCAAAAAAATTTTTGACCTCAAAATGTCAAAAAAACGTCATAGTATAGTATGGCGTTTTTTTTGGCCAAAAAAAGTCAAACTTTTTTTTGGCCTCAAAATATCATAAAAAACGTCATAGTATAGTATGGCATTTTTTTCTGGCAAAAAAAGTCAAAATTTTTTTTCACCTCAAAATGTCATAAAAAACGTCATAGTATAGTAAGGCGTCAAAATCGGCCCAAAAAAGTCAACATTTTTTTTAACCTCAAAATGTCATAAAAAACGTCATAGTATAGTAAGGCGTCAAAATCGGACAAAAAAAGTCAAATTTTTTTTTGGCCTCAAAATGTCATAAAAAACGTCATAGTATAGTAAGGCGTCAAAATCGGCCAAAAAAAGTCAAAAAAATTTTTGACCTCAAAATGTCATAAAAAAACGTCATAGTATAGTATGGCGTTTTTTTCGGTCAAAAAAAGTCAAAATTTTTTTTGGCCTCAAAATGTCATAAAAAACGTCATAGTATAGTATGGCGTTTTTTTCGGGCAAAAAAAGTCAAAATTTTTTTTCACCTCAAAATGTCATAAAAAACATCATAGTATAGTAAGGCGTCAAAATCGGACAAAAAAAGTCAAATTTTTTTTTCACCTCAACATGTCATAAAAAACGTCATAGTATAGTATGGCGTTTTTTTCGGGCAAAAAAAGTCAATAAAATTTTTGACCTTAAAATGTCATAAAAAACGTCATAGTATAGTAAGGCGTCAAAATCGGCCTAAAAAGGTCAAAAAAATTTTTGGCCTCAAAATATTATAAAAAACGTCATAGTATAGTATGGCGTTTTTTTCTGGCAAAAAAAGTCAAAATTTTTTTTCACCTCAAAATGTCATAAAAAACGTCATAGTATAGTAAGGCGTCAAAATCGGACAAAAAAAGTCACATTTTTTTTTGACCTCAAAATGTCATAAAAAACGTCATAGTATAGTATGGCGTTTTTTTTCGGGCAAAAAAAGTCAAAAAATTTTTTGGCCTCAAAATATCATAAAAAACGTTATAGTATAGTATGGCGTTTTTTTCGGGCCAAATAAGTCAACATTTTTTTTGACCTCAAAATGTCATAAAAAACGTCATAGTATAGTAAGGCGTCAAAATCGGTCAAAAAAAGTCAAAATTTTTTTTGGCCTCAAAATATCATAAAAAACGTCATAGTATAGTATGGCGATTTTTTCGGCCAAAAAAAGTCCAAAAAATTTTTGACCTCAAAATGTCATAAAAAACGTCATAGTATAGTAAGGCGTCAAAATCGGCCTAAAAAGGTCAAAAAAAATTTTGACCTCAAAATGTCATAAAAAACATCATAGTATAGTACGGCGTTTTTTTCGGGCAAAAAAAGTCAAAAAATTTTTTGGCCTCAAAATATCATAAAAAACATCATAGTATAGTATGGCGTTTTCTTCGGTCAAAAAAAGTCAAAATTTTTTTTGGCCTCAAAATGTCATAAAAAACGTCATAGTATAGTATGGCGTTTTTTTCAGGCAAAAAAAGTCAAAATTTTTTTTGGCCTCAAAATATCATAAAAAACGTCATAGTATAGTATGGCGTTTTTTTCGGGCCAAAAAAGTCAACATTTTTTTTGACCTCAAAATGTCACAAAAAACGTCATAGTATAGTATGGCGTTTTTTTAGGGCAAAAAAAGTAAAAAATTTTTTTGACCTCAAAATATCATAAAAAACGTCATAGTATAGTAAGGCGTCAAAATCGGCCTAAAAAGGTCAAAAAAAATTTTGACCTCAAAATGTCATAAAAAACATCATAGTATAGTACGGCGTTTTTTTCGGGCAAAAAAAGTCAAAAAATTTTTTGGCCTCAAAATATCATAAAAAACATCATAGTATAGTATGGCGTTTTTTTCGGGCCAAAAAAGTCAACATTTTTTTTTACCTCAAAATGTCACAAAAAACGTCATAGTATAGTATGGCGTTTTTTTAGGGCAAAAAAAGTAAAAAATTTTTTTGACCTCAAAATATCATAAAAAAACGTCATAGTATAGTATGGCGTTTTTTTCGGGCCAAAAAAGTCAACATTTTTTTTGACCTCAAAATGTCATAAAAAACGTCATAGTATAGTATGGCGTTTTTTTCGGGCAAAAAAAGTCAAAATTTTTTTTGACCTCAAAATGCCATAAAAAACATCATAGTATAGTATGCCGTTTTTTTCGGGCAAAAAAAGTCAAAAAAATTTTTGACTTCAAAATGTCATAAAAAACGTCATACTATAGTAAGGTGTCAAAATTGGCCAAAAAAGTCAAAATTTTTTTTGACCTCAAAATGTCATAAAAAAACGTCATACTATAGTAAGGCGTCAAAATCGGTCAAAAAAAGTCAATTTTTTTTTTCACCTCAAAATGTCATAAAAAACGTCATAGTATAGTTTGCCGTTTTTTTTCGGGCAAAAAAAGTCAAAAAATTTTTTAACCTCAAAATGTCATAAAAAATGTCATAGTATAGTAAGGCGTCAAAATCGGACAAAAAAAGTCAAATTTTGTTTTTGACCTCAAAATGTCATAAAAAACGTCATAGTATAGTAAGGCGTCAAAATCGGACAAAAAAAGTCAAATTTTTTTTGACCTCAAAATGTCATAAAAAACGTCATAGTATAGTAAGGCGTCAAAATTGGCCAAAAAAAGTCAAAATTTTTTTGACCTCAAAATATCATAAAAAACGTCATACTATAGTAAGGCGTCAAAATCGGCCAAAAAAAGTCAAAATTTTTTTGACCTCAAAATGTCATAAAAAACGTCATAGTATAGTAAGGCGTCAAAATCGGCCAAAAAAATCAAAAATTTTTATTGACCTCAAAATGTCATAAAAAACGTCATAGTATAGTAAGGCGTCAAAATCGGACAAAAAAAGTCACATTTTTTTTTGACCTCAAAATGTCATAAAAAACGTCATAGTATAGTATGGCGTTTTTTTTCGGGCAAAAAAAGTCAAAAATTTTTTGGCCTCAAAATATCATAAAAAACGTTATAGTATAGTATGGCGTTTTTTTCGGGCCAAATAAGTCAACATTTTTTTTGACCTCAAAATGTCATAAAAAACGTCATAGTATAGTATGGCGTTTTTTTCGGGCAAAAAAAGTCAAAATTTTTTTTGACCTCAAAATGCCATAAAAAACGTCATAGTATAGTATGCCGTTTTTTTCGGGCAAAAAAAGTCAAAAAAATTTTTGACCCCAAAATGTCATAAAAAACGTCATAGTATAGTAAGGCGTCAAAATCGGTCAAAAAAAGTCAAAATTTTTTTTGGCCTCAAAATATCATAAAAAACGTCATAGTATAGTATGGCGATTTTTTCGGCCAAAAAAAGTCAAAAAAATTTTTGACCTCAAAATGTCATAAAAAACGTCATAGTATAGTAAGGCGTCAAAATCGGCCTAAAAAGGTCAAAAAAAATTTTGACCTCAAAATGTCATAAAAAACATCATAGTATAGTACGGCGTTTTTTTCGGGCAAAAAAAGTCAAAAAATTTTTTGGCCTCAAAATATCATAAAAAACATCATAGTATAGTATGGCGTTTTTTTCGGGCCAAAAAAGTCAACATTTTTTTTTACCTCAAAATGTCACAAAAAACGTCATAATATAGTATGGCGTTTTTTTAGGGCAAAAAAAGTAAAAAATTTTTTTGACCTCAAAATATCATAAAAAACGTCATAGTATAGTATGGCGTTTTTTTCGGGCCAAAAAAGTCAACATTTTTTTTGACCTCAAAATGTCATAAAAAACGTCATAGTATAGTATGGCGTTTTTTTCGGGCAAAAAAAGTCAAAATTTTTTTTGACCTCAAAATGCCATAAAAAACATCATAGTATAGTATGCCATTTTTTTCGGGCAAAAAAAGTCAAAAAAATTTTTGACTTCAAAATGTCATAAAAAACGTCATACTATAGTAAGGTGTCAAAATTGGCCAAAAAAGTCAAAATTTTTTTTGACCTCAAAATGTCATAAAAAAACGTCATACTATAGTAAGGCGTCAAAATCGGTCAAAAAAAGTCAATTTTTTTTTTCACCTCAAAATGTCATAAAAAACGTCATAGTATAGTTTGCCGTTTTTTTTTCGGGCAAAAAAAGTCAAAAAATTTTTTAACCTCAAAATGTCATAAAAAATGTCATAGTATAGTAAGGCGTCAAAATCGGACAAAAAAAGTCAAATTTTGTTTTTGACCTCAAAATGTCATAAAAAACGTCATAGTATAGTAAGGTGTCAAAATCGGCCAAAAAAAGTCAAAAAAAATTTTGACCTCAAAATGTCATAAAAAACGTCATAGTATAGTAAGGCGTCAAAATTGGCCAAAAAAAGTCAAAATTTTTTTGACCTCAAAATATCATAAAAAACGTCATACTATAGTAAGGCGTCAAAATCGGCCAAAAAAAGTCAAAATTTTTTTGACCTCAAAATGTCATAAAAAACGTCATAGTATAGTAAGGCGTCAAAATCGGCCAAAAAAATCAAAAATTTTTATTGACCTCAAAATGTCATAAAAAACGTCATAGTATAGTAAGGCGTCAAAATCGGACAAAAAAGTCAAAAAATGTTTTGACCTCAAAATGTCATAAAAAACGTCATACTATAGTAAGGCGTCAAAATCGGCCAAAAAAAGTCAAAAAAATTTTTGACTTCAAAATGTCATAAAAAACGTCATACTATAGTAAGGTGTCAAAATTGGCCAAAAAAGTCAAAATTTTTTTTGACCTCAAAATGTCATAAAAAAACGTCATACTATAGTAAGGCGTCAAAATCGGTCAAAAAAAGTCAAAAAAATTTTTGGCCTCAAAATGTCTCAAAATACAGACTGATATAATTTTCAAATGGTATGCTGGTAATCTGTATGCAAATACAGATTATATCATGGTATGTTTTGGGTTTCACTGGTAAAGAGGTTTATCTCTACTATCTCTCAAAACACCTAACAACTGCAACAAACCAACCTACTCTGCAAAGAAAAATTCAAATGACTGCCACTACATACCGCTGTCCTGTCCCTAAACACACTCGATCCCGCCACGTGATTCACCTGACAACCAATCAGGTCATTTGTATGACATTTGAAGCACTCACCTGCTTCAACATCACTCAAGTGCTTCAAATGTCAGTACTCACGTGACCAAACCACACCTCAGCACAGTGGTTCGATACAACTGCTTCATGAGCTACTGCACGTGTCGGAGCCTCTGGTCTCAGAGGAACATCACTAGTTACACCAGCCGTTTTCTGACGGAGCCGCTTTGTCCATGCAATGTCGGATTTTTTAAACAGAGAAATGAGATGAAATAAAATTGTAGCCTAGTATTCCCGCAATAAACGACTCTGAGAGTACGGAACACACTGCAACAGCGTTCCTAACATTAGCTGCTCCGGTTCTCTATCTGTATCAGCAGCGACCAAAATCAAGTCATAAGCCAGCAGCAAAATATGTTAATACATGCTAATTAGTGCCAGCATCCAGGTAAAATAGTGAGAAATTTACTAAACAAAAAACTGCAACACAGACTCCTTCGACGGTAGGTTAGTACAGTCTACACTACAACAAGCCATATTGTCACAAAAAATAGTCACAAAAACCTATCCGAACATTGGCAAACAAACACACTGCAGACCCTGTCAACCGTTGGAGGTAGCTGGAGGCCTCTGTAAAGTTGGGAGTCAATGGAGAATTGCTCACTTCTGGAGCCAGACCCCAGCGGCAGCCGAGGAGCTGCAGCTTTTTGAACGCGGAAGTGATCCCCACTGCTGAAACCATCAGCAGTGAGGATCAGCCATCACTAGCTCTGGGTTCATGTTGATGTTGCATGTTGTTTCTTGTTGCCAGAATCAGGCCAGTCCACTAGCTCCTGCTGCTAGCAAATGCGCACTCTGCCATCATTGAAGTTAATAGAGCCACCTGATTGGTTGGCAGTGGCAAACATTATATTGTGAGCCTTATTTTGCTGCTATACTTTAAACTTGAAAGTGTTTGTATTGGTAGTACCGATACTCTGTGGATTGATCTGATAATATGTGAGAGGCACAAACTAATATGTGAGAGGCTAGTGAACAGAGTAGTGTCCCCTTCTCAGACTGCTTGATTTTAATACTTTTTTTTTTTTTAGGCCTGGGGAAGTAAAACTATCTAAAAAAGAAAAGTCAGAAAACAATTTAAGAAACTAATATCTTTTTTCCTCTTTTTTTTTTATCTGGTTAATTATCTTGCAGCCTGACCCCCAGGTTGGGAGCGATATGTTAGGATACTACCAGAACATGCACAGTGGTGTCTGCTTACCACCAGGAGGCACTGTAGTACTGCAGAAATCACAACACTCCTTATTGCATTCTGGGGAAATCAGACTTAGATTTGCTTCTCAGACATCTCAAATCTGTCCAGAAATACTGCAGAGGATCCTGATTGTTAAATTGCTTTTGAATTTCAGTGGAGATTATAATTGAAACTACAAGGATTTGATGTAAAAACATATAAAGAACTTATTTAGTCAGTGCCATAGATCCCTTCAGGTGACAATAGAAGTGACCTTAGCTGCAGATGACATGCTCTGAAATTGAGCATGAGGCTATTTCTAATATACCATAAGCTTGTTGCCATAGAAAGCCCTTTCAATCATGGTTTAAAGTAAGTTGAGTGGTTGGAGGATAATCAGAAGGAATCAGCCAAGGTTGTCCAAAATGCCTTGGGAACTGTTGCTTTGTTAGAAATTATTAAAGTGCCCCTCCCCCCCCCCCCCCCCCCCCCCCCCCCCCCCCCCCCCCCCAACCTTCACATCAAAACAGCCTCCCATTCACAGCTAACTGAAAGGCTTGGTCTGTGGCAGAAAGCATTAAGAGAGCCTGTGGACTCAAAGCAATGTCTCCTGGCAGCTCTGCATTGCTCCTGGAGCAGTGAGCCATTGTTTATTCATCGCCACATTGGCATTCAAAGTGCATCCTCACTGTTCTCTCTCATAACCAACAAGTTGCAATTTTTATGCATGTGAAGGTTGAAGGCAAATTATTTATGGGAGACTGGACCTGAGGAAAGAGAACGGCCTCTAGCAAAATGGTTTACGTTGAGAGCAATCCTTTTCTATAGGCTATTGAATTCACTGGATCACAGCAAGATATGCATGTATTATTCAGCATTTCAGAGAAAGAATTGTTGCCCTGCTAGACAGCCATCTGCTTTTTGGACATTGTGATGCATTTGAGACATGCTACCTTTCAGGATCGGGTTAAAGTCTTATTTTTCAGCAGGGGGCAAATGAAATGAGTGGAAAAGGGCTCTTCTGTGTCCCTCCCTGTAGGTTTTCTCCTCCCCTCACTGCAGTGGAGATTTTAAAGTAAGAAATATCTGAGCAGAAATTGCGTTCACATGTCTTGATGTGTCTAGATTGGAAAAAATGTAGAGCAAGTCAAGGTTCAGCTGCGAAGGGAAGGAACTTTCACCTGTATGAGAAATTATTCAAGAACATCTGGTGTAGTCCAGATGCAGGGATGAGATGTGTGAGGCATGCGGTGTCAAACACCAGCAGGTGCAAGGTGAAAGGACTGTCACCTCTCTGGGGGCAGGTGATCTGCGGGGTAATAGTTACCCTACACACTTGAGGAGATGACTCTTTAGAGTTGAACGAAATTGTGCATTATAGACTCTTTACATTCTGGAGGAACAATTTAAAATCCTTAATGGTTCTGACTGTGACTGCAGTCTGCAGATCTATTAGTAATATAGCATGAGGCAGTCGCTGTGTTTCTCTGGTTCACAGCACTTTAGTGGCTCCATAAAGAACCATTTTTGGTTGTTCATTACAGTGTAATGTTCCATTACAAAACATTATTGGAACTTTATGAGTACACTTCCTCATTGTTTCTTTGATGGATCTTGACTGTGAAGTGCAGAGTAAATTTAAATAGTAAAATGGTGCAATAGAAGCCTCTACTTCTAAAAAAAAAATTCTTTAAAAGGATATGAATCCTGCTGGGGCTTATTTTGGAATTCATATCAGTCTAAATATGGATTTTTTTTTCTTCTTGTGAGTATGTATTGAGAAGTATTGTCTTTTAAAAATATAGATAGCACTGTGTGATGGCCTGGAATTGTGCCTTAAAATAGATGTTTTAGTGAGCAAATAAAGCAGTAGCTCAGCTTATTACAAGCTAAAGCATCCATTTTTGGTGCTTTTCCTTGTTGACAGAGGTAAAGTGTGATCCACGCTCTGCCTGCCTGGCTTGGTTCCACATTGTCCTCAGTGTTGATGGTTCAGAGATGAGTTTCACAAGAGCTAAACAAGTAGATGGCAGTTTCTACTTTTAGTCACGTTCCTATTATCTTTTCAACATCTCACTGATTATGTAGATAGAAGAAGCTGCAGCCTTTGCCTGTGCTGTAATCACCAGTGTATTTCAGATTTTGTATCCTTCCTATACTTGTTTGTAAGATTTAGTGTTGCCATTTATAAGAGAAAGAAAGTTCTTAGGGATCATCTATG